>NC_058135.1:54210352-54327956 GCF_016433145.1 Gracilinanus agilis
GTAGGTCTCCTTCTTTGCTTATCATATCAAATAATTTGTATAGTATTGGGATTACTCTTTGAATGTCTGATAGAATTCACTTGTGAATCCATCAGGTCCTGGTGATTTTTTCTTAGGGAGTTCTTTGATGGCTTGTTCAATTTCTATTTCTGATATGGGATTATTTAGGTATTCTATTTCTTCTGCTGTTAATCTAGGCAATTTATATTTTTGTAGATATTCCTCCATATCTCCTAAATTGTTATATTTGTTGCCATATAATTGGGTGAAAGAGTTCTTAATGATTGCCTTAATTTCCCCTTCATTAGAGGTGAGGTCTCCCTTTTCATCTTTAATACTGTCAATTTGGTTTTCTTCTTCCCCTTAGTGAGAGCTGTTTCACCCCTTTATAGTGTGGAAATGCCCCGATTGCGCATACCTTCAATGCTGCGCCCTGTTGTGGGGTTCCTTTGTTCATCTTGATTCATTTTTCTGTCCCCTTGAGGAGTCCTGTATGCTTCGGTTAGGAGAGATCGAGCAGTTGCTCCTTACTGTGCCCCCATCTACGCTATTTCCTTTTAAACCAGTGGTTTGTTTTAGACCAGTCCCCCTTGTCCCCTCCCTTGATTTACTTCCCTTTCCATCCCCTCCCTTATTATTCCCCTCTTTTTTATTTTTTAAGGCCTAATGAATTCCCTTCCCCCTCTTCTACCCTTCCTTTTTTGACCTCCCCACTCCCCTGCTCCCGTTGGTTAATCCCCTCTGACTTTCTCAGTAGGGTTAGATAGAATTCTATATCCCAATGGATATAGCTACTCTTCCCTCTCAGGGTTAATTCCACTGAGAGTAAGGTTTAAATATTACCTCTTAATGCTCTCTTCCTCTCCTTCTTATTATAGTATTCATCCCCTCCCCTTCTCATTACCTCTTTTTGTGGTATAGAATATCCTATTTTTCTTATTCATTCAAGTTTCTCTTGGTGCCATCTGCTATTCACCTCCCTCTTTTTTCCCTACCCCGTCTCATCTTAGACCATTTAATGCTCCAACCTCTCCCTAAAAGAATAATTCTTCTAATTACTATAATAGTTAATACAGTTTTTGAAAATTACACACAACATTTCTCCATATAGGAATACAAATAATTTGATCTTATTAAAGCCCTTAAAGAGGCAAATTTAAAAAAAAAGAATTTTCTTTCTTTTCCCTCTGTTTCTTATTTACCTTTTCATGTTTCTCTTGGCTTTTGTGGTTGGGTATCGAACTTTCCATTTAGTCCTGGATTTTTCTGTGCAAATATTTGGAAATCTTTTATCTTGTTGAATGCCTATACTTTCCCCTGGAAGTATATAGTCAGTTTTGATGGGTAGGTGATCCTTGGTTGTAGACCCAGTTCTCTTGCCTTTCTGAATATCATATTCCAGGCCTTGTGGTCTGGTAGTGGGAAGGCTGCCAGATCCTGTGTGATCCTGATTGGTGCTCTTTGATATCTGAATTGTCTCTTTCTGGCTTCTTGCAATTTTTTTCTTTTACTTGGAAGCTCTTGAATTTGGCTATTATATTCCTGGGGGTTGTCTTTTCTGGGTCTAGTGTAGAGGGTGATCTATGGATCCTTTCAATGTCTATATTGCCCTCTTGTTGTAGATCTTCAGGGCAGTTTTGCTGAATAATTTCTTTTAGTATGGAGTCCAAATTTCTATTAGTTTCTGCTTTTTCAGGAAGACCAATGATTCTCAAATTGTCTCTTCTAGACCTGTTTTCTTGGTCTATTAACTTCTCATTGAGATATTTCATGTTTCCTTCTATTTTGTCAGTCTTTTGACTTTGCTTTATTATTTCTTGTTGTCTTGTGAGATCATTGGCTTCTAATTGCCCAATTCTAACCTTTAGAGACTGGTTTTTGGCTAAAATCTTTTGGTTTTCCTTTTCAATCTGGTCTATATGGTTCTTCAAGGCTTCCAGCTGGTCATTTTTGGTCTTCAATTTGCTTATCAATTCATTTGATTTCAGAACCTCACTTTCCAATTGTGAAATTCTGCCTTTTAAACTGTTATTTTCTTGCCAGATCTCTTCCATCTTTCTCATTATATCAGATTTGAACTCTTCAAGATCTTGTGACCCATTTTCATATTTTTGGGAAGGTTTGGATGTCTTTAATTGTTAGTCCTCCTCTGTGTTCTGGGTTTTTTCTGTGCAGAAGTTATCAAGTGTTGGAGTTTTTTTCTTGGTCTTCTTGTTTATTTCTTGGGCTTTGTTTGGCATCATTGTGTTTTATCTGCCAGAAGGCTGAGTAAGGCAATCTGATTCTCTTTGTATTGAGTTAGAGAGCAGTTTTTGCCTGAGGCTACTTTTGAGTCTCCTGGCTTCTCTGGGGACCCTCCTGGGATCTCTGGTCTAGCTGTTTTCAGGGTTGAGCCCCCATGTTCCTAGCCAGCTGCCCAGAGCCCGGAACTTAGTCCATGTTTGCTCCTCCACCTGAGATTTTCCCCTGAGTCTGAGCGCACTGGGTGCTGCCTGTCTCAGCCCCACTCCTGTGTCCAAGGTCTGAGTTTTCCAGCCACTTGGGATCTCGGGTCTTGCTGCTCTCAGGGGCAAGCTCCTAGTAGTGCCAGCTAGCTGCCAAGGGGCTAGATTTTGTGCCCCCGCTTGCTCTAACTCTGGAGTGCAGCCTCTGACTCTGGTCCTGTGGGTGGGGGAATGGTGATCTGCTTGCCTTTTTATTATTTTTTTTTATTAAACCCTTACCTTCTGTCTTGGAGTCAATACTGTGTATTGGCTTCAAGGCAGAAGAGTGGTAAGGGTAGGCAATGGGGGTTAAGTGACTTGCCCAGGGTCACACAGCTGGGAAGTGTCTGAGGCCGGATTTGAACCTAGGACCTCCCGTCTCTAGGCTTGGCTCTCAATCCACTGAGCTACCCAGCTTCCCCCTATCCGCTTGCCTTTTGATGGGAGCTATTTCCCCTCTTATGGCATGGAAGTGCCCAAATCCCACGTACCTTCAATACTGCTTCCTTTGTGGGGTCCCTTCTTTCATCTGAATTTGTTTTGTTTTGTTTTGTTTGGAGGTACTTTATATCCCTTGGTAAGGAGAGAAAGTTGCCCTGCCTCTACTCTGCTACCATCTTAACCAGGAAGTCTCCATAGTTATTTTCTAAGGCTGGATTTAAACTCACGTCTTCCTAACTTCAGGCACAGCATTCTATCTGCTGCCTCATCTAGTGTTTCTGACTTCAAGTCTAGTGCTTTAGTCATTTAGTCATTACATTACTGTGCCCACTGAAAGCCCCCCATCATTTCCAGGTAGTCTCCCATCTGGGTACTAACCAGGCCTGATTCTTCTTAGCTCCTGAAATCAGGCAAGTTTAGGGTGGTATAGCTATAGAACCCTCTAGCACAGTTTCAGTTGAGTGGTAAGGTCAGAAACCAGATTTTAGGGGGTTAAGAAGTGAGAAGGTGGTAAGGAAATGGAACCAACATATATAGAAGATTTTTTCTAAGACTTTAGCAGTGAAAGGGAAAAACTTACAGTGTGATAGTTTCACTTTACGTGGGTCACAAACAAATCAATCCACACAAGACTCTGAAAGGCTGGACTTAATATAGACCCCAGAAAAGAATGATGGAATGTTCTACACAAAGGCTAAAAAAATGATTAATTTTACAAGTACAGGATAGCTAGTAACAATCATCATGAAAAAGACCTGAGGGTTTGAGTTGGTTGCAGGCTCAAAATGAATCAAGGATATGACATGGCAGACCCTGAAACTAATGTGATCATAGACTGCCACAAAAGAAGTGTCATGTCCTAAATAAGGGAGTTAAGAGGTTCATTGTACTCTCTCCTGGTCACTTCACATTTGGAATGTTCTGTTGTGGGCAACTCTTTTTAAGAAAGCTATTAAGGAGCAGTGAGGTGACTTGGGGGGAAACTAGTTGACTCAGGGCAGCTAGGTAGCACATAGGGGCAGGTAGGTGCCTCAGTGGATAGAGAGCCAGGCCTTTAGAAAGTTCCTGGGTTCAAATTTGGCCTCAGACACTTCCTAGCTGTGTGACCCTGGGCAAGCCACTTAAATCCAATTGCCTAGCACTCTTCTGCCTTGGAACTTATACTTAGTATCAATTCCAAGACCAAAGGTAAAGCTTTTTCTTTTTTCATTTTTTCTTTTTCTTTTATTTTGAATAAAAGTTTTTTCTTTTAAAAAAGATGTTAGTTAACAAGCCAGAATGTGTCCAAAGAAGAATGACTAGGGAAAGGAGGATACCTGAAACCATGCTAAGAAAGACTCTGTTGAATGATCTGAGGATGAATGTCCTAGGGAAGAAAAAAGGTGGAGACCCTGATAACCTGCATGGTAGAGGGGAATTAATATTTGATTTGGAATCAGTGGACCTAGATTTGAATCCTGACTCTACTGCTTATGACCTGTGTGATCTTGATTATCTCTAGACCCGAGTTCCCTCATCTATAAATATAAGATTGAACCCATACCTCAAAAACTATAATCCTAATTATTCAAAAAGACTATCATGTTAAAAGGGCAGCTAGGTAGGACAGTGGTTAGAGTGCCAGACCTAAAATCAGAAATACTCCTCTTCCTGAGTTCAAATCTGCCTATAGAAATTTACTAGCTATGTGACTCTGGGTGATTCACTTAACTCTGTTCACCTCAGTTTCCGTATTTTGCTAAGAAAACTCTTTAAATGTCCGAAACAATTCTGAGGGACTTATGGAAAAGAACGCTATCCACATTCAGAGGAAGAACAACAGGAGAGGAAACATAGAAGAAAAACAACTGCTTGAACACATGGGTTGAGGTGGACATGATTGGGGATGTAGATTCGAAACTACCATACCAGTGCAACTATAAATAATATGGAAATAGGTCTTATCGATGACACATATTAAAACCAGTGGAAACACAAATAGTGCGTTGGCTATGGGGAGGGGTGGTTGGGAGGGTGGAGGTGAGAGTAAGAACATGAATCATGTAACCATGGAAAATTTTTCTAAAAAAGAAAATTAAGAAAACTCCAAATGACAATGACTCATAAGGAAGTATGTCTTGCATGATAAGGCATGTATAATGCAGATCAAATTGTTTACCATCTCTGAGAGGGGGGAGGAAAGGAGAGCAGGATGCAATTTGGACCTTATAATTTAAAAAAATGTTGAAAATTGTTATTACATGTAATTGGGAAAATAAAATATCTTTAAAAAAAAGAAAAGAAAAAACTGCAAATGGGGTCACAAAGATTTGAATACAAATGAAAATGACTGAACAAAAACCAAAGCATCATGCTAAAGAGAAAGTGACATTCCACTTGACCCCTGCAGGCCAGCAAGTTGAATTGAAGGAAAATAATTTGAATTCATTACAAGAAAAACTTCCCTAAAAAATCATAGAACCATGAATCATGAAACTGCTGAAAAATATTCTAAATAAATTTAAAAATCATAGAACCAGAAGTGTAAGGAACATCAGAACACTGGAATACAAAACTCTTCTACAAACTATCTAACAAGAAGTCATCCAGGCTTTGCTTGACCCTCTCCAAGAGGAAATAGGAACCCAATACTTTCCAAGGCAACCTTTTTTCCATTTTTTTAAGGTAGTTCTAGTAGGTAGGTAGCTTTTATTTCCATTAAATCTAAATTTGCTTCTTTGCAACTTCCACTCATTTCTCCTAGTTCTGCCTGTAGGTGCCAAGTAGAACAAGTCCCATCATGTGTCATCCCTCCAAATACTTGAAGATAGCTATAATGTTTCCCCCAAGTCTTTTCTCTCCCAGATCTATTTTCCTTCAAATGGTCCTCACCAGGCAGAAGTTTGAAACCTGTCACCATCCTTACTGCCCTCATCTGGTTTCTGTTCAGCTATCAGTGTTCTTCCTAAAGGCGGTTTCCAGAATTGAACACAAGACTCCAAGAATAATCTGCTGAGGAAGAGTACAGAGGGAGTATTAACTCCCTAGGCCTGGGAATGAAGTCTCACCAAATCCAGTGCAAGATTGTGTTGCTGTATCACATGTTGTAACACTTGGCTGCCATATTGCTGTTGATATATATTGAGCTTGAAGACCACTAAAGCCCCATAATACTTTTCTGATGCATTTATCTTAGACTTCTAAACTTGATTTTTTTAAACCCAAATATAAGACAACATTGTACTTATCACTATTAATTTCCATATTATGTAAATTGGTCCAATGTTCTGTCCTGTCAAACTACTCCATTAGCTGTATATTCCTTCGTTTTGTGTCTGCTGTGAATCAGATAAGCATTCTGTCCATTCCTCTATTTTACCTATGTTATGTAGCAAAAGGTCAGGTCCAGAATTCTGTGATACTCCACTGGTGACATCCTTCCAAATTGACACTGAATAATTAATTCTTTCGATCTGAGTATGCAACTCATTTCAAATTTGCTTGCTTAGTTTACTTAGTTTACAAGAATTGCACAAGAGATTTGCCAAATGTTTTGTTAAAACCTAAGTAAACAAGACTTGATATCCTTGATTTTCCAGGCTGGTAACCCTGTCAAAAAAGATGAGGTGAGGGGCAGCTGGGTAGCTCAGTGGAGTGAGAGTCAGGCCTAGAGACAGGAGGTCCTAGGTTCAAACCCGGCCTCAGCCACTTCCCAGCTGTGTGACCCTGGGCAAGTCACTTGACCCCCATTGCCCACCCTTACCAACCTTCCACCTATGAGACAATACACTGAAGTACAAGGGTTAAAAAAAAAAAAAAAGATGAGGTGAACATGGAATGATTGGCTTTTAGGAAATCATGCTGACTCTTTGTGATCAGCTTTCCTTTCAAGAGAGTCACTAACCATCCCTTCAATGATATGTTTTAGAATTTTGTTAGATATTGAAACGAAGATCACTGGCTTATAGTACGCCAAATTCTTTTTTCTTCCTCTTATTGAAAACCAGAACATCTGTCTTCCTGTGCTCCTGCAACAGCTCTCTTTTCTCATGATGTTTCAGAGATCAGTGACCTAGGTTCAGCAAACATAATTATCAATTCTCTCAAAAATAAGGATATAATTTATTGGAGCCTGGTAATTTGAATTCATCAAAAAGGCATGTAGGTATTCCCTTTCTATGTCCTTAATTATCCTGGATATCAACTTTCTATTAGTTTTTTTTTCATTTGAGGACAAAAAGGTGGGAGGTAGTTGTTGAACAATGCTTTTGGGGTACATAGCAAACTAATCTATGAGCTTCAATTTTTAAAAGATATATGTATAGGAGGCAGCTGGGTAGCTCAGTGGATTGAGTGCCAGGCTTAGAGACGGGAGGTCCTAGGTTCAGATCTAGCCTCAGACACTTCCCAGCTGTGTGACCCTGGGTAAGTCACTTGACCCCCATTGCCCACCCTTACCACTCTTCTGCCTTGGAGCGAATACATAGTATTGACTCCAAAATGGAAGGTAAGGGTTAAAAAAAAAGAGAGATATGTATAGAAGCCAGGGTATGTAACAGGGATGAACACAACAGTTTGATAAAATCCTACAAGAACCATTTCAGAAGAGTTAAAACTCAAAGTGAACTTAGGCTGGCAAGTAAAACAAAGGACAACCCCTAATAGCTTTTTAAGGACATTGGTGAAAAGAAGAGAATAAGAGAAGAGATGAGACCTTTGCTCAGAATAGATGGGATGTCATTTCTCATGACAGGAAAAAGGCAAAGCTGTTCAGTTCTTAACTCAATTGCTTCTGTTTTTAATAATGGCAAGCTTTTGGATTCATCCTCTGTTAAGCTCATAATTTAAAAATTATTTATATGAAAACAAAATCTAAGTTGGTTTTGTGAATTCCCTATGTGTCCACATTTGCCTCTAAGCAATTCCTCTTTTCTTTTACATTGGAGTTATTGCTTTTTGTGTCATCAGAGCTTCTTATCACTCCTGGGTTGACTTGCCCCCTAAATTTTAATCAATGAGATCCTACCAAAGCTTTCTTCATACCCCTTGAAACTCCCCCCCGCAAAAGCTAGGGTGCATATCCTTTTAAAAATTAATTTATTTATTTTAAAATATTTTTCTTGGTTACATGATTCATGTTCTTTCCCTCCCCCATTCCGGAGCTGATAAGCAATTCAACTAGGCTATACATGTATTATCACTCAATACCTATTTCCATATTATTCATGTTTGTAATAATCTTTTAAAACCAAAACCCCAGGGGCAACTGGGTAGCTCAGTGGATTGAGAGCCAGGCCTAGAGACAAGAGGTCCTAGGTTCAAATCCGGCCTCAGACACTTCCCCGCTGTGTGACCCTGGGCAAGTCACTTGACCCCCATTGCCTACCCTTACCAATCTTCCACCTATAAGTCAATACACAGAAGTTAAGGGTTTAAAATTAAAAAAAAACAAAACAAAACAAAAAAAAAAACCAAATCATATACTCATATAAACAAGCGATGTGATAAGTCATATATTTTTCTTCTACATTTCTACTCCCACAGTTCTTTCTTTGGATGTGGATAGCGTTCTTTCTCATAAGTCCCTCTGGATTGTCCTTGATCATTGCATTGCTACTATTAGCAAAATCTATTACTCTTGATTGTCCCAACAATGTTTCAGTTTCTGTGTACAATGTTCTCCTGGTTTTGCTCATTTCACACTGAGGATGCATATCCTTGACTTGACTTTTCTCCAGGAAAGTCAAAGCCAGAAATCAAATCCAAGTGCCTTCCAGGTCCTAAAGGGACAAAAGTAGGAGCCCATTCAGGGGGACATACCTGAAGGACTGGTAGTATATAAACGTAATGAAATATAACAAGGGTAGATGGAAAGCACACTAAAAAGGGAGCCAAAGTCAGAGTAACTGAAAAATCTCTGTTGGAGAATAGGTCCTGGAGGTGTGTGTGCATTGGGATGCTAACTGTTATCAAACCTTGTACACATTAACAACTAGGTGATGGAGTGAATAAGAGCACTGGACTTGGACTCAGGAAGACAAGAGTTCAAATGCCACATTAGACACTTATTAGCTATGTCACCCTGGGCAAGTCACTTAACCTCTTGTCTGCCTCAGTTTCCTCACAGGTAAAAAGGGGATAATAATAGCACTTCACAAGACTATTTTGAAGACCAAATAAAATAATGCATTTCAGTCATATTTGATCCTTTGTGACCCCATTTGAGGTTTTCTTGGCAGAGATACTAGAGTGGTTTGCCATTTCTTTCTCCATCTCATTTTTACACATTGGGAAACTTAGGGTTAAATGACCTGCCTAGGCTCACACTGCTAGTAAGAGCTTGAGGCCAGATTTGGACTCAAGAAGATGAGTCTTCTTGACTCCAGGCCAGGCACTGTGCCACCTATCTGCCCTGAGATAATGTACAGTGCTTTAAATACCTTAAAGTGCTATAACAATACTAGTTATTTGCATTGCCAGATGAAGTTTCACTTGGTTTTTTTTCTGGTTACAAAGGAAAATTCAATCTGGAAAGAGAGGAAGTTGAAATAACTAACATATTAAATGACATCAGCATTTTATTTTATTTTTTAGAAAGGAATGGGCAACATTAAGCAACACTGAGAAAGCTTAGGAAGTTTTCTCATTTTTCCTGTTTCAAGTGAGAGATTTTTAGAGTCTGCTTCCAATAATTTCTTTTGTTTTTGTGTCTAGATATTCTATGCAGTCCATGCATTTCAAGCCCGAAGTGAACATGAGCTCAGCCTCCAGGAATACCAGCGGGTTCACATTCTTCGATTTTGTGATCTGAGTGGCAATAGAGAGTGGTGGTTAGCTGAAGCCCAAGGACAGAAGGGATATGTACCTGCTAACTACCTGGGCAAGATGACATATGCTTAGAAGGACAAGCTTCTGGATAACTTCTCTAGTTTTCTGTTAAATCATTGATCAACTAACTACCTCTTACATATCTGAGATGAAGATACTTGGCTGTGAAGGTACATCATGCACCAAAGAAATAGCCATCCAGCTATCAGGACTGGTGCCTTGCTAGATACTAAGAAAGTCCTGGCAGGATTAGCTTATAAGTGTGTCTGGAGGTGCATCTGTGTTTAACTAAACCAAAGTTAATGTAAAAAATTAATGCGCCCACTGAGCCTTTATATTCATCTTCTTCAGAAACATTTTTTAAACGAAATAAATTTTAGAGGAGTAATCTTAAGAAAGGATCGATATGCCCTAATGTAATTTGCAAAGGCTGAATATAGATTAAGTAAACTTTTCCCCAAACTGATTTATTTCTAGATTTCTAGCTGGAAAAGAGCCCAAGATCATCTAGTCCACTCTTCCTCATTTTACAGTTGAAGAAAATGAGACCCAGAGAAGGGAAGTAATTTGTTCAAGATCAGAGAAGTTCTAAGTTCCAGCCAGGATTTGAGACCTAATCCATTGTGCCATATTGTTTCACCCAAAACTTGTTTTTCTCCTCATGAGTATTGGTTATGGTGAGGGCATTTTAAAAATTAAGGCAAAATAGACTTATTAATAATCAATATGGAGGGGCAACTGGGTAGCTCAGTGGATTGAGAACCAGGCCTAGAGACGGGAGGTCCTAGGTTCAAATCTGACCTCAGATACTTCCCAGTTGTGTGACCCTGGGCAAGTCACTTGACCCTCATTGCCCACCCTTACCACTCTTCCACCTAGGAGCTAATACACAGAAGTTAAGAGTTTAAAAAAAAAAACCCAAAAAACAAATAATCAACATGGCGTCCTCGATGTAAAAGCTTTTGGGGGGAAAATTGCAAAGTTAAAATAGTACTGTTCATCCAAACAAGACAAGTGTGGTCAATGTATGATTGCTGTCTTGTGGACTACTGTGCCTAGTGAAAGGGCCAGCATTTACTCTCAATCCCTTTTTTTCTATACATATGTATATATGTATGTATATATAAAATATGTATATTTATGTACATACATATATATTTCATTGTTTGAAAACATGTATATGAATACATATATATATTTCAAAATAAAATATTATTAGGGCCCAACTTTTCAGAATATTAGCTCAGAAAAAGTAGTCATTCTTAAGCCCATTTAATTCAAAATATATCTTATTTTGTAAAAGTGTTTTCATCATATCCTTCCTTATTAATATTTAGAAAACATGATGACTTTAAAACTTTAAGTATTAAAACTGATGAAAGCTCAGTTATAATAATTGTTACAATGATTATAATAATTGAATATTTGTTGAAAAAAGCGGAAAAAAATGAGAAAGAAAACAAAATTGTCATTGTTAACTGATCTGAACAGAGCCTTAAATACCATTATTTGCCCATTTGTTCTTGCATTATAATTAGCTTTGGGGGTTGTCTTTACTTTAAAATAATATCTTTGGTGATTGGACCTTGTGTAGTGGTAGTAGTAGTAGCAGCAGCAGCAGTACTAGTAGTAGCAGTAGTAGAAGAAAGAGCTTTGGCTGTGGAGTCAGAGATTCTGGGTTCGAATATCACCCCTCAAGCTTACATACTATCTGTATGACTTTGGGACAGTTATTTAACTGTGTTAGGCCTCAGTTTCTCCATATGTAAAATTAAGAGATTATTTTAAATTGTCTCAGGTCACTTCCAGCTCTAGGTCCATAGTGCTATGATGAATAGGTCTGTTCTGTGAGATTTCATGCCTATTTGATCAAGGTACATTATAGAAGTACTAATGGCTTTTGGGCAATATATAATTATGAAATCAATTTAAATTTGCCCATTTCTTTGATGTTTTTACTTGATGGACATACAATAAGAAATTTCATTGGCACCAAAAATGTATTACTTGAATATTAATTTTCAAGATTCGAATCATGCTAGTTCAAACATTCTTAGTGAGATTCATTGGCACTACAAAATCTCCTTTATCACACATAGACTTATATTTTTTCAAGGATCTGTAATTTTGTCAACATAGAGCTTAATTCCATTGACCCAAAACATGATAGTTCTAGACCTCTGAGAGCTTCCGTGATTGTAAAATTCATTTTCCTGCAACCAACGAGGCCCTGAGTTCTTTTCAAACTCAGTTATGTTGGCCTTCAGATGACAAACATATTTGGAGTCTTTCAAGCATGGTACACCTTGCCTGAACTTGTGCTCTAATGACGTGGCCTTTTGACAGGCCAGGATCACATTCGTGACACAATAAGGCATTAGGGGATGATTTCGGGTGAGGTATAAATCTAAGGGTCCATGAAGCAAAATGAAAAATGCTGTTTTTCAGAGAGAAGTTGCAATCATGGTTAGTTATCAGGAAGATCTTGGAATTTCTTGGTGTGCCCTGAAGATCTCAAACTAATGTTTATATTCATACACTTTTAGAGGGCTATATTATTAGAATATTTCGCCATTTACTTTAATTCATTTGTATAGATACTATACAACAGTATCTCTTTTAAAAATTGAGATTAGATGCCAAAAAGAGGTAATCTTCTTGAAGTAAAAGTAAGCCTTTTGTGCCACCATATGACTTAAGAAATATAATTTTCCTTGATTTTCAAGGAGGTATAAATTCAGGAATGCCTGAGAAAAAAAGAGGAACAGTGAATATTTTGGGGACTTCCATTTCATTCTAATTTGGGACACAGGTAGAACTGTGGGGAAAATCTTGTACTTAGGGTCAGATGGCCTTCCTGAGGTCTAGATTCTAACTCTAAAAATTTTGTAATCTTGGACAAATCAATTAGCCTCTTTGGGCCTCAGTTTCCTCATCTGTAAAACAATGCAGTTGGACTAGATCGTATCTAAGGTTCCTTCCAGCTATTACCCAAGCAAATTCTGAAGATATAAGCTATATAGGTGTGTATGTAGATAATGTGTATGTGTGAGTGTGAGTGTGTGTAAGATTTGAGTTTCCTTACGTTGTATTTTTTTTTAATTAGTTGTGAATTTAGATCTACAAACTGATGCATTTCTGTACGAGGAGCACAGCATTTGTACAATTGTCTGGAATAAGTAAATAGCTTCCATGCACTTAATAGTCTTAGCCTGTTCATGTGGTCCGAGGATTGAAGCTTATTGGCTGACCTTTGTAGGTACCACAGTGGCAGCATCCTAGCAGCAGAGCAGGGCTGATAGAATACTTAAAATGAAGCCATGAACTTGACGCTGTCCTTACCAGCACACACATTTATTAAAGCATAGCTAGAATCATAGCATCTTAGGATTAGAGAACATCTGGTTCAACTCTTTCCAGAAGCATAAATAAATATCAGCGGAAATACATGAATATCAGCAAACAAATCCCTGATATAAAGAAAGATGAGACATGTCTACAAGGCTTAGACTTCGATAGCCAGCAAATTTTAGTTGTAGTTCAAGGAATAACCCAGTTTTCTCTTTATAGTCTTGAAGTCATCTAGCAAATGAGGCTGCTAAGTGGGGACATGATGCGTAGAGTACCAGACCTGGTGTCATGAAGATCTGAGTTCAAATTCAACTTTAGATATTTACCAGCAGTGTGAATCTAGGCAACTCATTTAACCTCTGTTTGCCTCAGTTTCTTCAAATATAAAATGGGGGTAATAATAACACCTATCTCCCAGGGTTATTGTGAGGGTCAAATGAGATGATAGTTTTAAAGTGTACAATAAGTGCTAGATTAATGTTAGCTTAAATACTAGTAAATTCCAAACATTGTGTAAGGCTGGGAACAAAAAGGTAAAATGGAAACAATTCCTTCCACCAAAGAGCTCACAATCACATAGAGAAGACAATTTTGTTGTTGCTGTCCAGCCATGGACTACAGAAACTATGGGATTTCTCGGCAAGGTCCCTAGAGTGTTTTGCCATCTCCTTCTCCAGTGGATCCTTTTGTCCAGCAATCAGAGGTTAAGTGACTTGTCACATAGCTAAGAAGGATTTGAACTCATGTCTTCCTGACTGCAGGCCTACTAAGTCACAATTTCCTCAAGGGAGACAATAGTTATCCATGAAGATATCTAGAAAACACACACAAAAAAAACCAGATGTAAGACAATGAGAGGTTGTAAAAGGAAAGGGGGGTGGAGTTCCTTCTAACTTCGATTTGGTGCTAGTCATTGGTTTACTTGACTGATGAATGAAGAGAATTATTTGAGGTTTTTAAGTATGCAGATACTTCTAGATGAAGCTCCATAAAGCTTAAAATTATAGCTGACACTTAGGAAAAGATTGATAATCCTAATGGGAAAGTTGAGGTTTCTTTTTAAACTTTGTAATAAATATCTTCCTTAAATGACTCTAAAGTTTGGGAAAGTATCCTCTAATGTTGATGTTACAGAATTCTTTTTCATATCAAATAAGCAAAAAAAAAAATCACTGTGACCTATTTAATGTTAATACTTAGCTATTATCATGGCAAAATTACAAACTCGCAGATTAGAAGAGCATATATTTCTCAAATTAAATTTCCATAAACTAATATCCTCAACAAATGGAAATTCTGCCAGTCATGCAAAAAAAATTAATTCATTTGCTTATATAATGATTAAAAAAAATTAAACAGAATGTCTTTCATTTGGAGCGGATCTCAGTCTTCTTCTCTAATCCAAAAACTGTTCCATGGTGACTGAATTGTGTAGAAATGATATAATGGTTCTCCTTAAGCACAGTGATGGAGCCTGGAATGAAATACTTGAATTGTCCTTATGATATCTATCCCACCAAAAAAAATCTTTTGGCCTTTTGGAAATCAATAGCATATACTGTACAAAATGATAATGAAAATATATTTCTGGAAATTTAAAGTAGTGGTTGGTGCTGGAAGGTTTTTTTAAGAGTAATTTATTTTCCTATGTTAAAGTATATTTAGAGCAAACTGTGACAGAGATAAAGATTAATGTTTAAGGCATTGGCCAGGAAGCATTAAATTACTTAAATCTTCTTTATTAAAATTATTTATGGATTGGTAACTGCTCTACAGTAGGCAAAACTACAGTCCTGGTATCCTCATAAGGTACAATTTAATTTAGATATCTATTTCAGATTTGTTGTATTCAATCCACCAACAAACACTTGTTAAGCATTTACCATGTGCTTACACTAGGGAATATACAGCTGAAAATTATACAAATCTTATAAACTTGAGAAAATTGAGTTCCTTTATTTTGGATCTCTTTGAAAAATTAATTGTGAGTTTAGAATGCAAAATAGTTAAATTTTGTGCGAGGAACAATGCATTTCTTCTATTGTCTGGAATTGGGAAATAGCTTCGATGCTTTGTCCGTCTGTTCATAGGGCTCTAGGATTGATGCTTTTTGCTGATAAAAAATACCTGCACTCAAGGAGTTTACACTTTACCAAATAATAGTAGGTTCCACCTCAGGGAAAGATGATCTTTTTGACTTTAATGCTGTCATATGGTGCTACATCACTCATGAAAAAGTACCACTTCATAAAGTGATTTTTCAGGAATGATTCCTCCCAAATGATATGCCAGAAAAAAAAGACCCAACAGTCTGAAAACTTCAAAATTATTTCAACTCAATGGATCTTAGCCTACAATCTTTTAGGATTCAAACTTTTTTTTCTGATTGCTTTCAACAACTTATATTTTTATTTATTTTCTCCTAGACCAGTGATGGGCAAACTTTTTAAAGAGGGGGCCAAAGGAAAGGAAATGCTCATCTGTCAGTCTGTTTCTAAGGGAACTCCTTCGAAGTTTCATTGTATTGTATCCTACTCATTGTATTCTTCAGATTAGGAACAATGTCCCACTGGCCGGATAGAACATTTCAGGGGACCACAGGCTGTAGTTTGCCCATCACTGCCCCTACACTATTGGTTCTTAATTGAAAGTAGGAATACTTCTTCTAATGTAGGAAATGTCTATGGTTGACCATTGTATCTGTTCAGAGCTTTTATCTCTGTTTTGACTTTCTTTACGCTGTTGCAGTTAGTTGAGTTAGTGTTATCTGGTTCTGCTTTCTTCTCTTGGTATCCCTTCTTCAATACCTTCCCATAAACCTCTGAATTTTCATATTCATTATTCTATTATTCGAAGACCACATTGGTCCTATTACTCTCCAATAATTGACCATATATATGATTTTCGGCTTTCTGTTAGCATAAAATAATGCTGCTATGCTTTTTTACACATAGGTCATATTATCCCCAATTATGTGCACATTAGTGGGTTGGTTCTAAATTATAACCCAAACAGGAAAACAAGTCTAACATAGACAAATTCTAGAATTAGAGATTTAATTCAAAATCTAGGCAATAACTTACCCTGATGTTAAAACAAACAAACAAAAAATTTAGGGAAACGACATGCTGGGCTAATGCTGTAATGGTTTTATGTGTTCATGATTTGTACATAACTAAATAAATTTAAATTATCATATTAATAAAGATTTATTTTTGTAAAATTGTGACTTTTCTTTAACTTAAGAATGATCATATAACTAGCTTTCTGGCAGAAGGGGTGTATACTCAACACCATTTTATATTTAATGTGCTTTATTAACATTTTCTCCATCACACTCTCAAGTCCAGAAAATCAACAAAGCAATATATCAAGCCCTGATTTGTGTCATTTTCTGATCTCCAAGGTATAAATGTTTATGCTGAAAATGTAATAATTAGCATTTGAAAGCTAGCATAAGTTGATTCCAACATATCCTTGATATACACATTATATTATCAGATGGATACATTTAGATTAAATAAAGATCAGGAGACTATAGTAGCTATTAGGCTGAATGCTTCATTATTCCAATCTTTTAATTCTTTGTAGAGGGCAGGAGTTCAAAAAGACATCAGAATTAACCTGGAGAATCAGATTGGGATCACAAAATGGATCTTGGAGGTCATCTTTACAGTGGCTTCAATAGAGGACTATAGGAGAAAAAGAGAAGGCTCAGGACAGAGCCCCGGCGACCTGGATGAAGATGCAGGAACAGAGAAGTAGAATAGTCAGATAAGTAGGAGGAGAATTAGGATAGAATAATGTTAAAGAAACCTGGAGAGAATATAATATCAAGGGAGTGATCAGCAGTGTCAAAGACTGAAGAAAGGTCAAGAAGGATGAAAGCCACACTGATACATTTAAATTCTCACTTTTCTAGACTACTTTGTGATGTTTATTACTAGTGGTTTGCTTTAATAACTGAAAACCACTTTTAGGATATGTCATTTACAAAAACAAAGTATGGGTGAGAATATGACAATATTAATAAAAGGAGGACTCATAAAAATTTTATCATAAGAAGGACTAAAGCTAGGTTCAAAATATTATTTAAAAAATCAAAAGAAAATAATGGGAAAAGTAACTAAGATAGAGAAGAGAAAATCTGAAAGGATCAATATGAGCAACTAACATTAATCCTATTGTGGCTAAAAACAAAGCTGTAACCTAGGTAAAGTAGAAACAGAACCTCTAAAAATAATTCAAATATTGAGAGGAGCTTCCAGAGCACAGAGTTCCAGAATCAAAGAGCTGAAAGGGATATCAGCATACATCTTGTCTAATCTGCTACCTGAAAACAATCTTTTCTACAACATTCCTGGCAAGTTGTTATCCAAAGTCTCCTTGAAAACCTCTAGTGATGAAACGTGAAACCCACGACCTCCTTGATCTATTAGGAATAGAGAAACTTGTGGACAGTTCAAGTTACTGGGAAATTTTCCCATTCATGTAGCCAAAATTGGCAATTTAGCAACTTCCAGTGTGACATAGTCTTAGACAGTAAATCTTAGGTTAAAGTCCTACCCCCAACACTTAGTAGCTATGTGAACTTGATAAGTCATTAAATCCATCAGTGTCTCAAATAATTCTCTATATATTGCTATATAACTTCCAGATGAGTTGCTAATCTACATGCACTGAAAGGCTCCCTATACTAAAATTTCTGAACTGATGAAAACAAAAATTAAAGCATTATCTCCTATCTCTCCTAGTGCTCTGATCTCTGGGGCCGAATAGAACAAATACTTTTTTTAAACATTTATTAATATTCATTTTTAACATGGTTACATGATTCATGCTCCTACTTTCCCCTTCACCCCCTGCATTCCCCCCACCCATGGCCAATGCACATTTCCACTAGTTTTGTCATGTGTCCTTGATCAAGACCAATTTCCAAATTGTTGGTAGTTGGTGTGGTAGTTTCGAGTCCACACCCTCAATCATGTCCACCCCGACCCATGCGTTCAAGCAGTTGGTTTTCTTCTATGTTTCCTCTCCTGCAGTCCTTCCTCTGAATGTGGGTAGCGTCTTTACCATAAATCCCTCAGAATTATCCTGGGTCATTGTATTGCTGCTGGTACAGAGGTCCATTACATTCAATTTTACCATAATATATCAGTCTCTGTGTACAGTGTTCTTCTGGCTCTGCTCCTTTCGCTCTGCATCTGTTCTCGGAGGTCTCTCCAGTTCGCCAGGAACTCCTCCAGTTTATTATTCCTTTTAGCACAATAGTATTCCATCACCCGCATATACCACAGTTTGTTCAGCCATTCCCCAATTGAAGGACATCCCCTCCTTTTCCAGTTTGTTGCCACCACAAAAAGCACAGCTATAAATATTTTCAAACAAGTCTATTTATTAATGATCTCTTTGGGGTACAAACCCAACAATGGCATGGCTGGATCAAAGGGCAGGCATTCTTTTATAGCCCTTTGAGCATGATTCCAAATTGCCAGCCAGAATGGCTGGATCAGTTAACAGTTCCACCAGCAATGCATTAATGTCCCAATTTTGCCACATCCCCTCCAACATTCATTACTCTCCCCTTCTTTCATTTTAGCCAATCTGCTAGGTGTGAGGTGATACCTCAGAGTTGTTTTGATTTGCATTTCTCTAATTATTAGAGATTTGGAACACTTTCTCATGTGCTTATTGATACTTTTGATTTCTTTACCTGAAAATTGCCTATTCATGTCTCTTGCCCATTTATCAATTGGGGAATGGCTTGATTTTTTATACAATTGCTTTAACTCCTTGTATATTTGAGTGATTAGACCCCTGTCAGAGTTTTTCGTTATAAAGATTTTTTCCCAATTTGTTGTTTCCCTCCTGATTTTGACTACATTGTTTTTGTTTGTACAAAAGCTTTTTAGTTTAATATAATCAAAACCATTTAATTTACATTTTGTAATTTTCTCTAACTCTTGCTTGGTTTTAGTCTTTCCTTTCCCAGAGATCTGACAAGTATACTATTCTGTGTTCACTTAACTTATTTATAGTTTCCCTCTTTATATTGAAGTCATTCACCCATTCTGAATTTATCTTGGTGTAGGGTGTGAGATGTTGATCTAGACCTAATCTCTCCCATATTGTTTCCCAAATTTCCCACCAGTTTTTCTCAAATAGGGGATTCATGTCCCAAAAATTGGGCTCTTTGGGTTTATCATACACTGTCTTGCTGATGTCATTTACCCCAAGTCTATTCCATTGATCCTCCTCTCTGTCTCTTAGCCAGTACCATATTGTTTTGATGACTGCTGCTTTATAGTATAGTTTAATATCTGGTACTGCTAGGCCTCCTTCCTTCACATTTTTTTTCATTATTTCCCTTGAAATTCTTGATCTTTTGTCATTCCAAATGAAATTTGTAATAGTTTTTTCTAATTTAGTAAAGAAGTTTTTTGGTAGCTTGATAGGTATTGTGCTACATAGGTGAATTAATTTGGGTAGAATTGTCATTTTTATTATGTTAGCTCGTCCTACCTATGAGCAATCAATGGCTTTCCAATTGTTGAGATCCAGTTTTATTTGTTTGGAAAGTGTTTTGTAGTTGTTTTCATATAATTGCTGTGTTTGTTTTGGTAGGTATATTCCTAAGTATTTTATATTGTCTAGGGTGATTTTAAATGGTGTTTCTCTTTCTACTTCTTGCTGCTCTAGTGTGTTGGAAATGTATAGAAATGCTGATGATTTATGTGCATTTATTTTGTATCCTGCAACTTTGCTAAAGTTGTGGATTATTTCTACAAGCTTCTTAGTTGATTCTCTAGGATATTTTAAGTAGACCATCATATTATCTGCAAAGAGTGATAGCTTAGTCTCCTCCTTGCCTATTTTGATACCTTCAATTTCTTTTTCTTCTCTAATTGCAACTGCTAGTGTTTCTAGTACTATGTTGAATAATAGAGGTGATAATGGGCATCCTTGTTTTACTCCTGATCTTATTGGGAAAGCTTCTAATTTATCCCCATTGCATATGATGTTTGTTGATGGTTTTAGGTATATACTGTTTATTATTTTTAGGAAAGGTCCTTCTATTCCTATACTTTTCAGTGTTTTCAATAGGAATGGATGCTGTATTATGTCAAAGGCTTTTTCAGCATCTATTGAGATAATCATGTGATTTTTGTTTGTTAGACTGTTGATATGGTCAATTATGTGGATGGTTTTCCTAATGTTGAACCATCCTGCATTCCTGGTATAAATCCCACCTGATCATGGTGGATGATCTTCTTAATTACTTGCTGGAGTCTAATCACATCTATTTTTACTTTGGCTTTGTCATAAATCATAATAGCCCCTCCTGCCTTCTTTTTCTCATTTGACGCCCAAAAGATTTTGCTCAAGCCCTTAACCTTAAACTTGTGTATGTCCACCCATCTCATATGTGTTTCTTGTAGACAACATATGGTAGGATTTTGGTTTCTAATCCACTCTGCTATTTGCTTCCGTTTTATGAGCGAGTTCATCCCATTCACATTCAGAGTTATAATCATCAGTTGTGCATTTGCTGACATTTTTGTATCCTCCCCTATTCCTACCCCCTTTTTCTTATACTATTTCCTTTTAAACAAGTGGTTTGCTATTTAGCCGCTATCCCTTATCCCCTCCCTTGATTAACTTCCCTTTCTACCCCCTCCCTTATTTTTCCCCCTCTTTTTGTTTTTAAAGGCCTTATGAATTCCCTCCCCCATGTCATCTTAAATTATTTAGTGTTCCACCCTTACCCTGTGAATTATTCTTCTGATTACTATAATAGTGAATACTATAATAGTGAATAGAGTTCACTACAGAGAATTATACATAACATTTCTCTACATAGGAATATAGATAATTAGATCTCACTGAGGCCCTTAAAAAGGCAAATTTAAAAATTATAAGTTTTCTTTCTTTTCCCTCTGTATCTTATTTACCTTTTCATGTTTCTCTCGATTTTTGTGGTTGGATATCAAACTTTCCATTTAGCCCTGGTCTTTTCTGTGCAAATACCGGGAATTCTTCAATTTTGTTGAATGCCCATACTTTCCCCTGGAAATATATAGTCAATTTTGATGGGTAGTTGATCCGTGGTTGCAGGCCCAGCTCTCTTGCCTTTCTGAATATCGTATTCCAAGCCTTGTGATCTTTTAGCGTGGAGGCTGCCAGATCCTGTGTGATCCTGATTGGTGCTCCTTGATATTTGAATTGTCTCTTTCTGGCTTCTTGTAAGATTTTTTTCTTTTGCTTGGAAACTCTTGAATTTGGCAATGATATTCCTGGGCGTTTTCTTATCTGGATCGAATGTCGCGGGTGTTCTATGGATCCTTTCAATGTCTATATTGCCCTCTTGTTGTAGGACTTCAGGGCAATTTTGATGAATTATTTCTGTTACTATGGAGTCCACGTTTCTATTAATTTCTGGTTTTTCTGGAAGACCAATGATTCTCAAGTTGTCTCTTCTAGACCGGTTTTCTTGGTCTGTCACTTTCTCATTGAGATATTTCATGTTTCCTTCTATTTTTTCAGTCTTTTGACTTTGTTTTATTTGTTCTTGTTGTCTTGAGAGATCATTAGCTTCTAATTGCTCAATTCTAGCCTTTAGGGATTGGTTTTCGGCTATAATCTTCTGGTTTTCGGCTATAATCTTCTGGTATTCCTTTTCAATCTGGTCATTTCTGGTGTTCAATTTGCTTATAATTCATTTGGTTTCTGAGCCTCACTTTCCAATTGCAAGATTCTACCTTTTAAACTGTTATTTTCTTGCCAGATCTCTTCCATTTTCCTCAAAATCTCAGTTTTGAACTCTTTCATAGCTTGTGAGGAGTTTTCCTTGTTTGAGGAGGGTCCGGATGCTTGTTTGTTCTCCTCCTCTGTTTGCTCGGTTGTCTGGATTTTCTCTGTGTAAAAGTTGTCGAGTGTTAAAGACTTCTTTTTCTTGTTCTTAATCTTTCTCTTCTGAACTTCCTGAGACTGGGTAGCCATCATTAGCCCAGCAGCTTCTCAGGTTTATCCTCGTGCTCAGGGTCTGTCCGCGGTCTTTTGGCTCCTGAGGTCTGAGTTCTGGTTTTTTCCAAGGTCAAGCCCCCGGATGGACCCCCTTGCTTGATCCTCTGCCGGAGGTTTCTTTACAAGTCTCAGGGCGCTGCTTCCACAGTCGTATACCCGTCTGCACTGGTTCCCCACTCAGGGTTTCAGAGCCTTATCTCGTGGCTGTGTCTGCCTCCACCTGCGCCTCCAACCGAGCCTGAGATCTGCACCCTGCGCCCGCGCTCAGAGTTCGTTTGCGTTCTTTAGCTTTTTGGGGTCCTAAATCTTGCTGCTCTCAGGAACAGGCCCCGGAGCTGCCAATAACTCGATGGGTGCCCCAAACTTGCTCTATTTCTTTTTAGCTGGCTTCGGCGTTATAGGTGGTGTGTGTGTGGAGGGGTTAGGGCTGGGGTGGTTGCTCAGCCCGCGATTTAGTGAGAGCTGTTTCACCCCTTTATAGCATGGAAATGCCACAATTCCACGTACCTTCCACGCTGTGCCCTGTTGTGGGGTTCCTCCGTTCGTCTGGACTTGTTTTTATGTCCGCTTGAGGAGTTTTGTGTTTTTCAGTCAGGAGACGTTAAGAGCTGCTTCTTACCCTGCCGCCATCTTAACCCGGAACCCTCAAATACTCTGTTTTTATGAGTCCACTTTTCAAATAGTTGAAGATCACTATCATATCTTCTGAAAGATCTCTTCTCCTAATTAAATATCATAAGTTTCTTCAACAAATTCTGGTGTGGCACATAGCCAGTTTCTGTTTATTCTCCTTTGGAAATATTCCAGTTTCATCAATTTTTATTATTTTTATCAGTTTTATCCCTAAAAGGACCATGAGATAGTCATAATGACACAAAAAAGGAGAGGGGAAAGGAAGAATAAAATGAAACACCGAAACATTGTAAAATATATAGAGAATAGAAAGAAGTACAAAAGTTAATCTAGATAAGCAGGATAGTGCTGATACTACCATGTTCAATTTAATATATACTTTTAAAAAAGCTGTAAAAGATTCGCAATATCATATGCAACTCTCTTTTCCTGTCCTTATATGTGGAAATGTTCATATTTATCAAATTCATGATAATGAAAAAACTAAACATACTGAATACCCTGATAAAAAGAAAAAGGGTTATGTGATGGATTAAAAACAATAATTCACCAATATGTTGCATATTTGTGTATTACACAATTGATTTTAAAAGTTACCTAAGGGGCAGCTGGGTAGCTCAGTGGAGTGAGAGTCAGGCCTAGAGACAGGAGGTCCTAGGTTCAAACCCGGCGCAAGTCACTTGACCCCCATTGTCCACCCTTACCAATCTTCCACCTATGAGACAATACACCGAACTACAAGGGTTTAAAAAAAAAAAGTTACCTAAGTTCAAACATTGATGTAAATAATTATTCTACTGCTAATAAAAAAGAGAAAATTATCTGATGGTATTGACAAATTATAATTAAACCAGAAAGGACTGAAATATAAAGAAGGATATTATATTTTGCTGAAATTATATATTCAAAATGGGAGCCAATGCATTTAAAAATATTTGCTCATTTTATAGTAAAAATTTGTAAAGGAATAGTTTACTTTGTAAAAACAGATTAAAGATTAATAACAGTGAGAACTGTAAAGACTATATCAGAATGTTAAAAAAATCAAGAAATTACAATGTTAAAATGGTATATTAAATTAGGCTTAACAAATATGTAATGGCTACATGAAGAAAAGCTAATGTTTCCATAAAGCAAATACAATTTTTTTCATATAAACATGTTATATATGTAAAAATTGACCATTATGGGTAATAAAGACAAATTTAGAAAAATAGAAAATTTATATTTTGCAAATAAAGAGTATAATACCATAAAACTTTTTTAAAAAAACAACTGATTTGGGGGCAGCTGGGTAGCTCAGTGGATTGAGAGCCAGGCCTAGAGATGGGAGGTCCTAGGTTCAAATTTGGCCTCAGACACTTCCCAGCTGTGTGACCCTAGGCAAGTCACTTAACCCCCATTGCCTACTTTTACCACTCTTCTGCCTTGGAGCCAATACAAAGTATTAATTCCAAGACGGAAGGTAAGGGTTTTAAGAAAAAAAAAAGAAAAAAATTGACTAAAGAATTCATTGAAAAAGGAAGGAAATTATAAAAACAATATGAAATACATTATATGAAAAATGACAATATAAACAACACTCTCCAAAATCTATGAGAGATATAAGGAACAGATGCCGATCAATAGCTCTGAATGTCTGCTATACCAATAAGTAGCAGGATAACTTACAGAGTTGAGTATGTACTTTAAAAAAATGTAACTATTAAATCACCATGAAAGAAGAAACAAGCAAAATATGACTACAAATGAGAAATTTCACCAAATAATAAAACTAAGACCTGTTTTTTGAAAGGCCAGAAAACTATAAATAAGTAGCAAGTTTAATAAAAGTAAGAGAAAGATCCAAATTATTAAAAGGAGAAATGAGAAAATGAAACTCACCAGTCAAAAAAAAAAAATAAAACAAAACCCACAATAATCATCAGAGCTTCAAGCAACTCAAAGCTAATAAAAATACCCAAATTAACAAAATAAGAATCAAATAACATGAAGAGACCAATCTCAGAAGAAATCAGATACCTAGGTCATTAAAATTTTACCCTGCAGAAAGTCACTAAAACCAAATGGATTTTATAAGCAAATTCTATTAAGCTTTAAAAGAACAAGTAATTCCTATATTATCAAAGATGTTTCTGAACACAGAGGATATGGTAATCTATCAAATTCCTTCTCAAATAAAATGTGATTTTGTTATAGAAATTGGACAAAAAGAAGGCAAAAAAATCATAGGTCATCAAGTTAAATAATGTTGAAACAAAAATATTAAATAATATGTTTGCAAATAAAACAGGATATATCAAGGAACATTATACATTATAGTCAAGTAGTAAAGAATTTTTTTTTAAACAGCTCTGAGGTATCAGTTCACATTCATCAGATTGGCTACCATGACAGAAAAGGAAAATGACTAATACTGGATGGGATGTGGGAAAATAGGAATATTAAAGTATGAATTGGTGAAACTGTACCTGGTCCATTCCAGAGAACAATTTGGAACTGTGAATATCCTTTGATCCAGAAATTCCTCTAGTAGGTCTTTATAGACCTATGCTTTATAGACCTAAATGCTTATGCATAAGAAGATTTAAAAAAAGGGAATAGGACCTATATGCACGAAAAATAGTTAGAGAGGCTATTTTCATTAGGTCAAAGAATTGGAAAGTGAGGGGATATCCATGCATTGGGAAATGGTTTAACAAGTTATGGGAAATAAATGTGATGGAATACTATCCTGTAAGAAATGATGAAGGGGATAGTTTCAGAAAATCTGAGAAGACTTTTATGAACTGATACAAAATGAAGTGAGCAGAACCAGGAGAACAATCTACATAGTAACAGGAATATTATAAATAGCTATGAAAATTTTAGTAACTGACCAAAACAATGATCCACAACTCCAAAGGGATCATACAGAATGATATCCACCTCCAGACAGAGAATTGTCTCAGAGTGTGAATTGAAGCGTATTTTTTTCCTTTTTAAATTTTCTGTATTTTGGGGGGAGAACATGGCTATTGGGAAATACATTTTGCATGACTTCATATATGTAATGAGGATCATATTTCTTGCCTTCTCACTTGTGGGGTAGGGGTTGGAAGGAAGGAGAGAATTTAGAACTGAAAAAAAATTTTTTAATGGTTTAAGACCAGGAAATCGATGTCATGTGAACAAGTGAAAAAATATATTTCTAAATGGTATTATCATTAAACAGTAATAGTGTCTCTGTATTGAAACTCTAAAAATGGAGAAATATAAATTTATATATGTTTATATGCATAAATATATATTTCCTTTCCTTAACAAGATTAAAACAGTACCTTTTAAACTATGAAGTAATATAACAGCAAAATATGAGAAGCATTCCTAAGGGAAAAAAGGGTATAAAGCAGGACTAGACACTTGCTATTTTCTATTTGGCAAAGTCTTAGAAATGTTACCTAAAGCAATAAAGTATGAATAAGAATAATCATTGACAAATAAATTAAAATATTCTTATTTATAAGTATCATGACTGTATACCCAGGAGACCCACAGCACTAATAACTCTAGAGAAGTAGGAAAAGTAGACAAATATTGTCTGGATTCCCATGTACCTTTAGGACTAGGCGAAGGATCTCTTGGCTGTAGAGGTTTTAATACTGGGACAGGGCTAAGATTTTAAGCCCTAAGGGAAGCATGTGAAATCGAGGCAATAGATAAGCAATTGAGAACTGTCTATTTTCAGAAGCTTAATCTTCACTCCTTGATTGGCTGAAAAGTTCACTTTTACAAATATCCTGAGCTAAGACCACATGAAAAAGATATTTGAATTTCCTAGTTATCTCTGAAAAAATGCAAATCATGATAGCCTTAGGCTAGCAACATGAATCCACAAAATGAAAGTAGCAAAAAAAATTTTTTTTGTAAAAATTCACTGATGGTGGGGGGATGGGTTTTGTGGGGAACACAGACCCTCTATATCTTTAATGGCATTAATACAAACATGTTGGAGGATAAGGTGACAAATGTGAGTCACAGAACTGATTAAATCTTCTGATTAGCATAGAACATCAGAATTTGTTTGGAGGATCTTAAATCTAATTTTGGCTCTCCGGCTTATTACTTTAGTCACCCTGGACATCTTTAGTTTGAGTCTTAGTTTCCTCAATTGTAAAATGAAAGGACTGGACTAAATGACCTTTGAGGTCTCTTTACTTTCATCCTGTGAACCCCTTCAATCAAATTCTATCCTAAAGTGATTAACGTGAAGCAGACTGATATCTACACAAAATGATCCATAGTTTCATCATGATGAAGAATGTCTAGTGATGAAAAAATAGTTGGGGTAGTGCAATACAGTAGAAACGGCTCTGGTTGTAGAACCAGAGGACCTGGGTTCAACTCCTTCCAGTCCCTCATGTTTTACTTATAAAATGAAAGGCTTCTGAGGTTCCTTTCAGTTCTATAATACTCTGATGAAATGGTATATTCTGATGTATTAAAAATAAGACACATATGAATAATAAAAGCAATATTTTATGTAAAAATGAGAATAAGAAAAGTAGCATATTTACAACTATTACAAAACAAAGACAACAGAGCTTTATAAGTAATTGCTTTTGATTATTATATATCCTTATAATTGTTAAATTTGTAATAACATTTTAAGTTTTAAAAATTAACATAAAAATTTAAAATTAATCTTTAAAGGAATTTAGTAAAAATTTTAATTACATTTAAAATAAAATTTTAATAATTCTATTCAAATATATCAATCAATCAGGTATATCAATAAACTTTAATTAAACCTCTACTTTGAGCAAGGCATTGTGGATACAAAGTCAAAAATGAAACCATCCCTGCTCTCAAAGAACTAACATTATATTAAGAATATTGATCTTAGAAAGAGTCAGGCCAGGAAACTGGGAAACTACATCACTTGAGTAGAAATTATGTCGACTATTCTCTTCCATTATATACTATAATAAGCTCAAAATGGATATGTGGCCTAAGTTTAAAAGGTCATATTGCAAACAAAAGAAAAAGTCAGAAAATAACTATTAGATTTTTTTTTTGTAACTTTGGGTCAGGAAGATTCTTTTATCAAACAAGAAATATGTGGTGACACAAGATAAACCTGGTAATTCCAATTACATGAAATAAAAAAAAGTTTTTGCACAAACAAAATCAATGTAGCTAAGAAACCATTATGGGGGAAACAATTTTTGCATCAACTATTTTTAAGACAAAGAACTATTGTCCATTGGATAAGTGGTCAAAGGCCAGGAATTAACAGTCTTCAAAACAGTTGCAAACCATTAACAGGTTTATGAAAAATTAATCCATATCAACAAGACAAATATACATCGAAATATCTGTGAGGCTTCGCCTCCCTCTTGGCAAACTGGCAAAAATGAGACAAGATGGAGACACTGCAAGGAGGACAAGGCACATTTGATCTGAGGCAAAAGTATGAGAAGCTCTTTGGCACCAACTGTGGATTTGCTCAAATATTCTGGAAAGTACTTTGAATTGTGCTTTAAAAAAATTAGGTGAGTAAAATAGCCATATTTTGGTCCATGGACTTGCTAAACATATACCTTATGTAGACAAATATATGAAATGTCCATTGACTGATAAATCGTGCATGTGAATATTAAGAAGGCAGCTAGGTTATACAGTGGATAGAAGGCTGGATTTGGCAGTCAGGAAGACCAAATCCTGCATCAGCGATTTATTAGCTGTACGATCCTGGGAAAGTCACTAAACTTTTCAGCCTCAGCTTCACTCTCAGTATAATGGGAATAAAAGCACCTACCTTGACCTTGTGAGGTTGTTTTAAAGGTCAGTGCAGATAACATTAAGTAAAGTGCTTTGCAAACCTTCCAGGGCTATCTGAATGTTCATTATTAATATGAAAGGAATATTATTGTACTCTAAAAATGATACATATGAATTAATATGGAATAACCTGTTTTGTAGCTATAATGACCAAGCTTGGAGGAGAGTTGAAAAGATGTACCTCCCCTCCCCTGCTGCAGCTGTGCAATGTTATCTATACTGTTTGCGCCCCCTCTGTCCCCCTCTCTGCTTTCTTTGTTAAAAGTTCACAGGGGAGAGAAAAAGAGAAAGGACATATTAGGAGGTGAAAGGGATTATAAAAACGAGATATTAATAAAATAAACCTAAGAGACATAAAATAAGTAAGCCAGGGAGTCAGGATGGAGGCAAGAGGCACGAAAGATGTAGGAATCTATGTCCTTCTTGAAATATCCCAAAGGCTGGGGAATCCTGGGGCAAGGATTCGGGCCAGGAAAAAGAACTGCCATTGATTGCATCTACTCCCTCATTTTACATGCAGGGAAACTAATGTGGAGATGGTAGAAGGGGCTTGTTCAAGGTGCCCCAAAGAGAGCAGAACAAGAATTCCAGGCTGACTGCATGTCTGCTTTTTTTTATATTTTATACCTGCCAAGTAATTTGCAGTTCACAAGGATTATCCAGGTTTCTAGTTTCTGAAAGTAGGAAAGAGAGTCCATTTTAGAAAACAGAAGTTGTATCTCTGAATGACCAAATGAAGCTTTCTTAAGAGAACCACAAAATATAAATCAGTGTTAGCTAGAAGCAGCGTGTGAGAGAAAGGCTTGACTTGGAGCCAGGAAGATCTGGGTTCAAATTCAGCCTCTGACATTAGAGAGCTGTGTGATTTACGGTAAATCACTTAAACTTTCTGAGCCTCAGTTTCCTTGTTTGTAAAAAAAGGGGTGGGACTAGAAGGCTCTGAAGTCCTCTTTAAATATATCATCTTGTGTATAAGATTCAAAATTGAAGCAATTTTAGGGGAAACAGAGGTTGTATCTTCAGGTTAGTATTTTCTCTCACCTCAAAAACTGAGCAATAATGTATGCGTTAAACATAAACTAAGTCTAAGACATGGCAATTTGCCAAAGCCCTCTGAAGGCTTTTCCTCCTCACCCTCTCAAGATAAATCCCAGAGTGCAATGCCATAGAAAGGGGAAAAAGAGGTAAGGTCACCAGACCACTGGTCAGTCATAGCGGGTTGGGGGGGGAGGGGTTTCAGGAAGACGAATATATTTTTTTTGCCCTTTAATTAAAAAAAAAAATTTGCTGTTGAATTTCCATAAGCTACACTAGAGACCCTGAACATTATGAAATTTTTATTAAAAATTCTAGACAATTTTGACACCACATATTTTTAACAAAATAAAAATATATTAAAGGTAGATTAAAAAACCCAACTAGCTTTACAGTTTTGTCAAACAATATTTTCTGAAAAGAAACAATTGGATAGCTTGGTCCTGTAACTTTTTATTAAGCAACACATTAAATTTTTTATATCTTCAGCACAGAAGTTGTCACGTATGTTGGGTAAGACAAAGCAAATGGAGCTCAGCTATTTCTTAAGTTTCTTCTGAGCAGCTTTCTTCTTGACCATCTGTAGCCGCTTCATGGCATTGAGCTGTGACTCCTGGGAAGTTGGACCCTTGAGTGAGGAGGATGACGGGTTGCTGCTAGAATCGGAACTAGTTTTGGTGGTGCCCCCACTGGTCCCCGCTGCTCCACCACTCCCATTCCCACTGCTGAGCTGGCTACCACCTCCTGGAACTAAGCTACTTGGGCTGGGAAGGCCAACTTTGCTCACATTGTCACTACTCACCGAGCGACTGAGGCCAGTTTTGCCTAAGGTTAGAGGAGGCAGAGGTTTCAGGGATACGGGAGTGGTACTGCTGGTAGGAGAAGCTATCTTGGAACCGAGGCCTGCTTTAGACGTGGTTGCCAGGCCAGTCAAACCCACTGCTTTCTGGTTGGCTGAGGAAGTGGCAGGTTTCCCACCAGTGTTCTGTGTTGTTGAACTAAGCTTGGCTGTCGATGGTCCGGCAGAAGAGGTTTTGGCTGCAAAAGCTGCCCATCCTGTTAGGCCACTGGGGGCGGAGGAGGAAACACTAGAATTGGAAGAGTTTCCTGAAACCACTGTAGATGGCTAAAATAAAAAAATAAATATTACATTAGAACAAATATTCATTTCCTCAAACAGTATAAGAAATTTAATCCCTATGTTCTTTAAAGCATGGGAAATATATCAGAATGTTAAAACTCAATCCAAATATAAGGGGGATATGTGTATGTGTGTGAGACAATGAAACAGTTAAAAAAAATAAAAAATTAAAACACACATGCCAGAACTTAAAACCTGAGTTGCTTCTTTCATAATATGCATGCTGTGTGTGTGTGTGTGTGTGTGTGTGTGTTTTCCACACCCTGTGCTACAAAATAAGGTTCTGGTTCTGATAGGAAAGTTTTCACAGCTGCTTAAAAGTAGAATTTCTGTAGCCCTGACTTGTACTCAGATTCCTAACACTATTTCATTATAATTTCTCCCATTAACTGAGCTGGCCAAATTTAAGCATCCCTGAATGCAGACAGCGAAACCATGTGGAGAGCTCACCATCAATGACATTTATTTCTGCATTCATATTGTATACTAATTCCTTCAAAAGAAATTCATGTTGGCATCTTTACCCTCCTAAACCATAAAGCAATTTAATGAAAAACAATCCTGACCAAGAAAAAAACAGTGATATTTGCCCTGTCTAAAATAGTTCTGTATGTGTGGCAAGGGATACCCTGAAAAAACATACCTCCTTACATTAAAGCTGGCTTCATAATGTCTGTTTGAAAGCATTGTTATTTTTTAACCACTGTGATCAATAATTGAAACGAAATCTAAGTTGTCTACTTTGTATGGGGGAGAATAATGACTTTGGTTCGTCGAGTGTGACAAGTGCTGAGATTATTACAGGAGCTGTATAGGACAACAATCTCACAAGGTTATCAAAGGCAGCATTTGCTTCAAATAAACAAGCCACAAAGTAACACACTTAGGTCTTCCAAGAACAAATCAGTCTAGAAATCAAAAGGCAGGTGTAAGAAACTCATAATTTTCAGCAAAAGCCAAGCTAATGTTTTTTTCTTTTCTCTCTAAAACAAATCATCAGCCATATGGCAAAATGATCCCTCAATAAACTGCACAAAATACAGTCTGTTTGAAGTCATTAAAAAGACTAACACTTGTGAGGCACAAATAAGGAAGACAATCCTTCAGACTTGGTTATTTTATTCTAATGACTTGTGGGTTACCTAGCACTGCTATTCAGCTGGACAACAGATGGACCATCACATAATCAGAATCTAGATAATGAAAATAATGAAGACAAAAACATTTTCTCCATTGTTTCAGGTAAGAAAAGTTTTTTGTCCCTAAGCTGTTTAAACTTAAAACATATTCTTGGCTCTTATCCTAGTTAGTTTCTTCACCTACTGTGAGCAAATGAGAACAAAATGAAAATGAATTGTTCTGATGAATTCATTTTTATTTGCTCTTTTTATCATGTCATGAGAAGCACCCAACCTCCACCTTAAGGCAATAACAAAAATCTAGGCAAAAACTGAACAAGGAATACAGAACTTTTAATTGAAGTACTTTTAGAATCCTTCTGCTTGTAAAAATTTATCTCAAAAAACCTTTTTATCAATACATTTCCTATCTCAATCTTTACAGAACCTCTAGCCTATCAAAGTCCTAGAAAAACAGACAGGTGAAATTTCCCCATTTTCTTTTATGAGGCATTAGTTAACTTTACAAAGGCATAGCTAGATATTTCAATAAGGGATAGTCAGAAAGATCTGAATAGGTATATAGAATTTATAATTATTTTCTACCAAGAACCATGTAACAAATGATTCAAGTACTGTAACTTAATTTCTCTATTTGTTTCTAAAAAATTTCATGTTATATTTTTCAAAATCTTTGCTATATGAAAGCTATTTGAATGTAATCTATTTTAGAAGTGATTCAATTTAATACAATCAATCCTTATCTTTTGCAGGGGTAACATTCCTAAAAACAGTGGTGGAAAATAAAAAAACAATGTTGATATGTTGAATCTATGGGAAATAGGGAGTTAGGTGCCTGTGTCCACCAAAAAGTGTAATCATTCATTAAAAATGGTTGGAAATGCACTTTTCTGCATACAACTCTTTATAATAAAACATTAAATCTGATAATATATACTTTTCCTAAAATAAAAATCATGAAATATCCCATAAAATGCAGGGGAGAGGAGAGACAGTGCCTGATGGGACTGGGAAGGGTGAGAGCAGTGATGTCTAAAGAAGGGCAAGGTGCCACCTCTAATCTCCATTTCAGCTTCATGGTTGAATTGTTCCCCGATGAAAGGCACATGCCTTGGGGTGAATCTCTGAGCCCCACTCTGAGCTTCTCCAGCCTTGGACTGCTGGTCTGATCAAACATGAGGAGCCCACTCTGCTCTTCCATGCCATGCAGGAAAGGAAGCTCAGGTGCTGGCAGTGGGGGAGGCTGGACTCTTGCTTGGCCAAACAAGCAGTGAATGAGTGAAAAAAAATGAGGATACTAATAAAATCATGTGATCACTTGAAGTCAAGAAAGTTAAATGCATGAATGTTGAGGATTGGCTGTATATAGCAACTCACAAAATTAGTTCTTCTTGCTTGTACCAACTGGATCAGAAATCATTATGGAAGCCACAGTGACATGAAAATGATCAATTGTTATTGCTTTTTACAGAGATAGCACAAGGATCAACTCACAAGTGAAACAATATAATTTTTTTTAAAAGCCAGATTTCCTCATGTACATATTTTCTACTCTTAGGAGTTTCTGGATCTATACTACTAAGTGTAGCTTGGCATACAGAGTTTATTAGATTTTATTGGCACCATATTTAGAAAGCTTTGGAATAGTCATTTCTTCTACTCTAGTAGGTCACTAAATAAAACTAGAATACTGTTTATGTGTAGCTCCATGATAAAAAGAGAAGGGATATTTGAAGCATTATCAGGCATGGAACCTCTAACGTGATATAGCCACTCTAGATGATTCCATCTGGGGCTTCTAATATGAGATAGAGATGCCATGAAAGGTTTTTCCCCTTTAATGAATAAAAAATTAAACAGAACTCACAATGGAGGAACCTTATGATTTCAATTAACCTTAAAAAACACAAATCAAAATGAAGAGTGAGAACTTAAGCTCTGAGGTAAACACTTCCTTTTTCATGTCATGTTGACAGGAATAATCTCATTTGTAACATAAATTTTGATATATTACAGGAAAAATGCACAAAACTGAAGAAAAGTTCTGCTGAACTAAACAAACTTTATTAGAATAAAAATATAAATATACTCTACCTTAACTTCTGTTCTCTTGAATGCTAGAAAAGTTGTTTCTTGCTTCAGTTTAGTTTCAGGTTTTTTAACCAATGGATCTTTAACAGCAGGAGCTACTGAAACAACTGCAGGGGCTGGTTTCTGGGCTGGTTTCTGGGTCTTCTGAGCCTGTAGAAATAGTCAAGTACTTCTATGAGGAACACAATGTGGAGGCATTCAATTAAAACACCACACCGGAAAAAAGACCAGTAAGTCTCTTTTCTACATGAACTGATTTTGTAAGAAATTCTGGCAGTAGTTAATATTTTATCATTCACATAAAACATAGAATCTGGAGCAAACTTATTATATGCCACATTAATGAATCTAGCAGGCATAATTTCTGGCAAAGAAAATAGTACATATGGGAAATGATGATGATTAGATATAATACAATATTATCTAATGTCAGCTGAAAGGATTCAGAAAGAGAAGCCATTTAATCAAAGCAAGCCTGTTTCTTCACAGAGGCTAATCTTACTTGAGGTAGTTGGAAGAATTCTCCTTGGACCAGTAATTTGTCCTGAATCAACAGGTCAAAATTAAGAATAGGAGTTGCTCCCCTCCCTCAACCCCAACGTAAAAAAGACAGTAACAGATCTCCAAATAGAGATGGCAGAGGGAATCTATGACTCTTGCTAATACCCTATTCCCCAAACTAAGAGTCATTTCTGCTCTATGCTGAATTCTAATGATTACCGAGTACATCCAAAGCAGATTTTTCCTCCTAAAATCTACCCCTCTTTCAAATTTCCTATTTTCTGTCAAGGACATTTCCATTTTTCTAGGCTCTCAGGATTACAATCTTGTTATTATCCTCAACTTCTCTCTCCTTCACCTTGACATTTCTAATCTGTTGCCAAATCTTGCTTTTTCTATCTCTGCAACATCTCTCATATCCGTCCCCTTCTTTCTATCCACAAAGCCACCAAGACTCTAATTCATTCCCTTATCATCTTTCACTTGGACTACTGTAATCACCTCTTAATTAGTCTCCCTGTCTTGTTTCTTCCCACTGCAATCTATCTTCCACACAGTTGCTAACATGATTTTCCTTAAGTACAGAAGTAGTCATGCCATTCCTCTCTGCAATATAATCCAATGGCCACCTATTGCCTTGTGGATCAAGTATAACCTCCTTTGTTGTTTAAAAAAAAGTACAACCTTTACCTTTCATCTTAGACTCACTACTGTGTATTGGTTCAAAGACGGAAGGGCTGTAAAGGATAGGCAATGGGAATGAAGTGACTTGCCCAAGGTTACATAGCAAGGAAGTATCTAAGGTCTGATTTGAACCCAGGACCTTCTATCACTGGACTTGGTTCCCAATCCACTGAGCCACCCAGCTGTCCCCATTTGTTTGGTTCTTCTTCTTTTTTTTTTTTTTAAACACATGTCTATAAGCCTGAATTTATTCATATGTAATACTGGGATAATAGTTGTTTGGTTCTTAAAGTTCTTCACATCCAGGCCCCACCCTGCCTTTCCCATGACTCCTGGTCTCCCTCTCTGTTGAGCTAGTCCCACCCCCCTGCCTCAAACACAGCATTCTACTTCTTATCTCTCTGCTGCTTCTGAACTAGCTGCTCCTTATTCCTAAAATGTTCTCATTCTTCACCTCCTCCTCTTTATGTCCCTGTTCAAATCAAAACTTAGAACACATATCACCTTCTTCTGATCTCCCAGATACCCTCTTGCTCAAAAAATTATCTTGGTTAATTACTTTGCTTTATAAATCAAAACAAAACTAACTAAAACTCATTGAGCTATTATTGTTTAATATCAACATTTAAGTTCTTAGCCTACATAGAGAATATAAAATAAAGGAAAATGCATGGAAGTCTAAAGACCCAGATCGTAATACTAGCTATGACACTAATTTTTTAAATCTGTTTCAGAGAAATCATTTAATCTCTTTCAATTTTTCTGCTTCTAAAATTATCCCACAGAATTCAATTCAGTTCAGTTCAGCCAAATAAATATTTATTATGTGCTACCACACACTCTGAAAAGTAAAGAGTATTCTATAGTATAACGGTGGCATATTGAAGAGTCTGGAGCCAAAGTACCTGGGTGTGAATCCTGGATTTGCAAATTACTACCTTCAAGATTTTGAGCAAATAATGTCAGTTCTGTGGGCCTCAGTTTGTTCATCTACAAAATGAGGGAGTTGGACTGGATTTCTAAGGTCTTTTCTAGTTCTAAATCTATTATTACATAAAACATCACAATAGTAACTTTATTTAGTTACTCAAGAAGAGAGATTCAGTATGGTGTAGCTGGGAGATGGTTGGAAAACTAAGGCTTTATGTCAGAAATACACCAACTGCTGTATGACTACTGGCTGGCAAGTCCTTTGAGCCTCAGTGAATTCTAAGTCTAAAAGTTACACTGATCTATGTTTATAGAGAAGGTTTCTACAAAAATTAAATCAAAGGTCAAAGCCAAAGAAAACAAAACATCAACGTTATCTATGATTACTGTTATCAGTTCTAAAGTAGACAATACATTATGTTATTTGTCAAATGGAGGATCATGATATATCACGATGAATAATTTGCTAAATATGAATTAGTCTAACTTCCAAATTATAGTTGGACAAATTCTCAAGTTCAAGCAAAATGTTTTCATCTCAGCTTTTTTCCTAGTAAATTGTAACTTAGCTGAAAATAAACTATAATAAATATCTCAACCATTCACTCTAACTTCTTGTGATTTACAAAGATAGACCAGGTCAGACACATTGCCTTAGGTTTTTAGATGCTTGAAGTTTTATATAAGATATAAAAACTATTTTAATGAATGTCACTGTGCAAAGACAAAACTTGAAGACCAAATACACAGAAAACAACTGTATTTTTTTAAAGTCAGAAACATAAAATATTGTACTCCTCTTCAATAACATGACAAATAGAAATATTCTTTAGTTCTATATAATCACAAGTTAACTATGAGATGAAATAAAGGTGAGAGAAAGTAGAGGAGGAAAATGAGAAAGACAAAAAGAGAAAAACAGGGAACAAGAGATGTGAACATAGCAAAAAATTATATCTACAAGCTGAGAGGGGTAAAGAGAAAATGACAGACCCTGAAAACCACATGTAGTAATATCTCCATCTTCTGGCCTTTTCTGATATTACCACTAAAGACTTCCAGAACTACGTTGTATTTTCACAACTCTAAGCATCAATGAGATTACCACTTTTTGGTGCCTACCCCAATGGCCTGAATGAAATTAATCTCGAGCTCAGATCTGGACTGTGACTAGATAAATCACGGTTGCTATGGACTAAATAGAAAATACATACTTGCCTAATCTAATGCACATATCACATACACACAGTAATATAAAAATCCCAATATAACAAACATACAGCCATTTTAAAGGGTTTTTCTTTTACGCTTACATTTAAATTGTTATTAGGGGAAATTAACATAAGCATGAATTAATCTTGACAATAGAGACTTCAAAAAAGACAAAGAGCCAGTTCCTACCATTCTTTTCATTTGCCTGGTGCACCGAGCACAATACCAGACAAGGCGTGGGTCATTCACTTCCTTGTCAGTCACTTGGGGTTTATGGCAGTCCTGGTGGTAGAGATTATGGCATTCTTGACACTCTACTAACTGATTGCCAGATGCTACTGTCATTTGCCTAAGAGAACAGATTGTTTAAAAACATTATTTTATTAAATGCAATAGTTTGAAGTCATGTCAGAGGCATGGATTTTGATAATATTTAGTATTAAAAATAAAAATTAAACCTACCAATATTCAAAGTTTCTATATTTTCTATCTACGGCAAAAGATTCTTTATTTTGTTCTTATATTCAAATACTTTCCTGGACTTCTATGTATTTAGTTTATAATGCTAGATGCTATTTTATAAATATAAATTGTAAGTATTTCAAGATTTTAAAATGACTGCCACATGTGAATATAATGCCAAACTGGGCAATGGAAGGAAAACTGAGAAATGCTTAGTGCCCTAAGAGAACTGTGAATACCACTTCATTAAGATTAATATGGAAATTTTAAAGTTAGACAAAAGGAAAAGGAATAATAACACTATCCACTTTATAGGGAAATATGCACAGAATTTAAGATATAATTTTTAAAATCATGCAATTACAGAAAAGGCATTAGTCACAGTCTTGACTTTCAGAAAACAAGGCAGCTTATAATGAAGACTTCATTTCTTTAATTTATTTAGGTCTCTGGTGAAAAGAGTCACTTGGTATAAATGAAAAATTAGTGATATGCCTGTAAGTGGATGTACGTCTATGAATTAGCCAAATAGCATTTTCCAAATGATTTCTCTTTTCAGATGACAAATCAGGCTATTTAATTGCTAAGCGGCTTTTGTACATATCCCTGAGGACCAGGTATCTGGGTAACCATGGCAACTATGTTTGTGGATGGGTGGGGAAAGGTAATACCTTATTTCTTTACTTAATAAGAAACTGAAGACAGAAGAAATTGTGCAGATGGTTTTATTGAAATGTTTTATGAATATATTTTAAACTAAATATTTCAGATTTAGAATTATATATAGAGACACACATATATACACATTTCAGATTGTATTAAATGCTCTCCTGACTCAATTCACTTTTAAAAGTAGCATTTTATCTAAAATAAAAGGATCTTCACACTTGAAGACACTTTCAAAAGAAAAATTATTTCTACTAGAAGCTAAAATCAGATACTTAAGGTTTTAAAAACACAAACTGAATACTTTATATTAAAATAAGAAACGATTATATTTGCCAGAATCCATTAGACATACTGCTCCTTTAGAATTTCCTTAAACTTAAAGAAGAGGTCTTCAAAAATATATAAATTTAGACAAAAATGATAACATCTTTAGGTGACAAAGTTCAAGTCATGATTTTTAAAGATACTTTTTTCATCAATAAATACCTAAATGACCTTTGGGATTAAATCAATATATATATTTCCTATCTACCATCATTTCCTTTCCTCCTCCAAAGACTGAAAGGGCTGGGAGTTCAATTAATATAAATTCTTCTGTGACAGTAATCAGCCAATACTAGCTTAGAAGCAGTATGATTTGTCTCATCAAATTGGAATCATAATTCCTGGATTTTTCCCCCCCTATTCAGTTCTGACATAGGTTGACTTTAAGCAAACTATTTCCCTTTTTATTTTCTCTTTTGTAAAATGAGGACATTAGTTAATTTAAACAATAACCTTAAAATGGGGTTTAGTTTTATGATTAAAAGAAAGGAAGGAATAGAGGTGAAAAAAATTAATGCATTGCTCAAGTAGCACAGACTATCAGAAAGAGTACTAGAATGGGAGATAGGTCTGTTGCAAATAGACCCAAGTTCAAATCTCATGTCAGGCACTTAAAAGTTATCAACCAATGAACAGGTCACAACCTCTTGGAACCTCATTTTCCTTATCTGTAAAATGGAGATGATAATGCTTATACTACCTCCCTTCAAAGGGTTACTGTGAGGAATGTTCTCTATATAAACACCAAAGAATATATGAATATGATTTGTTATTATTATTTGGCTGCAAAGAGATCTCTCTCTCAAAAGAACATTAGCCTTCTCTTTGTAAGTCAAAATGATGATCACTAAGAGTCCACAAAGGAATTTGAAAATGGTCAAACTAATCCAAATGACAAAAATCAAACAACAAGAATCTGTTGTTCAGGCACTTGGGGCTTTCAGGAATTGTACGTAACCTAAATTCAAAGATGTTTTATTTTCCCTTGTAACCATTTTGTTCTAAAAAAGCTCCCCTGTAACTAATCTTATTACAATAATTTTTCACTCATACTTTAAATGTAAGTGATAAAAATCAGTTAAAAATTAATTAGGAGGCAGTGGATAGTCCTGGTTTCAAATCTGGCCTCAGATACTTCCTTTGTGATCCAAGGCAAGTCACTTAACTCCAATTGCCCAGACCTTACCACTCTTTTGAACTGGAACTCATACTTGTATAGCTTCTAAGGCAGAAGGTAAGGATTTAAAAATTTTTTTTAAATAATATAAAAAAATTAAATGGTACAGATACTTTTTTATACAAATTAAATCTTTTAAGTTTACCTATTTTTGTATGTAAGACTTTCTTTCCCCTTCTTATACTTTAGTATCTTCGTTAAAAAATGGCCTGTCTCAAATGATTATTGACAAAATCAAAATTTAACAATTTAGCAAGCAGGCATACATAAAGAATACTACATCCTTCTAAAGGAAGAATAGAAAGAATGGAAGCAACCATGCTTGTTGAAGGAATTTTACTTAATAAGCAGAAAGCAAAGATCGCTTCCCCTGCAGACCATGAGTCTGTAACAATCTCCATATTCAGAAGGGGGCTATCAGACTTAAATGCTAGTAGAACTGGGAAGGAACCATAGAGATAATACAGAAACAGCTTCCATTTATGTGGTTCTTTAAATTTTAAAAGCGCTTTCCTCATAACAGCCCTAGGAGGAAAAGAAAGTAAAAGCAGGACCCTTGGCCTTTTAGAGAAGAGAAAACTGAAACTCAATTTGAATGAGTCACCTCTGTTCCCATAGTCAGTGCCAAGCCCTCTGGGTCTTAGTCCAGCCATTTTTCCACAAAACCATAATGCATAACCAGTGATCAAAGAAGGCATAAAACAAGAAAGTAAAAGAACATCATAATATTTGGCAGCTTTACTAGCTGATTTCCTAAACAGTACATGGAATTCACATAGGCATAGACCAATTTATTTTTTCTTCCCTTCATCTCTGACTCTGTGTCTGTCTATTCATCTCTCTTTAGGGCAAGGTACCACTTACCTACAAACTACACAAGCCAATCCCATTTCCATGGCAAAGTCATCAGCACTGGTCTCATCAAAACTGGAGAGGTCAGGCATGGCCAAGTCCTTGCTGGTTTGGACCGTGATGGGAGAAGAGCGGGACTCTTGCTTCTCTAATCGGGGTTTCTTTGGTATATCAACTCCTTCACTGGTGTCAACCTTCATCTATTAAAAAGAGCACATGTGTGCGCACACATTGAAAAGCAAAAGACATTAGTGTTGTGATCAACAAGTACTACGGCCAAAATAATTACAAAATACTAAAAATACAGAAAACAAAGATGAAAATACAGATAGAAAATTTAAAAACAAGAGTAGCTTGTATCTAGAGTACTTTATGTATATTATTTCATTAGGTGGCAAAAAAAAAAGCTTGGGAGGTTTAAAAGTAATTTTTTGCAACCAGTTAAAAATCACTAAAGAGAAAATTTTGTGAAATCAAAACCTTTTAACATGCTTCTTTTGTACTTGTTTTTCTATAGACCAGGTAAACAAAAGTGGGCATTGCATGGGCTCTACTTTCTAACTACGTCTTTTCATCTTTTGAACTGAAGTCCAATGTGACAAATTGAGTCTCCATGTTTTTTTGGTTTCCTGTATGGCCAAAGAATAATTATTACTTATCAAATCCCTCCCTGCTCAGGTGCCACCTTCATGACTTCCATTCAATGAATGACTTCCTATTTAGTTATTTCTGGTTTTCTTTGTTCCTTTTGCCATAGTTTAAGAAAGACATGGATAGACTAGTGTAGTGCAAGAAGAGTGCAGTGACTACTCTGATGGGCCCCAAGGCATGTTTAGCTTGGAGAAGAAGGGGAGAATTACAATAGGCATCTTTAAATACTTGAAGGACTGTCTTTCAGAAGGACTGGACTTTTTCTGTCTGGCCTCAGAAGGTGAAATAGAATGGTGCAAGAAAGCAATTTAAGCTTTATGTCTAAAAAAACTTCCCAACAATTAGAGAGATCCCAAAGTGGAATGTGTGTCTTGAGAGGTGGCAGTGGGTTCTCCTACAACAAAGACTTGAATTCAAGCACAGACTATTTGTCAGACATGTCTGAGTGAAGGTTCCTTTCTAGATATGGGTTAGGCTAGGGAGCCAGTGAAGTACTTTCCAAACCTAAAAATTTTGCAACTCCTTCTTAATCTTTCTTAGCAATTAATTAATTGCTATCAGCATTCTATCTTAATTAATTTAAATGAATATTTGCTACCATAAGTTCTTCATCCTCAGACCCAGAGGACTTAGCAATTGTCCTTATCAAAAACCAATCCTGAGTCAAATGTAAAGATTTTGCTATTTTGCCATGTGTAATATTTACCACCTTTTCCCCCTGCATGACCTCTCTAACCACTGTCACTTCAGAAGCAGGATATTGATTAGCTTGAAAGTACTTAGAACAAAGCATCCAGAATGGAGGATGACTTTGAGATTATACTATTTGAGTTGAAGGAAATGGGGATGTTTACCTGGAAAAGAAGAAGACTTACAGGAGACAAGATAACCTTTTTTATATATTGGGTTGTCATAAAGAACAGGAATTAGATTTGCTTGACTTATCCACAGAAGGCAAACTAAGATTAATGAGTGGAGGCAAATTTAGATTTAGGCTTGATGTCAGGAAATCGTGGAATGTGATGCTTCAGGATATAGTGGGTTTCCTCTTACTTGGAATCAGGTCCTCTCTCTTGGATATTTTGTAGTTGTCATCTTACTTGACCTAGAACTCACTCTGAGGACAATTCATAGTACTGTTTTCATCTCCTTGACTGTCTTACTCTATATTAAATCTCTCATGGAGCTTAAACAACTTTAAGGTTTTGGCTGCTATTTACATGGTGTGACTATAAAGTAAAGAGACTAATTTTCTTGTGTGGCTTATAGAGTAATGAGCAAAACACTGGAGCTGTAATCACAGGAAGATTATATTACAATTTATTTCAACTTGCAGCAGGAATACTTAAGCTAGGCTAGTAAGTCTTATGGTATTAGTTCTTGGGAGTACAAGTATCTTTCTTGTCAAAATAAGAACAAATAGCCATCTTTTAGAAAAGTAGTTCTTAATCTGGAGTCTGTGTATAGCTGGGAAAAGCATTACAACATTTATTTTCCCTAACCTCTAACTGAAATTTTTCTGAAAATTAATTCTGAATTCAAATTGTACATTAATTCTAATCCTAATTCTAAATTATTAACTTTAAAATTAAATGTTAAATTAATTAAAATCTCATCTCTAGGATACATAACATAGCTTTTGCAACACTGCCAAAGGGGTTGGTGATAGAAAAAAGTTAAGAATTCTTGAGTAAGAGTAAAATAGTGCATAATTAAATTACACACAAAATGTTAAAAGATTTATTAAAAGGATTAAAAAAATCTATAGAGATTTCTTGTGGTGCACAAAAGTTAAAGTCAGGGAAGATGACACATGAAATGGTCATCTAATCACTCAAAGATCCAACTAAAATCCCACAAATCTGTCTTGTTTGTAAAGACTACTCTAAGGTGGCCAGTCTTATTTGAAATAATTACTCATGTGAAAGAAAACGTGAAAATAAGCACATTTTGACTGATAATCAGGAATATTGGGGATCTGACATTTGTTTTTATTTTTCAAGTCAAAGTGAACAAAAAAGGGGCATTTCTGATCAAAACAGTAACCAGCAATAAATAATGGTTCTTCTTGTATGATTCAGAGATAAAAATTCAAAATAGATGACAGAAAACTGCAAAATCCTTGAAATACAAAGAAGTAAATATGTCAAAATGACAAGTGAAGATGTTGATTTTTTTTTTTTGCCATCAATGATACTTTCTATACTTTCTATAAGGACAGTCACAATTAGGCTTATTCTAAGTAAGAAAATGAATGAGGCAAAAGGAGTGAACCATGACCCTTGAATCAGTTTCTTTTGCATGCCAATTCTCCAGTTCTTCATGGGCCTATGTATCTATGAAATAGCTGTTGACCAAAAATGATCTTAACCCACTTTAGTGATTATATTTGAATACAAATGACTTTTATCCATTTCTAAAAATCAAATATACTCTTCAAGGAGTTCTTACAAATTCCTTAGCTGAGTATTGAAGGTCTACTACTCTCTGGCTTACTGTTTTCCCACATCTCTATATACCTGCTATACTATCCTGCTGGGTAGTCCCTGATCTTGTCCCACCACTGTGCATTCCCCCTGCCCATCCCTAAAGCCCAATATATGCTTTATATATCTGTCTTCTAAAATCCTTCTCTTCCTTCCAGGACTAGCTTACTTAGGTACTGCCTTTCCAATGATCTGCCCAGCTGGAAGTGACATCTCCTTTTAATTCTTAAAGAACTTTGTTTAAGCATCTTTTCTGCTTTATCATCTTTAATTGAAATACATGCTTCATCCCTCTTTTTACACTGAAAGTTCTGTGAAGGCTGGGCCTGGATTGGGTCTTACTTCTGTGTCCTGTGGTATTGGAAATTTGGGGGTCCTTGAACTAATTTTGAGGTCTCCGATATAAACTTCCTGTGAACATTTAGGGCTCTTTCAAACTACATTTCCCATGATTCCTCTTGTGTAATCACATAGACAGGAAGTGTAATAACATAGAGAGAAGTATAAAAAGGAAGTGCCTGAAAGGGCACACTCTCTTTTCCAGCTGAAGCAGCAGAGTGGTGAAGGTATGGAGGGTCTTTCAAACTAACTCTTAATATGGCATGTGGCTTCATTTTTCAAATGGATACCAATAAATCCTTTAAAACCCTAATATTTTTAAATCTATCCTTTTATATCCATTTTAATTCTTACAGTCCCCAGAGCTCAGCTCACAGAAGGGGCTTCATAATCATCTGAGTAATGAAAGAATGAAAAGACAAAGTTATGCTACACTTGAGGATGCCTTAGAGTGGTGATGGCAAACCTATGACACATGTGTAAGCACTGATATGCGTAGCAATTTTCAATGACATGCGGCCGCATACAGAGAAGTATGAGGCCGCATGCCGAGGATGAAACATTTGCTGTAGTGTAGTGTAGACACTCTGTGCACTATAGATGACAATTCTACCTATATTAATTTACCTGTTTTGGTTTATTAAATATAATTACATATTACAATTATACATTTTTGTTATTTAAACTATAAATATTGCAAAATTATGGTGTTTTTTCTCAAAGTAACATACCATCTGAGTTATGCTTGTTTTTTTGGCAAATTTTGACACACCAAGCTCAAAAGGTTGCCCACCACTGCCCTAGAGCACATGCTCCAGATCCTAAGGACAATCTCTGAAAAAGTTTCAAGGCAATGATACCGAAGGGAATTACACTGTACCTAAGCCATGATGACACATTCAATGTCAAAAATGAATGTCACTGTGCACATAAATGAGTGTGTGCCTGTAGATGTATGACTGTGCATACATCAATCTTCCCTCTCTAAGGCAGTAAGTAAAATTCAAGAGTTCAGCAATAGCATGTAGGTTGTTGTTTTTTGTCTGATTTCATCAGAGTAAAGAATTTCTGAATAAAATACCTCTACTCACAAAGACTGGTAACTAATCTGTAACTTATATTCTCAGAGATGTGTAAGAGATTAAGTAGTTTGCCCATGGTAAGAAAGCCAGCATCTGCCATTGGCAGGACCGGAAACAAGGTCTTCTTGACTCCAAGGCTAGTCCTTTAATCAGGCTGCACTGCTCCTCAACATTCACATCTACTCTCCAATCTTAGTATCACCTGGAGCTCAAATATATGCTTTTGCTGAGGATAAAAGCTATGCTAAACAATTTTCTAAAATTGTATTCTTTAATTCAAAACTCAACATATCAATCAGGAATTATTTAGTGAGTCCCTAACTTACTATGTGCCTACACTGAGCACTGTGGGGGATAAAAGAAGCATAAGAGGTTCCTTGTCTGGGTAATTGATGTTACTCTAATTCCTATGCTCATTTAACAAAACAAAACACCTTACTTTATCAGCAGGCCTTTTTTCAGCTTCTTTCTTGACTTTGTCAGCTGTGGCAGGCTTGCCATTATTACCAGAAGGGAGAGTGGAAGAAGTTTTGGGCTCCTGCTTAATGGAAATGGCTTTAGTGCTTGATACTTTGGGAGGTTCCACTTCCTAAACAGCAAAATAAAAACAAACAGATGATTAAACATCACACAATTTTTGGCAAGTCATAGCTTTTACAAGTCATATAGCTAAGCAAATGTTGCAATTAAAAAGATTTTCATATGAGAAATACAGGGATCGTGCAAAAAAAGGGGAGAGGCATAAAGCTGACATTTTATCACAATTTTTGGTTAAGGCTCAAAAGAGATCTCCTTGTCTTATAAGTACTTTAACATTTATTCTTTCTTATCTTTAGAGTAGAAGATTTTCACATGTTTTTGCAAACAAATGAAGTTTTTTCCTTGTTATGAAACTAGGGACATGAAATTTAGTCTTGTCTGGAAGTTAACTGATGTTATTTCCTCCTGTTCTTAATTTGAAACCATACTGACATACTAGGGCTCTAGCAAAAAGCAACACTGCCAACTGACAAGGTGAAAACCAAGTTTTTTTGGGGGCAAAAGAAGGCTTTGTCAACCTCTTGATTTTAAAGCAATTAAGTGCTATATCAGTGGACTTATAGTTTTTATTTGCTTCAGAATAGGACTATTTCAAGGCTTCCTTGTACCATGGAATACTGACAATCTGTCAATCTGTTTTCCTCAATTGAAAAGCAAGAAGTGCTTTAAAAGTGACAGATGAGAACCAACAGCATTTCCCACAAAACGAACATCATTCAGTTTAGTGTTCCTTTATAATTCTCTGTCTCTTGATTCAGGATATTTCAGAAATTTGTATGCACTTTTCATATATAATCATTGTTAAACCCAATGCTTCACTTCCTGTTTCAGCTTTTAAAGTAGGACAGAAATTAAGAACAAACATAGGTTCCCAGGGCAAGGCATCCTCTCTACAAAATTATAGTGGTGAGAATTTTAGCCAAGTGCTATAATTAAATGAATCCTTCTGAGTGCCTTTTAAACACATAACAGAATATTTTTCTAAATTGAGCAAATCAGCAAAATGAATAACTGTTGTTAATGACTTAAAAAAAGATTTCCCCCACCCCAACTTAAAAAATTATTTATTCCTTGTTTCAAAGTTTCAAAATATTATTTTTCCACTGGAGCAATAGCATATAAAAGAAAAAAAAATTATTGCTTTAAAGCTTGTTTTGGCATTGCCTTGCTATATAACTACCCATGTGTCCACCCAAGCTCACAAAATCATTCACCTTGCTCTTGCTTCTAAGGTTATCTAAAGTTATCCAAGACAACTGGCAATGGTCTGGGATGCAGTGGATGACCTTCAATCTGGTTTAGTCCATCTGCTGAGACTGTTTTACCAGAGTGTGGCTGATGTACACGCTAAGGCTCCTTGGATCCACAAGTAAGAGTGCTGTTATCGTCTACATTTTACAGATGAGGCAGATGGAAGTTGAGTTGCCCAGAGTCCCACAGTCAGTAAGTATCTTAGGCCAGATTTGAACTCAGAAAGTTGAGTCTTCCTGATTCCTGGTCTGGTACTCTATCTGCTGGGCCACCTTGCCACTCTATAAGGAGCTACCTTTCCAAGCTGGCTTTTATTGGGGCAGCTAGGTGGTGCACCAGTCACGGCTACACTCAGAGACGTGTAAAGCAATGAGGTGGTTCAGCTGATAGAGCACTGGGTCTGTAGTCAAGAAGAGCTGACTTCAAATATATCCTCAGATACTTATGGTGAGAAGTACTAATCTATCCCTAATTCTGCAAGAATCCTTTCCCAGCAGTTTTTTGTCAAATAGTGAGTCTTTGGCTGTGTATTATTAATCTGTTCTACTGAAAGACTTCTACTTTTTAACCAATGCTAAATCATTTTTATGTACTGCTTTGTGGTACAAAATGAGCTCTGGTACTGCTGGACCTTCTTCATTCCCAATTTTTTTAATAATTTCCCTTGAGATTCTTCATCTTATTCCTCCAGATGAATTTCATTATTCTTTTTTCCCCCTAGCTCTATACTCTTTTGGTAGTTTCATTGGTATGGCATTAAGTAAATTAACTTTGCGAGTATTGTCTCAATTATATTAGCATGCTGTGCCCACAAAAAATAACCATTTCTCTAATTATTTAGATCTATTTCTACAAAGTGTTTGATAGCTAGATAGTTGTATTCAAATAGCTTCTGTGTATGTCGTGATCAGTGGACCTTCAAATATGCATGTTTCACACACACACAAATAAATGTTAGATATGCATGTGTATATATTTATATATACATACACACACATGTATGTGTGTATATATACACACATACACACATGCATATATACACATACATACACACATGTATATATACATACATACACACATGTATATATACACATACATACACACATGTATATATATATATGCCAGAGAACAACGAAGTTAATCCTGGAGTGTTTCCTCTTCCTGCTAGGTTTGATGATAATATATAGAAATGCTGATTATTTATATAGATTTATATCCTGCAACATAACTTTGTTTCAATTAATTTTTAGTTGATTCTTTCAAGCTCTATAAATAGATCATAAATATTATATGCAAAAAAGTGATAATTCTGTTTCTTCCTTAAAGATAATTTCTGTTTATTCCTTAAATTTCTTTTTCTAGTCTTATTTGCCATGGTTAACACTTTTGGCACTATGATAAATAAAAGTGGTGATAAAGGACAACCTTGTCTTTTACCATTACTGGAAGGTCTCTAGCCTTTCCCCATTCCAGATAATGCTGACTTGGTTTTAGAGTGATACTACTTACTGTTTTAAGGAAAGATCTATTTATTCCTATGCTTCTCACTGTTTTTAAAGGAAACAAGCATTTTATTTTGTCAAGTTTTTTTGAGATCCAGAATTTATATTCCAGGGCAGCTAGGTGGTACAGTGGATAGAGAACTGGGCCTAGAGTCAGGAAGATCTGCAATTAAATCCCATTTTAAATATTTACTAGCTACACAAGTCTGAATGAGACTCTAAATCTAACTGCCTCAGTTTCCTTATCTATAAAATAGGAAGGATAATAGTACTTATCCCCCAGGGTTGCTGTGAGGATCAAATGACCTATATGTAAAACACTTTGCAAACCTTAAAAATGTTCATACATGTTAGATATTATATTATAATGATCGTAATATTCAGTTTAGTCAGGTATGTTATTTTTGGTTGTAAGGTTTTTTATGTTTCCTTTGAGAATAATGTATTTTAACCTCTTGTCTTCTTAGTACTTGAACATTTTCTCTTTGGATGGTTGAAGTACTTTTTTGTTGAACTGGAAGCTCTGTATTTTTACAATCTTAGGAGCTTTGATTTTGAGGTTCCTTTTAGGAGGTGACTGGAAGATTTTTTTATTTTTACTTTCTATTTTTAATAGGTCTGATTATTTTTGTTTATACTTTCTTGAACAATGGGATCTAGTTCTTATTTTTGGTAATTATTTTCAAGTAGTTTTGTGATTCTAAGATTCTCTCTCTTTGCCCTGCTTTTTAGGTTGTTTGTTTTTTGATATTATATTTCTTAATATTTTCTTTGTTTTTATTTTATTTTATTTTTAACATTTCTTGTTGACTCATGGAATCAAGAGTTTTCTCTTTGACCATTTTAATTTTCAGTATGTTCAATTCTTGGCTAAGGTTTATCAAAATCTCTTCTTAGCAATTTATTCTTCTTGCCATTCTTTGGTCCCTGGCTGTTGTCTCCTTTATTATTCCATTTTATGTCTCATTTTATTTCTTCCAGGTGTTCTTATAGTCTCTGTGGATGGGGTATTGTTTTTCTCTGAGACTCTACTTAGATTTGTTGTAGAATTACTCTCTTCTCCTGGCTTTGTGTCTTGGTCTTTCTCAATACACAATATTTCTTCATTGTTTAGTCATTTTCTTCTGTTTACATCTCCAGCCTCAATTTCTGTATTAAGGCTTTTTGCCTATATCTAAATCTGCTCTGTCCCATACTTTGGAATAGAGTGAGCTAAGGCAGCTAAGATGAAGCCTTGCTTTAAAGTTCAGGAATTTCTGGGTTTTGGCTTAGTCTCTTGGTAGCCTGACAAGATTTTAGATACGACTCCTTCTGTCTTACTCTTGCACAGTTCTGAGCTAAGAGTTGGCTCTGCCCTTTGCTCTGAGTCTGCAAGGCCCCGCACATATGCTGTGGCTTGTGTTCCTATCAGACCCCAGGCACTTTGCTTCCCCACAGGGCTACAGCTATGTCTTCACATAGACTGCCTAGGCCTTGGGTACTCACTGGTCTGGCCCTTTTATCCCCTGCCCTTGTTCCAGATACTCTACCTCCTGCCTCCCTGGACTGGTCTCAGCCCAGTTCTATCAATCCATTTCTGCAGGCCTAGACTGAGTGGAGGAGCTGACTGCTCCTCTTCATTTTCTTTTTCATTGTTCCTTCTGGAACTCTAATGGTATGTAGTGTTCGACCTGGGCTCCTCTAGGTCTCAACATACTGCCACCAGCCCTTTCTATTATTTAACAAAATTCTTAGTCATTTCATTTTGGTTAATTCTTTAATTCTAAGGACTGAAGCCTTTAGGAGTAAGGGGAAAGAGAAGGAAATAGTATAATTCTCATGTTCCGAGAAAATAAATCAACTTCTATGTCAGAAATACTAGTGAGAAGAAAATGAGATATAATTTCTTCATGGCAGGTAGAATAACTATGATGGCAAAGGGATTACCTTCTCTAGAAGGCTTCGATCTTTTACTGTCTGTCACCTTCATTGCCCTAACTCCCTCTAGTCACTGGATTCCCATACATACCTTCTGGGACGGACGGTAACTTGAATCGATGCCTCTTGCCAAAGATTCATCTAACAAAGCTTTTAGCTTTTCAGCAGAATCCTTGCTCTTTGAATGGAGGAATCCCAGTGCTTTCAAAAAAATGGGATCAAGTTCCAAGTTCACAGTAGCAGCCATTGCAAAAACTAAATAAAAAAGAAACATGAAAAAAGTATTTTACTGTCAACTCTTACTGATTTGTGACAATGTTGTAGCTCCAGGTTTGCATTTCTAGGCCATACTGTATGCTTTGCCCACGCTTGATGAATGCAAACTGATTCTATTATCACCCCACGTCAAACAGATTTAGAAGACAAAAAATTCAAATAACAAGTATGGTTTCCTCAACTTAAGGCTTGATATATTCCCACAAGGCTGGCTATAAACAAAATTATTTATAACAACTTATTTCTCTAATGATTTCCAGTATAAAATCAAAGATATACTTTGACAAATAATGAAAGATATGCTCAGAGGCAGCTAGGTGGCACAGTAGAGATCTCAGAGTCTGGAGTCAAGAAGACCTGGGTTCAAATCTGACCCCAAACACTTATCTGTGTAAGCAAGTCACTTAACCTGTTTGCCTCAATTTCCGTCAATGGTAAAATAGGGATAATAATAACATCTACCTCCCAGGGTCGTTTGGAGAATCAAATGATATATCAATAAAGTGCTTAGCATAGGAGGAGCCCTAAATGCTTATTCCTTTCCCTTCTCTCTCTTTCAGACTGTAACAAAGTAACAGAGGAGAGCCTTCCAACAAAAAAACAATTGCTGAGCAGTAGCCAAACCAAGATTAGGGGGTATTTGACCAAAGAAGCTACAGGTGTTGCCCAGCTGGCTGTTGCCTGTCATGCCTTCTATAAACTTCTTTGTCCTTTCTCCCTCAATCTCATGTACCCCGGAAACTCTCCTCATGCCCTAATTTTTTATCAATTCTGTGTTCATATGTCTTGCTTTCCTATCAAGGATCTAAAAGCAATTTGAAAGAAGGGATCAAATCAAAATTATGTAAATACCATTGGGCTTATTATAATGCTAGGGTCCTTGAAGAACTTTAGAAGTTTTCAAAAAGAATAATGATGATTATTATAATCTATACTAAAAAAGCTTTATTTTCAAAAAATAATGTGGATTCTACTCTAAAGATATATCTCTGTGAGTCACATTTGCAAATGCTTTGACTAGAAAAGAACTGTAAAAATAAAAATTTACTATTTATGCTCAATCTTTTGGTCTCACCACCATGGTTTTGAATCTTTTCCTTGGCCTTGGGATTAATATAATAATAATACAGCACACTTGCACTGGCACAGTTAAGGGTTGGTCAGCAATTCCATTATAATTCTCCATTTTCAGGGGTTTATAAACCCATTAAAATTTGGTTTAAATTGTATCTTGACATATGAAAGTTTAGCAAGGAAATGTATTTGTTTTTTTTTTTCTCATAGTTTAAAAAGAAAAAAAGAATATCTAGTCCTGTTGGTTGGCAAAAGGGATCTGCTAACTTCTACCTCAGAATTTTTTAAAATTGTTTTACAGGGGTAGCTGGGTAGCTCAGTGGAGTGAGAGTCAGGCCTAGAGACGGGAGGTCCTAGGTTCAAACCCGGCCTCAGCCACTTCCCAGCTGTGTGACCCTGGGCAAGTCACTTGACCCCCATTGCCCACCCTTACCACTCTTCCACCTATGAGACAATACACCGAAGTACAAGGGTTTAAAAAAAAATTGTTTTACAAAGTTGTACAGATATTAGATTTAGCTCAAAAGAAATGAAGCAAGTAGAAATTTAACAGAATTGAAAAAATTATCCCTAGTCATGACCTCCCTACCTTAAAATTACTCCCCAATTCAATTTATCCTCCATTCAGCTACCAAAGCAGGTCAAAGAACAAATTAAAGAAACGAAAGAAAATAACAATAATGATATTAAAATTTGGGGGATCTAGCTAAAGCAATGGATGGGGAAAACTCATATGCCCATAAATAGACATTAATAAAGTAAAAAAGAGAAGACTAATGAATTGAATGTTCATTTAAAAATTAGAAAGGCAACAAATAAGACATAAAATAAGCAAAAATTTAAAAAGAAAAATAGATACACTGGAAATAACAAAAACAGAAATGATAAAACTAAATGCTGGTTCTTTGAAAGACTAACAAAAAAATCTTTAGTTGATCTAAATAAGAAGTAGAAAAACAAATCAACAAAATAACATTAAAACAACGAGGATTCACAACAAAATCAGATGGAATAAAAATAATGATCAGAATGCTATGCAATTATGAGCTAACAAGCAAAACTGAGAAGACAAAAGAGAATATCTTTTAAAATATAAAATGCCCCAAAATGATAGAAAAACAAATAGATATTTTAAACTACTCATCTCAGAAAATATAAGAGAACTAGTTATAAAGGAACTATTGGGGGAGGAGGAGAGAATTCTGATTCTGATGACATCATATCAAACTTTTAAATAATAATGAATAAATAAATCCTCAAAAGTCAACAACATTGCTATATAATAATAAAATTCAAGAGACAATAATATAAAGGAAAATCCCATTCCAAATAACTACAAAATGTACAAAGTACCTGGAAATCAATCTATCAAAGCACACAAAATATTTTTACAGATTCAGTTACAAAGTGCTCCTTACAGACATAAAGAATAACAGCTGAAGGAATAATACACACACACACACACACACACACACACACACACACACACACACACACACACACACTCACCATTCCCCAAAAGATAACTAGTCAAAGGATGTTACTAAAGTCTCAAAAGAATTACAAACTAATAACAACCACAAGAAAGAACACTCAAATCACCAATAATTAAGAGAAATGTAAATGAGAACAACCCAGAAGTTTGAACAACCCTCGCATCCTGTAAATTCGCAAAGATAAGAAATAATAGGAATGGGAATCAGTGTTGGAGGGAATGTAGGAAAATAGGTATCTGTTAGAGGAGCTGAGAGAATCCATACAGGCTATTGAAAAACAATCTGGAAATTATGGAAATAAACTGACTAAAATGTCCACATCCTTTCATCAGTTTTATTATTGGGCTTATACTCCAAAGAAGCTATTGATAAGAAAAGTTCCCATATATAATACACCAAAGTATTTATGGTAGCAGCTTTTGTGATATCCAAGAATGAGAAACATCAGTTGGGGAATGGCTTAGCAAATTGTGGGTCATGAATAAAATAAAATGTTATTGTGTTATAAGAAATGCTAACTGACAAAAATAGTGAAGCACTAGGAAAATCTATATAAACTGATGCAGATTGGCGTAATCAATTACTCTGTTCCCCAATACATAATCATTAGATCAACATAAGAAGCAGAATTACTCAAAAGAAGAGATACAAGAACTCACAGTACCCCATGTGGAGAGGTAGAAGGTACACACATGTTGTACATTGAACATATTTTCATATGTTTTTGTTGTAATTTTGTTGTAATGATAGGTTATACTAATTTTCCCCCTCTTTTTAAATTTTTTTATCTTTAAAAAATATTCTGCTATATGGGATGCATTTTTTTATTTCCTCAACTGTAAAATGAATAGCATCTCCCTCGAAGGGTTGTTATTAGGATCAAATAAGATAATATCGGCAGAAATGCTTAGCCCAGGGCCAAACACAGTACTATATAAATGCTTATTCTTTTCCTTCTCTGAAGAAGAGAGGGATACTGAGGGAATTATGGTGATTAAAAAGAAAGACAGCAATCAAAACTTATTTTTAAAGATTCCATCTTCTAGAGAGATGCTTTGGGGGGGAGGTTAGGAATCTATTTTAAGACCATAAGCAATGGCAGAGAGAGAAAATGAGGACTGTGAAAACAGGTGATAGGGAGGGATTTGGTTTAGCAGAAGCATAAGAGTACATGAAGGAGAGAAATGAGACAAGGCAAGCTACTGGTTGAAGCCAGACTGTGGAGGGGTTTAAATGCCAGGATCAGTTTATACTTAACTTGGTAGGCCATAATGGAGAGCTCTGAAAAGCTTTTGAAAAGATGAATGAAATTCTTAGAGCAGTTATATTCGATTATTTAGGTGACAAAATGGAGGATGGATTGGAGAGAGGGATAGACCCAAGGCTGGATTCACAATGGGAATGCAGGGAAGGGGACTGATAAAGAGAGAGATTTGGAGAGCTGGAACTTTGCAACATACACTTGACTGGTCAAGCTTACTCTTTGGAAAGAACTCCACAAAGAGCCCTATCAAATTCTTTTTGACACAAATGTGGAGCTGATAGCTAAACCAGTAAGAGTAAAAACAGAAAAAGGAAACTACAGGTCAATTTCCCTAAGGAATATTGATGCAAAAAATTTTAAATAAAATATTAACAAGGAGATTACAGCAATATATCACAAGTATCATATACTATGAACAAATGAGATTTATACCAGAAATTGACCACATCAATAGCAAAACCATATATCTCAAGAGATGCAGAAAAAGCTTTTGACAAAATATAACACCTATTCATACAAAAAACATGAGAACACAGGAATAAATGGAGCTTTCCTTAAAACGATAAGTGGTATCTATTTGAAACCATTAGCCAGCATTATCTGTGATGGAGATAAGCTAAAAGCCTTCCCAATAAAGAACAGGGATGAAGCAAGGACAATCATTATCACTACTATTATTCAGTATTGTACTAGAAGTGCTAGCTTTAGCAATAAGAAAAAGAAAATGAAGGAATTGAAGGCAACGGGGAAACAAAACCATCTCTGTAAATAATATGATGGTACACTTAGAGAATCAATTAAAAACCTAGTTGAAATAATTAACAACTTTTGCAAAGTTGTAGGATGGATATATATGTGTGTGTGTATGAGAATAATTTCCCAAGAGTAAAACAAATACTTTGAAAACAGTGAGAGGAAGAGAATAATAACAGCTCACAGGTGTCCAGTATATTAATATTTACAAAGTACTTTCCTCACAAAGAGTCAATGAATTAGTGAGAATACTCATGGAAGAGAAGCCTTGGCTATGATTTAGGCCAGTGATGGGCAAACTTTTTAAAGAGGGGGCCAAATGAAAGGAAATGCTCATCTGTCAGTCTGTTTCTAAGGCAACTCTTTGGAAGTTTCAGTGTACTGTATCCTATTCGTATTCACTGGATTGGGAATAATGTCCCCGGGCTGGAGAGAACATTTCAGGATCTCCCCCCCCACCCCATATGGCCCAAGGGCAGTAGTTTGCCCATCACTGCTCTAGTCAATCTTGCAGACTTAGAAAATGAAGGATAACAAAAACAAACACTACAAGTAGGCAGTGCAGGCATTATTGTTTCCATTTTTCAGATGAAAAAACTGAAGCCACTTGCCCACAGCAACCCTGGTGGTAAATGTCCAGCTAGTACATGAGCCTACATATGATGCCTCTGAGCTTAGCACTTCCATTAGCCAACCCTGCTTCACATCAAGGCTCTTAGAATTCTTCAACGCTAAGACCTGGTGCCAATCCTTAAGGGAAGTTTTTCCAGATTCACCACATTGTTAATGCTCTCCTTCTCCTCAGATCATCTGGTGTTCCCTTGCTTATTTATGTTTTCTCTCTCTGGTATAATGAAGCAGAATTTCTGACTTTATAGTTCCAGATTTAAATATAGTACTTTGCACATAGATTCTTAATAAATAAATCTGCTGACTTAGATACACTATTATTTTTAATATATTTTCATTTATTTTATTAAATATTTTCCAATTACATTAAAATTTTTTAATATTCATTTACAAAAATTTGAGTTCCAAATTCCCTGCCTCCCTCCTGCCTCTCCCCTACTCAAGAAGATAAGCAATATATCAATTATTCATGTGAAGTCATTTCCATATTAGCCATATTGCAAAAGAAAATACAAAAAATAAAGAAAAATTCAAAAGTATGCTTTAGTCTGCACTCAGAGTTCACCAGTTTTTTCTCTGGGAAGTAGACAGCATTTCCTTTTGGTAATCAGAGTGGCTATGACTTTCACAGTTGAATATGTTTTTTAAATAAACCCATACCTTCCTTCTTAGAATCAATACTGTGTATTAGTTCCAAGGTAGAAGGATGATAAGGGCTGGACAATGGGGGTCAAGTGACTTGTTCAGGGTCACAAAGCTAGGAAATAACTGAAACCAAATTTGAACCCAAGACCTCCCATTTCTAGGCCTGGCTCTCTGTTCAATGAACCACCTTAGGTGCTCCCCAAAATTAGATGACTATTTTTAAGAATAATATACTCATATGGCAGGCCTTTACCACTATAACCTATATCACCTTTCCAGGTAACAGTGGCGGGAAAAAGTCCCCACATCATCTCTTTGGCAAGCAGATAGCCTTAAGCCCAAAAGCATTACAGATGGAGAATAGACATATTTATTCTTATTGACTCTCACTTTAACACCTCAAATCAGTTAATAAAGACTAATTCACTTTGGCTGGTAAGATGCAGAGATCCTATGTAACCTCTCTACTTTTTTTCAATAAATGCAGTTAAAGCTAAGCTGTTAAGGACAGATCTTGCCTGTTTTTATCTACTAAGTTCTTACTGATTTCTCTCATTCTGGGAACTGAAGACCTGGGTTTGAATCTCTTGCTCCACCAACTCTACTGGTTCTGTGATCTTGGGAAAATCAATCAACAACTTTGAGGAACATTAAAAGAAAATGTGTTTCCCAACAAGATAATTAGATGATAAATTATTATCTATATAATAATAAATTAGAAGATAAATGTCAGCTCTAAAGCTATATAGCTATCATCTTCAGAGGCTAAGACAAGATTTAAGTCTACTTCTAAACTAACAAGTAACAGGACTGAGTAAAAGGGGGCACTGGAGAAGAAAATAGACATGTTTCACACCACTCGTACACAAAACTGCTGTTGGGAATCCTGTATAAATCCAATAGCACACAGTCCTGTCCATTGTCGCCTTCACTATTTAGTCAGTTTCGAGGTCAGAGACTCCCATTCTGCCTTGCACATAGTAAGGCCTGGCCTGGAAACATCCTATTTTAATAAAGGCTTGCTGCCTAGGGAGACTACTCACACTACTTCTCTGAATCGTCATAGCGCTGGTCACGTGTGGGTTTTTTTAATAAGACTTGTGGTTTCTGCAGTGTGGGGAATTCCTTGGGGAGGAAATGCAGAAGTTTGCCTATAGCAGAGGGGTCAAATGCCTGTGGACCGAAAGACTGCTGCCCTAACCAGATTAAAGTGCAACTGAGGAGTATTTACTGAAAAAATAAAAATATAATAATATACAATTAATGTTAATGTGCAGGTTTCCAAGTCAATGATGCTACCTTCCACAGAAATTCTTATTTAGTTTGGTGGCCCCCGTTTCTATGAGTTTGACAGCACCAGCTCAGAGAAATTGGGCTAAATGCCCAGGGTCAGCCATCCAGTGGGTGTCACACTCGAACTCAGGGGCTCCAGGAACTCTTTCCATTAAACTTAGTTGCTTCTATCCATCACCATCATTGTTGTTATTATCATACACAGAGATCTTTGAGGTGTAAAAGCACTCTCCAAGGGTTATTTCATTTGACCCTCACAACAAATATGTGAGGGAGGTGCTAGTATTACCTTCATTTTAAAGAAGAGTAAACTGAGGCCACAAGAGGTGAAGCGCCCTGATCAAGGTTAGGTGCTCTCATTATCCCCATCTTATAGAAGAAACTGAGGCAGAGGTTAAATGAGATGGCCTGGGTGTAGGGGTGTGTGTGTGGAAATTGGCCATTTATTTTAACCTCATTTTACAGAAAGGGAAATTGAGGCGAAGGTAAGCGGCACTCGACTGGCACAGTGTCCGTAGCAGGATTCGAACTCGGGTGTCCTCCAGTCTCTTCGTCTCTTCCTCTCTCCCCTCCTCCCGCCCTATTCACTTAGGACCGCGAAGAGCCCCGCCCTGGGGTCATTCCTCCTCGCGATCATCCCACCCTTCCCCCACCCACCCCCGACATCCCTCCCCCTCCAGCCGCTGTCTCCGCCCCCTCCGGCCCCTCACGAGGAGAAGCGGTCGTGAGCGCGGGCCCGTCCGTCCGCGCGGCCGCTAACTACCCTCGCGGGCTGCGGCCTCCCTTCCTCACCGACTCACCGACCCCGTTCGCGCGCGCGCGCCACGGGCCCACGCCCTCGGCCGCCTCTCCGTCCCGCCCCGGCGCCCGCTTCTGGAGCCGGGTCCCCGACACCCGCCGACTGGCTCTCGGAGCGGATAAACAAAGGTTCCAGGAGTAGATAGGGAAGGGAAATTTTTCTGAGGTGCGACGGAAGGAAGTGACGAGACGGTGCCGCCTCCCATGTTCCGGTTCGCTCATTTATGAATCGCAGCTACCGGGGGCTTCTGAGGATCTCTGGACGACAGCTGAGTTATTTGGGTGGGTGAGGAACCGGGAGCCAAGAGGCGTGGGGGCGATGAGGGAGCTAAGAGGCGTGGGGGCGATGTGGGCCGACACACCCCTTCAGCCTGTTACTAGGTCAAAAAAGCGGGGAGCTTCAGAGGGGAATCTCCGTGACCTCCGGGGTAACTGCCAGGCCGGGGCAGAGTATCCAGCCAGAGGGAAGGGATCTTCGGCGGCGTCAGTCCCAGCCCCCGGGAAATTCCAGACTTTGGCAAAGAGCCGCTGAAAGCTGTCAGGCAACAAGCATTGATTAAGCGTTTCTTGTGGTCATTAGTGCTGGGCCCTGGCGTCCTGCGAGGTTTCCTTGGGGATATCTACCAAAAGACGAGTACAAACACCGCAGAATTGAGGGAGCGGGGCTAAGGGTGGGAGGTGGGGAAGGATTTTTTCATTAAATTTCACCCTATACATGTTTTTTGGAAGACCTAACTAGCTAGAGGAACTCGTGGGCTTGTCAGCAAAAAATCATTTATTAAGCGCCTCCTATGGGCTCAGCTCTGTCCTGAGCACTTTACTCATTTTTCTCATTTGGTCCTCATAACAACCCTGAGAGGTAGGTGCTATTCTTATCCCCATCTTACACCTGGAGAAACTGAGGCAGTCACACAGCTAGAAAGTGTCTGAGGCCTGATTTGAACTCAGATCTTCCTGACTCCAAATCCAGCATTCTGTCCATTGTCACCCGCTATGTGCCAGACTCTGGGCTGAGTTCTAGGAATACAAAGAAAGCCACCCCTCTCCCCCAAAAAGAGTGAGAGACAATAAGCAAAAAACTGTGCGGAGGACACTTTATGTATAAGATAAATTAGAGATATTACTAGCTATTGATTGATCAAAAGACTTCCTATAGAAGTTGGGATCTTAGCTGGGGCTTGGAAAGGAGCAAGAGGCCTGGAAGTAAAATGCTTCATAAAAGCTAATCTTAACTAACTACCCCAAACCTTCCCTGCACTTTCACTTTTTAACCTTATCGTTTGGTGTTCCTTCTCTCATATCACCTACCACTGGAAATAAACTTGAGATTCACTTTGTCAGAAATACCGGGCATTAAAGAGAGTTAGATCTCACTTTTGTGACCTAGAACAAATCACTTAACCTCCCTGGGCCTTGTTTTTCTCACCTGTAAAATAAAGTTGGACTAGAGGGCCTCCAAGGTCTATCATCAATTCTCTTTGGGTTAGGAAGATCTGAGTCAAAGACTTGCTTTACACATAGAGCTTGTATAACTCTTGACAAGTCTCAGTGTCCCAAGCCAAGGGTCTCTTTGTCAGATGTTCTTAACCTTTTTTGTGTGTGTCATAAATCACTTTGGCAAGTGTGCTGAAGCCTATGAATTCCTTCTCAATATGTTTTAAAAAGCATGAAGTAAAATAGCATAGAATGATGTAAGAAACCAATTATATTGAAATACAACTGTCAGAATTTTTTTTTTTTAAGTTCATGGACTCTTAAGGAAAGAACCCCTGCACAATGACTGTTAGTTGGTCAAGTCAACAAGCTTTTAAGCACCTACTATGTGTTTGACACTGTGGTAAGCCCTGGAGATCAAAGAAATGGCAAAAGATGCTCACAGTCTAATGGAAGACACGTGCAAACAGAACATTTGTAAACCTATAGTGGTAAAGGGGGCTTTTCTCAAGGGGATTTCTCTGCACTGATGAAATCATGAGTCTTGACAATAAAATTGAAATGTTCAGGGATGCTAAAATTCTTCTCCCCTTCTTCCCACCAGGACCCAATGGCCTTGGAGTTTGCCAGACTTCCTGGTCACAAAGCCTCAGGGACCCCCGAGGATGCCAGCTAATACTAACTGCATATCAGATGCTGACAAGGAAAATAACTTTTTCTTGTATTTTTAGATTTTAGGACAACCCAAACAACTCACACTTGACTATAGCCAAATGATAATTTTGAATAGATTTGCTTAAAAAAACTTTGGCTAGAATTAACATTCCTTTGGGAAAATGCAAAAGCTGATGGGAACCGTTCTTTATATCAATTTTAAAATGCAAGACTTATCATTTAATTTTTTTTTCAAGCCATTTTAAATGTTATGCCATGACAGAAATAAGCTGTAATTTACTTTGTAAATAAATTTGATATTAAGACCCTTGGCTTGGGTTTGTTTTTGAAGTCAAAACATTGTATCTGACTGAGAAATTATCTTTACCAAAAAGAACAGTTATTTTTTTAAAGTGTTAGTTGAAGAGGTCAATGTGAATAAGAAATCAGTTTAAAAAAAAGAATCAGTTCAACAGTCCTTAAAAAATTTGTTTTTTGGCTGTTTCTGCTTTTGTTAAATAGCTTGCTCATTTAACATAACAACTACATTGGAAAATACCTTTTCAGTGTTCCCATTAAACTTTTTTTTCCCTTATAATACTTGTGTCATCTGTAGCTTGAAATTAAGAATCAATAATGAACTTTCAATGCCCTTTTTAAAGGTCAGCATTTTATTATAACATAAAAGCTAGGAGATTCAGGTGGCAAGTATTAGTGATGTTAGTGACTATACTCCCTGCTTCTCCCAGTATCCAAAGCTCTCTGCCTGTTTTATAATTTGTACAGAGAGTAACTACCATAATTATTTTTAAGAGGAACTCAGTCCTTGTGTTGCACTTAGGAATTAAAAGTAGTCTAAGCAGGCCACTGCTGGAATATTAATTTCAGTGATTACAGTCAAGGTGGTAGACTGCCATATTCAGGCTCTGCTAAATGGTATCAGTAACCATCTTGTGCATCCCTGTTTATGTGTTCAGGAATACCTATAAGGATTTGGGTCCCATGGCAACAGTCTTTCCTGATTGTCTCTTGATGGCCAACTTTACATGAAGACTTTTTTATACTTCAATCCAACTTTTCATCCAAAAAACAATTTGAATAGTTACATAGCTTTTTGTCTATGTACCTTGACTTTAGAATTGAACTTCAGTTTATATCGCCTTTGAATTTCACTCTACAAACTTCACCTCTGAGTCAAAGAATTTAACAGAATTCTAACTATTGGACCTTTAAGATTATCCTGTCCAACACCCTCATTTTGTAGAAGAGAAAATAGGTCCCAAAAAGTTGTGACTTTTTAGAAAATTTTTTTTTATTCCACTAATAAATCTACACGTGAGTTTTCCAAGGTTACATGATTAATGTTGTCTCCCTCTCCCGTAGTTGGCAAGCAATTCCCTGGGGTTTACATGCATTATAAGTGACTTTTCTGTGAAGGTGAGTACTTAAACTCATGAAGATCCAGGTTTCTTTCCATGATCAATAAGCCTTTCACATAAAGACTCAATGATTTTTTTTTTTCATTTACCTATAGAATTCAGGGTAGCAAAATGCAAGTGTAGACTAGTGGAAAGAATGATTCTGCAACTACATAGTTAATACTTTTTTGGGAAAATATAGAGTAATTATACTAAGGATTCCAGTGTAAAGTAGGAGGAGAACTGTATCAAAAGCTTCTATAAATCATTTAAATCTTATTTGGGAACATGATTTTATGCTCTTAATTAGAACTGGGTATGACTAATGCCTTACTAGAATTCCTAAAACAACTTGGTGTATAGTGTAAAAAGAGCACTAGACTCTGAAAGAAATGTTTGAAGTTAGATAAGCCATTTTGCCCTTACTTTCCCATATATAAAATGTGAATAATACGACTGTGAGAAGAATGCTTTGTAAACCCTAAAGTTTTATGTAAGAAAAATTACTATTGTAATGTAGTCCATAACAAACCCTTTTATTTTTTGAAGGTTACTCTTTCTTGTCTAAAAATAATCAGGTAATGAATAAAGAGAGCTGTGGGCCTGCGTAGTTAGTTAGGAAGAGGAGTTCAAATCTGACCTCAGATGTTTACTATGTGACCCTGGAAAAGTCACTTAACTGCTGTTTGCCTCAGTTTCCTCAACTGTAAAATAAGAATAATAATAGCACTTATCTCACAGGGTTGTGAGGATCAAACTGAAATAATCTGTAGTAAATTTAGCACAGTACTTAGAACATAATATGATAATGTATAAATGCTTGTTCTCTCTCTCCTTCCATCTTAGAAATTTCTTTGGGCAGAATAATCAATTAATTGGCTTATGGATGACCTTTCCTTTCAGCATCTATTGGGCTACATTTTTCTAGTCAAAGTAAAAGTGAACAGATGAGGAGAATTTAGGTTAACAGATAGGAATGTCCCACTCCTATTTGTATATCCCTAGCACTTGGTATAGTGCCCGGCATACTTTTATTTTTGTCAAGGCTTATGATTTTATCAAGGTAGATAGATCTTGGGGTTGAAACCTACAGATATTACAACTGTCCACTATGTTTAGTTTTAAGAAGTTGCCTGGGCCACTGGAAAATAAGCGACTTGCTCAGAGTCATGCACTAAGACATTTTAGAACAGACTAGACACCAGTTGGCTTGATGAAAAACAATCCCCTTAAACACCCTTTTACACTTGGCACATAGTAGATCCTAAATAAATAAGTGTGGAATTGAATATCAGCAATGAAATTAATAGAATAGACTATGTGAAGAAAAGAGGAATGCAAAATGCCTTAAAACTCAACGAACTGACTTTGGGTGTATAAATTGATTGCCAAGGCTTTTATACAGTGGTGCTCTTAGTGAATGCTAAGTTCTTATTCCATTCATGTTTGATGCAAAGATTGTGCTAAATCCAATAGCTTGAGCAAATATTTATCACAAGATAAACCAACAGAAATACCATTCAGTAAGTGAATGGCTGAAAGATCACACAGAAGACCAAAGTTCCTAGGATAATTTTCAATATTTCCAATTATCTTTCCATAAGTAGGGCCCTTGGCCATTTCAGCTGCTATCATATTTGTGCCCTATTCAAGCTACAATTACACAATTATTAGCTTTCAAAACATAGTCATAATGCATTTATTAAGTACTTAGGTGACAAAACAGCTAATGCTTCTATACATGTTTTGTCATTTGATCTTACAACCACGTGATGTAAGAGCCTTTTTAAAAATAAATATTTATCTTTTGGGTTTTTTTTTTACATCAGCTGTTTCCCCCAGCATCATTTCTCCCTGTTCCCAGCCATTCCATATGACAAAGAATTTTTTTAAAATAAAAGATTAAAGATAGCAAAATTGATCAACACAGAAAATCTGAAAACCCCCAGTGTTCTATCCCAGTGGACTTCCTTCTGCAAAGGGATAGCAGAAATATCTTTTCAAATCTCTTCTTTGAGATTTGTTCTTTGTAATTTTGCAGCATTCGGTTTAGATTGTTTTGTGGTGGTTGTTCTTTCCATTTACATTGTCATTTTGAGAGGAGGTTGTGTGTTTTGGGCATCAGTTCACTCTGCATCATTTCACGTGAAACCATGCATTATCACATTCATTTCTTATAATACATTATGTACTACCACCCTGTATTTAGCCATTCCCTAGTTAATGAACATCTATTTTGTTTCCAATTCTTTGCTCCCACCAAAACTGCTGCTACAAATATTTTGGTGCACAAGGGACTTTTTATCAATGACCTCCTTTGTGTCCATTTCTGGATCACAGGGTATGGACATACTAGTCACTTTATTTGCATAATTCCAAATTGTTTTCCAAAGTGCTTTTATTGATTCACAACTCTACCAGCAATGCCCTCTCTAGAGAGCCTATCTTCTTACCCCCTGCTGCCCTCACTATTCTCATCATTTCTCTTCTTTACCAATTTGTAGAGGGTGAAGTGAGACCTCAGTGATGTTTTGATTTGCACTTCTCTAATTATCAGGGAACCCCAGTATTCTTTTATCTGATTGTTAATGGTTTATAAATGAGAACTGTTCTTATCCTTTGACCTCTTATCTATTTGGGAATAACTTTGTGTATATGTATATGTAAAAGGAAGTTTTTTTATATATATACATATACAGATATAGCCATTAATTGTCAATACATCTTATATATCCTTATTGCTATCTTTTCCTCATTCAGTCTATTGTTTGGAATAATTATCCCTATTTTACTAATGTTGAAACTGAGGCTGAAGGCTTAAATAATTTTCCCAGGGTCTGAAATAGGTCTGAAAAATAGGTCTTCCTAACTCCTGACCCTGTGAGCTGTGAGTTCTTTGATAGCAGGGGCTGTTTGGCATTTGCTTTTTTGAATCCCCCAGTGCTTAATAAATGCTAGTTGACAGACTATCTCCAAGTCCATTATCTACTATGGCAAAGATTCCAGTAACTGGAAAGATGCCCTGATTTGTAAAAGATTTGATTGATAATATCATTAAAGCAACTTTTTTTCATAATAACATTTAGTATATAAAATCAATTTCATTTTTATTTATGTTTATGTATGAATATGGCTTGATAAATTACAGTGAAAACTTAATATCCTTGGGAATTTTCTCAAGAAAGATGAATTTATATAGCAATGTTAGACCTTTTAAACTGGTTTATATCCTTGTGAATAGTGACTTCTGACCCTGACCACTTTTCCACCTTCCTAGTCATCTCAACAACATTTTCTCTTGGGTTTATATCTGCTAAAATTATGTATAAGGTTCTTATTTAACAGTACCATCTATCTTGTATATAAAATGTTAAAAGTTATTTGGTTTTTTGGGGTTTTTTTCCTGAACTATGTCATTCAGTCATAATCCCCGCTGGTCCAGGCTTTTGAATTCTAGTTTTATCAGCAATCAAAATGCTATCAAAATATTAAAATAGAATCAAAGAGTTTGAGAATTGGAAGGACTCTACACAAACTTTGCCCAAATCAAAAAAAGAATCACCTCTAGCATATACAGTGCTGACCATTCAGACTTTGCTGGAAGACCTTCAGTGAGGGGGAGCCACCATCTCCTAAAGAAACCCATTCTGTTTTTAAGACAACTTGGTTAGGAAGTTTTCCTTAAGCACACATTTTCTTTGAAATTTCTGCCTCTTAAAACTCATTCTTCCCTTGGGGACAAAGCAGAGCAAACCCATGCCCTTGTTTGCATAATATCTCTTAAAATAATGTGAAAACAGCTATCATACCCTCTGCCAAATCATTTCAGAGCAAAACATCCTAAGTTCCTTATGTTGATTCTGATATGGTTTAAAACCAGGGTCCTTCCCCATTTATGTTGTCCTTCAAGACATTCTCCATATTATCAGTGTTCTTATTAAAATGTGGTACCCTGTACCAGCTAAAAATAGATGTTCTTCGGCTGGAGCAAAGGAAAGTGATACTGTTGTCCTCATAGGCCTAGATGTGAGGCCATTCAGTATAGCCTAAAATTGTTTTGCCTGTCATAGTGACTTAATGAATTTATAGTCTAGTAATATCTTTAGATTATTTTCCAATAAATTGCTATTCATACTTGCAAAGATTTTTTAAACCCAAATGTCATATTTCATTGTTTCACAATATTAATTTTGGCTCACTTTTTTATCCTGCTAAGACCTTTTTGAATTCTGATTCAGTTATCCAGTGACTTAGCTATCCCTTCTAGCTCTGTATCTTCTGTAAATTTGATAAGCATGTTTTCTATGCCTTTATCCAAACCACTGATAAAAATGTTAAATAGCACAGTGCCAACCACAGAGATCATCAAACAGGAATGTCTGGCCATTCAGGTTGTACCTAATCTATTTCATTGTACTTGCCTAGGCTTTCTTGGGTACTATTAAAACCCCTTTTTGTCACATTTTACTAAAATATCAATAATCTACACATAGCTTTCTAGTAGCTATATCAAAAATTGAAAAGGTAATTTACTCAATAATAGTTTCATTTAACCAGTTGTGTCTAACTTAGATTATCTGAAATAATCATTTAGATCTGGGGTTTTTAAGCTCATGTCTCTAGATTTTAAAAAAATATTTTGATAATTGTATTTCAACAAAATTGATTTCTTTTGTAACCCTCTGTATTTAAACCTGCTATTCTGAGAAGAGGTCCATAGGCTTCATTAGATTGACAAAGAGATCCATGACACAGAAAAAGTTCAGAGCTCCTGATTTAGAGGGTATTGAACAAGGCCTGGTATAGATCTGCAGATTTGAAACAAATGAGGGCAGTGTTTCTCCTGATTACCTGAGAGGGTTATCAGAAAAGGGCTCTCTTTAAAGATGCCATTAATTCCTTTCCACATATATTGGCTTTTCCAGTCCTCATCCTTCTGGATGTTTCTTCAGCATCTGATACCTTTTTCCTTATGGATTTTCTCTCTTCTCTGGGTTTTTGTGACTCTGTTCTCTCTTGGTTCTTTTTCTGTATATGAAGACTCTTTTTCAGTCTCCCCTTCTAGTTTATCATTCATATCACACTTATGGTGGCCTTTGTCCTAGGCTTTTTCTTTTTTTTTTTGCATTAGGGATTCTTAACTTTTTTATGTGTTATGAATCCCAGTGACACTGATGAAACTTATGAACCTTTCAGAATAATGTTTCTAAGTGAATAAAATAAGATTATAAAGGAAATCAATTATGCTGAAATATAATTGTCAAACTACTAAAAAAAATCTCAATTTAACAACCTTTGCTTTATATTTTCTCACTTGATGTTCTCAGTTCCCATTAATTTAATTATCTTTATAGAAATAATGCCCAGATATTTCTATCCAATCTTGGTCTCTCTATTACTAATCATACTTTTCAAACTGATTGTCCTATAGACATCTCAAATTCAAGTTCCAAATTAGTTGTTTTCCCACACCCCATTCCAAATATAGCTCTTTCTTTTATGGACCACCATCCTTTCAGTCACTCAGTTTTGCAGCTTTGGTGGCAAAGTGGATAAGAACAATGGACCTCAAGGCAGGAAGATCTCAGTTCAAATCAGACCTCAGACACCAGCAGTTGTGACCTTGGGCAAATCACTTAACCTCTAATTTAACTTACTTAACTAACAACCTCTGTTTGCCTCAGTTTCCTGATCTACAAAGTGGTAATAATAATTTGCCTTCTAGGGTGGTTGTAAGAATCAAGTGAGATATTGGCAAGTTATCATTGTTAAGAATTTTAGCACAGTGCAGAAGCAGATAAGAGATTACAGGCCTGAATTAGGGGCAGTGTGAGTAAAGAGGAGGAGACAACTGTAGATATCATGGAGTTATCATGGAGGCAAAAGTGAAAAGAGTTGGGCAGTGCTCATGAGTGACTGATATGAGAAGCAAGAGTCAAGGTGACTTCAAGGTTATAAGCCCGGATGACAGTAATAGAGAAACTGAGAAAAAGAAAGCCATGTTTAAGGGGGAACAAGAATGCTTCCAATTTTCAACATGAATCTTGAGGTGTTGGTGGGACAACAGTTTAAAAATGTTGAGCCAGAAGTTGGAAGTGATCTCATGAGAAACTGGAACTAGCTAACTAAATTTGGGAGAATATAGGTAAAAGAGGGCAGCCTTGAAGGACACCACTTAGAGGGCAGAAAGAGAAAGAAGAACCAATGAGGAAGTATTCAGATATCGGGAATAGACTAGGAAGTCTTGGAAACCAAGGAAGTGGAGAGTATTCAGGAAGAAAGGGTAGTCAACTGTGCAGAAGGAAGTATTTCATTGGGAAGAAGGGACTTCAACCAAGGCATATTGGTTTTAGAGGGAATAGTAAAATAAGTGAGAAGGGGACAGGGATTAGAGAATTAGAGCCCACTGGAATAAGAAGGAAAAGTGAAAGGAGGCAAGGATTAGTTGCCAATTGATGATGTGTCATGAATGGAAATTTCAGATATTTTAGTGCCAATGGGAAAGTTTTTCACCAAAATTAAATGTACTACCATCATTAAGTACCATTTTTATAGCAAAAAGTGAGCTGTGTTTGTATATCTTAAAACTATTATATTGGGGTAATTCTTATCCTGAGTAGTTGGTTCCCACAGTGAATTCTTTTAAAGGGCACCATCTAGCATTAGCTCTAGAATTGTGGTTTAAAAATTGGCTTACATGGGAATTTTTTTAAGTGGCTGACTACAGCTACCCTCAGTTTCAGGACTCAAACTCTATAAATTAAATACAGTTATCTCCTCCACATCATGACTTTCCCCATCATGATTTCAGTATATTATGGGTCAGCATAATAAATAGGAATTTGGGGGGAGTTTTACAGAAGGCAAAGATGACATGCAAAGGCCAGCAGATAACACAGAAAAGTTTAGAAACACAGCAATGCATATTTAACCAAATTTTTACAATAAGGTACTGTAAACACTCCATGAAAGAAAAGGAAAAAATTCAGACTTCTTCCCTGGTTCAAAGAGAGGACCAAAAATTTTATACAGATTTTCCAGATTGTGAAGGTACTGAATCCCTAACTCCTGTGCTGTGGAAGGAATATGGAAATATGTCTTTCATGAAACACTGGTGTAACCTGAAATAGTTTTGACTTTACCTTGATATATAGTGTAAGATGTTAGCAAATGGACAGTTTCTATCATATTGTTTTCCAGTTTTTCTGCAGTTTTTGTCAAATAGTGAGTTCTTTCCCCAGTAGCTTGGATCTTTGTTTTTACTGACCTCGAGGTTACTAAAATCATTAACCTTTGTATGTTGATTACTTAACCTATTCCCCTGATCCTCTACTATATTTCTTAGACAGTACTAGATAGTTTTGAGGATTCCCAATTTATAGTATAGTTCAAGATCTGGTATGGCTAGGCCTCCTTCCTTCATGTTCTTTTTCACCAATTCCTTTGATATTTTTGACTTTTTTATCTTCCAGTTGAATCTTTTAATTATTTTTTTCTTGGAAATCATTTTTGAGTAGTTAGATAGGTATGCCACTAAACAGGTAAATAGATTTATGTAGTATTATCATTTTCATTATACTGGCTGAGCAATTTATATTTTTCCAGTTGTTTAGGTCCAACTTTATTTGTATGGTAAGTGTTTTGTAATTGTGTTCCTATAGTTGCTGGGATTGTTTTAGTAGGTATACCCCAAGATTTATATTGACTACAGTTATTTTAAATGGAATTTCCTTTTCTATCTCTTGGTGTTGAACTTTGGTGGTGGTAAATATTGATGGTGTATATGGGTTTATTTGGATCCTACAACTTTATTAAAGTTGTTTATTGTTTCTGTTAGTTTTTTGGTTGGTTCTCCATGTATACCCTTATTATCTGCAAAGAATGATGATTTCATTTCTTTGTTACCTATTCTAATTCCTTCAGTTTTTTCTGTTCTTTTTGCTATTGCTAGCATTTCTAGTTCAGTATTGAATAGTAATGGTTAATGATTTGCTTAATCCCTGAGCTTATTGGGAAAAGTTCTAGTTTACCCCCATTACTGATAATGCTTGCTGATAGTTTTAGATAGATGGTGTTTATAACTTTCAGGAAAGCTCCATTTATTCCATTGTTTTCTCATGTTTTTATAAGGAATGTGTGTTGCATTTTGTCAAAGACTTTTCCTGCATCTATTAAAATAATTCATCTGGTTTCTGTTGGTTATGTTATTGATATGATCATTTATGCTCATAGTTTTCCTAATATTGAATCATTCTTGCATTCCTGGTGTAAAACCCACCTGGTCATAGTATATGATTCTTGTGTTATAAACTGATAACATCCTTGACTTTATTTTATTTAAAAGTTTTGCATCTATCTATTAGGGAGATTGGTCTAAATTTTTCTTTCTCTGTTTTAGTTCTTCCTGGTTTTGTATCAGTAGTATATTTATGTCATAAAAGGAATTTGGAAGAATTTCTTCTTCCCCTATTTTTCCAAATAGTTTGTGTAGAATTGGAGTTAGTTGTTCTTTTAATGTTTGATAGAATTTGCTTCTTAATTCATCTGGTTTCTAGGGCCTTTTCCTCAAGGAATTCTTTGATAATTTGTTCAGTTTCTTTTTTTTATGACGGGATTGTTTAAGAATTCTGTTTCCTCTTTTGTTAATCTGGGAAATTTATATTTTTGTAAATATATTCATCTACTTCATTTAGATCAGTGGTTCCCAAACTGTTTTGGCCTACCACCCCCTTTCCAGAAAAAAATATTACTTAGCCCCGTGGAAATTAAAATTTTTTTAAATTTTAATAGCAATTAATAGGAAAGATAAATGCACCTGTGGCCATCACTGCTCCCGTGGATCGCTGTAGCAACCACCAGGGGGCAGTAGCACCCACTTTGGGAATCACTGATTTAGAATGTCAGATTTATTGGCATTTAGTTGAACAAAATAACTCCAAATAATTGCTTTAATTTCATCTTTATTGATTGTGATTTCACATTTTTCATTTTTGATAATTTGGTTTTCTGTTTTCTTTTTAAAAATCACATCAACTAATTTGATTTTCTCTTTTCTTTTTTAAATCAAACTAATGGTTTGCCTATTTTACCTATTTTCTCAGAAACCCAGCTCCTCGTCTTATATATTAACTAGTTCAATGTTTTCTTTCAATTTTATTATCTCTCCTTTGATTTCCAGCATTTCTTTGTTTTAATTAGGGGATTTTAATTTTTGCTCTAGTTTTTTTAGTTGTATACTCACTCAATTGGTCTGCCTTTTCTCTATTTTATTGATGTAGCATTTAGAGATAAAAATTCACCCTGAAATATAGCTTTGGATGTATCCAATAAGTTACATTGTCTCCTCATCGTTCTTTAATGAAATTTTTGACTCTATCATTTGTTCTTTGACCCATACATTCATTCATTCATTCTAAAAGCATTATTTAGTTTCCATTTTGAATCTTTCTGTTGTCTTTTGTTGAATGTAATTTTTATTGCATTATGGTTTGAAAATGATACAGTTAATATTTCTGCTTTTCTACTTTTGATTGTGAGGTTTTTATGCCCTATTATAGGTCAGTTTTTGTGAAGGTTTTATGTATAACCGAGAAAAGAGGTATGTTACTTTTTATTCCCATTCAGTTTTCTTCAGAAGTCTATCATATGTAATTTTTCTAAAGTTCTATTTACCTCCATAACTTCTTTCTTATTTATTTTTAGGTTGAATTGTCTACTTTTGAGAGGGGAAAGTTGAGGTCCTCTACTAGTTAAGTTTTACTATTTCTCCTTTTGGAACTTGGTGCTATGCCATTTGGTGCACATATGTTTAGTATTGATATTGTTTCATTGTCTCTGCTGCCTTTTATGAAGATGTAATTTTCTTCCTTACATTCTTTTGATTAGGTCCATTTTTACTTTTGCTTTGTCTGAGGTCATGATTGCTCCTCTTGCATTTTTTTAACTTTAGCTGAAGCATAATAGATTCTATCCCATCCCTTTACCTTACTTTTACTCTGTGTATCTCCACATTTTAAATGTGTTTCTTATGGACAACATATTGTGGTATTTGTTTTAATTCACTATGCTATCCTTTATGATTTTGTGGGAGATTTCATCCCATTCACATTCATGTTATGATTATTAATTGTGTGTTTTTTTTCCATCTTATTTTCTCCTTATTTATCCTTCTCTGTCTCCTTCTGGCCTTTCCCTATTAACAAATGTTTTGCTTCCAACCATTGCCTTATCCAGTTCATCTTCCTTCTTGTCCATCCTCCCCCTTTCTTATTCTTCTTGCCTTTCTACTTCTCAATAGGGTAAAGTAGGTTTCTATAGCTGGTTGAGTGTGGGTGTTATTCCCACTTTGAGCTAATTCCAATGAGAATAAGTTTCAAGCATTTCTCCCATACACCCCCATCTTCTCCACTGTATTGACTCTTAGGCACTTCTTCATGTGAGATGATTTACTTTCTTCTATCTCTCCTTTTCTCTTTTATTAGTGTGTTCCTCTTTCTTGTCCTTTGTTTTGTTTTCTTTTTATAACAACCCATATTATTCCACTTATTCTCTTCCTTCTTTCTATGTATATTCCTTCTTACTGTCCTAATAGTGATAAAGTTCTTAATTATTTTAGATACTTGAATACTTTATGTGCCTTAAGTATTTCAAGTATCATAGATATCTTAAGTATCTTAATTATCACCTTCCCAGATATTAATGTATTTAATTCAACCTTATTGAAACACTTAAGTTTTTGCTTTTCTATTTACCTTTTTATGCATCCCTTGAGTATTGAATTTGTTTGTCAAATTCTCTTTTCAGCTCAAATTTTTTTGGGTTTTTTTGTTTTTTGTTTTTTTGGTCAGGAATGCCCAGAAGTCCTCTATTTCCTTAAACATCACTTTTCCCTCCTGGAGGATTATTTCTAGTTTCACTGGGTATCTGATTCTTGGTTGTAGGCCTAAATTCTTTGCCTTTCAGAATAGCATATTCCATGCCTTTTGATCCTTTAATATAGAAGCTGCCAGGTTTTCTGTTATCCTGACCATGTATTCATGATATTTGAAATATTTCTTTCTGGCTACATATAGTATTTTTTCTCTGATCTTGGAGTTTTTAAATTTTGCTACAATGTCCTAGGATGTCTTATTTTAGGATCTCTTTCAGGAGACAGTCAATAGATTCTTTCCATTTTTATTTTCCCCTCTTGTTTCCATTTCCATTTGGCTTATTCTACTTTTTATGGAGTTATTTTCTTCAGGGAATGTCTCCATGTTTTTGAACCTTTCTGAGATTTCTTTTATTCTTTTTTTTTTTTTTCACTTCTTTTCAAGTTCTTCCAAGAATTCTTTTGGAGCCCGACATCTTTTCTCACTTTCCTTTAGGACTTTCATTGAACTATTCCCCCACTCTGTGCCCTATTGCCTCAGGATGTTCTGGCTTTTCACTACCCCATCCTTTGGTCTTTTCCATTCTTTCCCCTTGAAAGATGCTAGCCAAAAATCCCCTGAATAAGAGTACCAGGATACATCTTGAGAAAATGCATTTCTTTCCCCACATTTTCTCCTTTCTTTCAACATGCCTTTCATTTCTGTAGTGAAAGAAATCAAGAATTCATAGTATCTTCGATCTACAACAGATTGGATGAATGAATGGTTAAATCAACAGATAAAGTATTATGTTCTGGGGGCTTAGTATTAGTGATATAAATGTAAGCAAGCAAGAAAATCAATGCTCTTATATTCTATTTTTTCAGTCTTTTGACTTTGTTTTATTGTTTCTTGATGTCTTATGGAGTCATTAGCTTCCATTTGACCATTTCTGATTTTTAAAGAGTTATGATCTTGAGGTTTTTTTGCCTCTTTTACCAAATTGTCTGTTTCCATTTCAGAATTTTCTTCCATTGTGCTCATTTCTTTCCTCATTTTTCCTCCAATGCTCTGATTTTTAAATTTTTTTCCTCTTTTAATCTCTTTTTTTTAGCTCTTCTAGCAATTCTTATTTGCCTTGTGTCTAATCTCAGTTTTTTTTTTCTTTGAGACCTGGCTTGTAGATATTTTCAAGTTGACATCTTCTTCTCAGTTTTTGTCTTGAACTTCCCTGCCACCATAGTTTTTTATACTTAGGTCTTTTTTTGTTGTTATTTGCTCATTTTTTCCAGCCTGTTGACCAGAAACTTTGAACTTTATGTTTCTGTTGGACTTTCTTCTCCTGTTTAGAGGGAATGATGAGCCTATCTTCTATGGCTCAACATGGGCGTGGATGGGTTTTTGCTGCTTCCCAAGTGGTGTGATCTGCAGAGAGTTCTGGTCACTGTCGATTTCATTAATGATCTGTATTCTGGTCTTTATTTAGTTATTGCTTCTTCTCCCTTGTATCTCTGGCCACTCCTCTCCACTCTGGGAAACTATTACCCAATATTGGGTAATGGGTAATAGAACTGCCCAATGTCACTGATTCTGTTCCAAATGCAAGTAAAGGGTCCTTAGGGATCTCTTTTTGATCAGGTGTTCAATCCTCTTACCATACCTGGGCACTGCACCTATTGTTCTAATTCTTTTACCTGTAGCTGGCACTACTGCCACTATGCCAAGCTCTCAGCCAACTCTAACTCCTAAGTGGCTATGGGCTGGAAAAATGATTGACTCTGACTTGTGGTAGGTTTTCTTATTTGGTTTGGTTTGTCATGCTTTTTAAAGTTCTTATATAGAGGTGTATTGCCAAAAATAATTACTCTACTCTACCTTCTTGGCTCTACTTGCATTCTAGTAGAGAAAGACAACACATAAGGGGTGCTGGGGGTTTGGGGTGGCAATATTTGAACATGATGTTTTGGAGGTCTGGGCCCTAGAAGGATAAGGGAAAAGCTTGCCTATCCAATAAATTCCTTCCCCTCTATTTTTGGAATTAACTTTTGAAAAAATATACTTTTACCTCCAAATTTCTGTGTCCTAAGCCTTACATCCACTTTAATTTCCTCTTCAGGTAATCCAGTACAGGAAGGAAAATGAAAGGCAATGGGAAAAGCTTTGCAGAAGAAAATCTGTATTTGGAATTTTCTCATCAGGTGGAAAACTGTATCTTTCCCCTGCATACATCTGTAACCTTGTTTCTGCTGTCTTATTGTGACTGCAAAGAATTCAAAATTTTCTTAGTCTCTAGCAAAGGGAATGAAAATCTTACTATACTTCCCCAGGATCTAGAAGTTCAGATTATCTCGAGGCAGGAGCTACCACTAATGGTCCAGAGCTGCTGTTTACCTGTTGTAGTGAAGAAGGCCGAAAATTTCTGTCGAGCAGGACTCTCTGTCACATTAAGGCACATCATACAGAAAACATATGAAGCTGATACATCAAAGAAGGAAGTTTTGGAACTGCTAGGTTTTAAGAAGACCTGTTTGAAAGCTTGTGCTGAAGTGAGTACATCATTTATTTTTTCATATTGTTACTTAAAAATAAATTCTATATTCACACCACAGAATAGTCTTCTTAATGACCTAATCCCAACCCTACCTTTCTAGCATTATTACGAATGACTCTCCTGGTAATGTGTTGTCAGCCAAAAACTGGCCTTCTTGCTTTTCCTCACATAAATAGTCCATTTTCCCACTGTTCCCCTCTCTCTCCTTCCTCATCTCTGCCTCCTAGTGACTCTGGCTTCCTTTAGTGATATGCTTTAGCACCTATATGAAACTGTTCCAGATCTTCCCTCCCTTCAACCCACCTCTTCCCCATCCTGAAATACCCATGTAGCCACTTGGTCTATAGTTCTATATCAGTGGTTCCCAAACTTTTCTGGCCTACTGCCCCCTTTCCAGAAAAAAATATTACTTAGCCCCCTGGAAATTAATTTTTTAAAAATTTTAATAGCAATTAATAGGAAAGATAAATGCACCTGTGGCCATTACTACCTGCCCTGGATTGCTGCAGCACTCACCAGGGGCAGTAGCACCCACTTTGGGAATCTGTTCTACGTAAACATGTTCCCTCTCATAGAATACAAGCTGCTTGCGGGCAGAGAGTTGTTCATTCTTATCTCTGTATCCCATTCATTGACACCTGGTGTGTTAAGGAAATACTTGTGGTTTCACTGATAATTCTCTAGTGATTTATAATTTCCTAGGCTCTTCACTTATATTCCTCATTGAAGACTCTTAGCAATCCTTTGAGTTAGGCAATAAAAGTCTTATCATACCCATTTTACAGATGAGAAAAGGGTGACTAAGAGAGGCTTAGTGACTTGTCTGGAATCATGCAAATGGTAACTATACCATGCTCATATGTGTGTGTGTGTGTATAGTATATATGTGTGTTTATATGTATATAGGTAAATGTTTGTATGTGCCTATGTGTTTATATATTCTATACCTCTGATTTACTCTTTATTTAAAGAGCTTATAGACAATGGGTTAATACCTGGCTTTATTTAAAGTTTTAAGTACAAATGTTGACAAATTCTCTTAGTTTGGGAATTTTATTTTTCCTGTGAGGCTTTAGGCATTTGGTCATTAACAGATAGTTTCTAACCAAAATATTTTTGGGGGTAGTTTTAAGATCACTTTTGTGGATATTGTTAGGTGATAATCAAGAAAAACTGAATGTGGAGTGATTTTTTTTTCGTTTGAAAAGTATCTAGAGAGAGGCAGGAACTTATGTGGACAAAGCCTTTTTATCTGTTGCTTTCTAATAAGCTCACTCTTCAGGAATTTGGAACTCTGGGGTATGAGTCTTTGCTGCTCCTTCAAATCCTGTGCAGATATATGCTGGAATTCCTCAGAATTGGTTTTATACATCACTGGAATTTTTTCTCATTTTAGTTTGTTACAAATAAAGATCCATCCCATGTTCATATTATCTCATTTCTTTTCTTATAGGTTAGCCAGTGGACCAGACTCTGTGAGCTCAGCATTCCTTTGGCTGTGGAGAGGTTCCTACATGAACCTTCTGATCTATTGCCCTCTATCCCAGAGGAAATCCTACAGCTGGAAAAGAAGCTCGGAGAGCCTGTGAGAGTGCACAATGATGACAAAATCCGTAGGCAAAAGCTGAAGCAGCAGCAGGAGGAAGGACCTGGGCACAGCCCTGGCTCTAGGCACCAAGGAGCATGCGGAGAAAGTACTGAACCTCCCACAGACAGCCTAGAACTCCAAGTGGCTTTATCTAGACTCAAAGTCCAGGAAGCTCCTTCTGAGACCAATCGGGAACCTGTGCACATCAGGAAAACTCAAACCTCAGACCTGCCGCCTCTGGACCACCTCTTTGCGGAAGGCCTTTATTTCACCCTTGCTGATATAGTCCTTTTGCCCTGTATCCATCAGTTTCTGGTAAGGCTTATGTTATAGAGAGTTGGAAAAGGTACAGAAAATGTCTTGAATTTAAATGACCTGAGGATTGGTACAAGGCCCACAAAGGACACCTGGTACTTGATCAGAGTAAAGGACTTTTGTTTCCCAGGATGTTGAATATGTAGTGGGTAAGGGATAAAGACATTTTTCTCAGGAAGCATCTGTTAAAAATGGTAAAATACAAAAAGGCACCTGAGGATTTAATAGTTATCTTAATGGTTCTTTAAATGCCTCTCATTATCCCAGTGGAAGGTGCTGCTCCAGGTAAAGGTTTTCTGTTCAGTGACAGGCAGCCTCATTTAGGACTTTGATCCACAGAGTCAGATGCTGGTCCTTTTTAATTCATTATTTGTTGTTTTTTTTAAACCCTTACCTTCCATCTTGGAATCAATACTGTGTTACTGTGTATTAGTTCCAAGACAGAAGAGTGGTAAGGGCTAGGCAATGAGGGTTAAGTGACTTGCCCAGAGTTACACAGCTGGGAAGACCAGATTTGAACTTAGGACCTCTGTCCTCTAGGCTTGGCTCTCAATCCACTGAAATCTTTATAGGTGGAGGGAGATATATATATATATATATATATATANAATACAAAAAGGCACCTGAGGATTTAATAGTTATCTTAATGGTTCTTTAAATGCCTCTCATTATCCCAGTGGAAGGTGCTGCTCCAGGTAAAGGTTTTCTGTTCAGTGACAGGCAGCCTCATTTAGGACTTTGATCCACAGAGTCAGATGCTGGTCCTTTTTAATTCATTATTTGTTGTTTTTTTTAAACCCTTACCTTCCATCTTGGAATCAATACTGTGTTACTGTGTATTAGTTCCAAGACAGAAGAGTGGTAAGGGCTAGGCAATGAGGGTTAAGTGACTTGCCCAGAGTTACACAGCTGGGAAGACCAGATTTGAACTTAGGACCTCTGTCCTCTAGGCTTGGCTCTCAATCCACTGAAATCTTTATAGGTGGAGGGAGATATATATATATATATATATATCCCCTTACTGAAGGCTTTTCCCTCCAAGATATATGTATATTGGACAGATACTGTATATGTATAAAGAAGTAGGTCCTGAATTGACTAAGAGAAAGCAAGTAACCTGGATTGCATTTAGAAGCTATGCAGGACTTTTAATGCCACAGGCTCTTACTGAAACTAAAGCTCATCTTTTGAATCAGAAGCTTCCCCCGGAGATGCTCTGTGACTCTACCATGAAATAGCCCAGTCTTCAGACAATTAAAGTTGTACTTTTGTTGTCTAAAGGGTGGTGGAGAGGCATATAGAGGATATAAACAGGGTACAACACATAACCAATAAGGAAGGAGAAGAGGCCAAAGAAAGTCAGCAGAGAAATACATGCTAGAAAAGGATCTGTGTAGGGTCTGTAGGGAGAGTAAAGGCTATCCTGTGGACAACCCTCACACTTCATTGGTATCCACACCATTCTCTAGAGGTATAGAGGAAGCCCCTCTGCCACATTGAGTGGACCCCCAATAGAAAGAGAGTGTTGAGAGAGAAGTCCTAGAGGGTGTGGAATTTTTACTATTAGAGAAAGCAGCCACCTGAATGGAATCACAGGTGCATTGATGCCCTTACTGAAGGCTTTTCCCTCCACTTATACAGATTTCAGCCCTCTGAATTCTGCCTTGGTCTATTGCTTTTGCTCCTCTGAGGCTTTTCTGCAAGAGGCAGACTGATCAGTTGTATGCAAAGCAGATCTTTATTGGGGGCATATATTAACTCATGGGTGAGCAGAGAAAATCAAGAATACCCATAGATATTCACCTCAACATTAGACATGGTTACACTCAGGCTAAAGTAGGAGAAGAAAAGAGGTTAATTATCCGAACTGGGTATTTACTAGGATGTGTGATAGCCACTTCAGTATGGGGATACAACAGTTTTCATCCTTGACTCACCAGTGCAGCAAATGACACGCCTTGTCTTTGAGTACATTCTTAGACAACATATGAACAGAATTGTGTATATATGTATTGTTCCTGCCATTAGACTGTGAGCTCTTCCGGAGGAGACAATTTTTATCCCCAGTGCATAGCAGAGTACCTGGCATGTTGAAGTAGGCCCTTAATGATGCATATTGACTGAAGACTTGGCTGGTACTGTCAGGGCTAGGACTTAGGATTCCAGAGACTTTTTCTTGGAAATCCGTTGCTATTTCCAGCCACATATTATGCCATATGAGATCATTATCAATAACAGTTTTCTCAATACTTTAGAAGTACTCTGAGGCCTTTGGATAACTAATTAGAAAGGGCTATGAATGTGCTTATTAATTTGCAGTATTTGTTTATTTTCACACTATAGCTACTTTAATTCTAATTGAATCAGTTGATTAGAATGTTAAAACACTTGGTTTTATTTCTGCCATTTGGAACAGAAGAAGAAAATTGCCTTTCTGAAGTAATATTCTTTCTGAAACCAAATCGGATGTTCAAGGCACTGTTATGTCCTGATTGGGTGAAGGGGGAGTTGTCAGTGCAGTGTCAGTATTTTGCTATGGGAGAAAAGCATATTAACAGCATAATCTGTTTCAAATAGAATTCCTCAAGCTTTTAGCAATTCAGGAGTCTTCCATCCTCAAATCTCATGACTGTGTTTGCAGAAGAAGTTATCTATATTACTCAATGTTTTGAAGATAGAAATGTATTTTTCCCCTGACTGAGGCTGCCTTATGATAGCAAAGAATGTTTAGACTTATCAGGCCTTGATGCTTGGGGTAAGGGTTGCCAGCAGGTTGGCTTATGGCACGTGAGGGACCTACAGGCTAGGCTTGCTTTCCTGGACTGTACAGATGGATCAACCTTTTTTCATTTTTCTGTTTTAAAGATTTTAGATGATGGTGATGACTTATTCACAGCAGACAAACTCTGGGAGGGCTATTTCCCATTGATATCTAATAGGGCTGTCCTTCCCTTGTCAATGTAATGTATGTACCAAGCTCTGTGTAACATCAAAGTATGGTGCAAAAGTGTTTTATTCAAAGACTTCATTTACGTGTCTGTTGGCTGGTTTTCTAAGTCTTTCCCATCTGTAACTCAAAGAAGTGAAATTTCTCTTTTTCAGATTTCATTTCTCCCTTTCTAGAGATGTAATGCATAATAATGATCAGTCTCTGCAGGAGGAAATACAAACCTTATCACTTTTGTTCAAGATTGATGTCCGATTTCTCCTATAGGTCTTCCCCTAGGCTAATGTTGGCAAAGGTCTTTCATCTCCTCAGTATCGTTTGTCCAAAAAGTAGGATTCTAAGGCTTAATAATGATGGTGACGAGACTCTATAAAAATATGGAGATTTATGTAGAAAATGTTCCATATACTTAAATCAGTTTTTGCAGTTGTTTAGAAGAATGAGATTTTGAGAGTTACCATTTGGGTTCTGTTCAACATTGTAAAGGAACTTCATTGTTTCTCCCTCTCCCTAACCCTGCAAATTTGGATGTCCTGAAACTTCAGAAAAGGACACCATGCCTGTTCTTGATTGCAAATAATGAGTCTTTTCTCCTGCAAAGAGTGAGACTCTTTGAAATCCAATTTGGCATTTGAAGCTTTCTCTTTCTCATTGAAAGAAGACTTTTAAGGGACACTCCCAAGAGGAAACCATATTCACAGTTAATTTTTAAATTTCCTGATAATGATAACCTGAGGTTCTTTGCTTGTTTTCCTCTACTAAAAAATAGAAATAATAGTAACACCTACCTTTCAATGTTCTTGTGAGGATCAGATGAGGTAATAAACACATAGAAAGTGCTTAATAAAATGTTTATTCCCCTCCTTACCACTTCCTTCATTTTAGATATCATGGATATACCCCTATAAATTCTTATTCTTCAACACTCCTTTTTCTAGACTCTAAAAAACTTTTCTGTTATGGCATTTTTACTTCAGAATGAAATGTTTTAGTTATTTTTATTGTAGCTTATTTTTTATAGAGCTATAATTCCACTTATATTGGTTCATCCTGGTAGAGTTTGGGGAGCTAAACAAGCACCTTGATAATTTAGTCCTAAATTAGGACTTGGAGTCTGGCTTACATCTGTATTTATTTGCCCACATTCATTTCATGCTGATTTTTTGTTTGTTTGTTTTAATTAGCTTCTATTTCAAAGGGAGTTTGCACTGACCAATATATTGGTATTTGAGCAAATAGAGAAAATGATAGAAAATGTAAGGTTTTATAACATTTTTCTTGAGACAAAATTCAAATTTGATTAAAAATTTCTAGAAAAAATCTATAGATTTGAACCCAGATTTTTTTCTACTGAGACAGATAGTGTTGATCAATTGTCAGTTGTATTAAAGAATATATCTTGGGGGCAGCTGAGTGACTCAGTGGACTGATAGCCAGGCTGGAGATCTCAAATCTTGCCTTAGATACTTCCTAGCTGTGTGATCCTGGGCAAGTCACCCTCATTACCTAGCCCTTAGTTTGGGCTCTTCTGCCTTGCGACCAATACACAGTATTGATTCTAAGACAGAAAGTAAAGGTTAAAAAAAAATGTAACTTTCTGTCAAAGTTTTAGATATAAACTAAATTTAAAAGCCAGAAATGTCTTGGTTTAAGGGAAGTGAGGAAAAATAAGAATTCGAGATTCAGAATCTTTTCAAATATTTATTGCATATACTCTCATGGTAGGTATTAGTCAGGGGAAGAAATTTGATTTTTATTTCCCCTTTGCTTGAAATTGCCTGGAATCTACCTCACATCATGAGCCAATCTTATAAGATTAGAGCTCTTTAATATTTAATATGACACTGTCAGACCAAATTTGGCTTTTCCAGGTGACTTTTTTTTATTCTGATATTATAAGGAACAACTTACTTTAGCCTTAGAAATGGTGCATAATGCTCCTGAACTCAGTTGAAGAGGGGATTTACTTGAAGGAAAATACACATCTAAGAAGGGGCAGCTGGGTGGCTCAGTGGATTGAGAGCCAGGTCCGGCCTCGGACACTTCCAGCTGTGTGACCTTGGGCAAGTCACTTGACCCCTATTGCCCACCCTTGCCACTCCCTAGCCCGGATGAAAAAGGAGGAGGGTTGGGTGTGGGGCTAGCAACCCCACCCTGTAAAAACTACATCTGCTAAAGAAACTGCAACCTAAAGTAGGGGCAGCTGGGTTAGCTCAGTGGATTGAGAGCCAGGCCTAGAGACGAAAGGTCCTGGGTTCAAATCCGGCCTCAGCCACTTCCCAGCTGGGTGACCCTGAGCGACTGTGTGACCCATTGCCTACTGGTTGTGGCCCTATGCTCCTAAAATGGAGTCCCAGGATAGAAAAAAAAAAAAAAAAAAGAGGAGCTGGGGGTGGTGGGGGGTAGGGTCAAGGAGACCTAAGGCATATCTCCTCCATTATCTGGAAACTTTTCTTAAAATTTTTGGGTCTTTATACTACAGAAGAAATCTGAATTTTTTTTTCTTTTTTCTTTTTCTTTTATGGGGTATTTACAATACCTTATATCAGTGATTCCCAAAGTGGGCGCTACCACCCCCTGGTGGGTGCTGCAGCGATCCAGGGGAGTGATGATGGCCACACTTTTTTTTGTATTACATTCTATTCTGGAGTTCAATAAATAGTTTCATAATTTCCAGTGGGCGCTAAGTAATATTTTTTCTGGAAAGGGGGCAGTAGGCCAAAAAAGTTTGGGAACCACTGCCTTATATGCTTTTATGAGTTACCAAACTTTAAAAAATATCTCTACATTTCTAGCCTTTGTGTTCTTTTCACAAACTTTAACTTTTTACTTATTTTAACTTTAAAAAAGAAATTATGTGTATGATATTAACAGATAAAATATACTGATATTTATATAATACTATACAAATATTTTATGCATTTCTGAGTTTCTAATCTTTTTCTGTATTGTCTGCTAGCCTTCGTGTGTCATCTGCAAAAGGTCCCAAAAATTCCCATTTAATTACTTATGCTGACTTGTGATATAGCAAAAGCAATGGGGAAAGTCGCAATATGGATGGGATACCTCAATCCTTGTTTCATTGTTTAAATAATCATTTTCTTTTCAGCTAAGCAACAAAGAAACTAAATTCAGTATTATTTTCTTGATAATGAATGAAAGACTAAAGTCTGGCATGAAATCTAAATACACTTTGGGATTTTCTCTATTAAAGATGTTGCAACTCATTGGAGTTTGCCAGTTTGAAGTGATCCACTTAAAGAAAATATTTTTGCCTTGATAATTTACCCAGGACTCCAAACTCACTTCCATTTTACTTCCTGATTAAATTCTTCCTTTTTAGCTTTCAGAAATTATGTTCATAACTCAATGATTTTCTCTCATTTTTCTGTTTTAATTAGATTTGAGATTTTCCTCGAGTAATTTACTTGCCAATATGTACTCAGTTTGTGGTGTTTCTTAATATTTTCATGTTTTAACATTAGTGTAGACTTTATTTTACTTTTTTTGGCAGGGAAAGTGAATCAAACTCTTTACTTTTGATTATTCTTTTCATTTTATTCTATATTTTTAAATACCTGATCTGTGCTGTCCATTGTGTGGGGAAGTCTCAGTGGTAAAGGTGCCCCTTCTCTCAATACAGATCAACACTTTCTCTTCCATCTCTAGTCTTACAGTGTTGCAATGAATTTCTGGGACAAGATGGACACCACCTTTGAGAGACAAGACCATCAGTTGAACACCTCAGAATGTACCCAGATGCCGTGAGCCAGGGCAAAAGTCAGTTGGAGCCAATCCTATAAATACCCACCAGGCACAGAACAAGTTGGCTCAGTCTGGAGCAGAACTTGGGAGGTGGGAGGTCGAGCGAGGGAGTGTAGGTCCATACCTGTAACCCAACTTGCCTTACTGAGAGAGCTAGAGAGCAATTACCATCATTGTCAATAGAACTGAGAGAGAACAGTGATACCATCTTTCAAAGATCATCAGTAGCCTACCCTAATCTTTGATTTGGCTCCGGCCAAGTCAGGCCAGAGTTAGTGAGAAGGTGAAGAACCTCCAGTCTCTACCTGATCTAGCAATCTCCACAGTTTGATCATTAGCTTAGACTATTAGCAATAAGGTTCCCAAATCCTCCATCCTTTCCCTTGTTCCTAATGCCATTAATTAGAATTACATATAGTGTTTTGTTACATGTACCTTTCCTGAGTGGTAAATATATCCATAGCCCTTGGGAAGGGGAGTCAATCATGCAGTCAGATCCAACAGAGTTATCTGATCAGCGTACCAGTAGCCCTTGTCAATAATCATTCCAACCCCAGGTTGAGGAACTAGAGAAGTTAACCACACATACAACTTTTCAGTGGTTCCCTATGTGGGCAACTGTTAGAAGGGGATACCTGACAGGCTCAGTTTAGCAAGGAGAGGAGAGGCATAGCACCTACACAGAGGCCGTGGGTAAGAGTGTGCTCTCTCTCCCCTCCCACCAAATTCAATCCATAACCTTTCAGGCCTCATATTATTATCCTTTTTTAACACTTGTCTGTCTCAAACAGTTTATAGTATGTGTCAGAGATGGAATTTTAATTCAGGTTGGCTTGACTCAGACTCTTTAGTGTTGGGAGTTCATAGTTTAAAAAATACAAGACCAAAGGGGAGGACACCTTAGAATTTTAAATACTTGACTCACCCTGATGTTCCTCCTCCTTTGCATGCTGCCATTTTGTACACCTACTTTTAAATACTTGGCCCACCTATTTTGCCCCATCTTCTCCACCAGATTGCCCCTCTGTGAACCCCTATTCTTTCACTTACTTTCCATTTCTTCCTTCTGTCCACTGGCTGCTTCCCTATTATATACATATGACCATAACATCCTCGAAAACTCCTCCCTCGATCCATCCATCTCCTTTAGCTTTTGCCACATATCTCTTCCCCTTTTTTGGCTAAACTCCTAGAGAAGGCTGTCTACACCTGACATTTACATTTCCTTTCCTCTCTCTTCTTAACAAAAATAAGGCAGTATTGAGAAGAGTAGAGGAAGGGCCCATGGATCTTTCTGTATTGGATGATTTACTTATTATTTACTGAACTGGAAATTCTTTTATGATATATAAAGTATCCTTAAAATTTTTTTTTAAACCCTTCTCTTGTCTAAGAGTCAATACTAACTTTTGGTTCAAAGGAAGAAGAATGAGAAGAACTAGGCAATTGGGGTTAAGTGACTTTACTGGCGTCACATAGCTGGGAAATATCCAAGGTCAAATTTGAACCCAGGACTTCCTGTCCTCTAACCTTGCTCTCTATCCAATGAAGATACCTAGCCCCCCATTTGAAATATTTTTAAGGCTAGTCAGTCAGAAAACATTTTGTTAAAAATTTGCCAATCTGCCATATGCCTTAAGCCCTGAACATAGAAAGAACAGAAAGGGGAAGTGGGGAATAGTCTACTTTTGGGGAGATCACAGATCAATGGGGAAGACATCATATAAGATATATACAAGATAAACAGGAAATAACCCATAAAAGGGAAAATAATGGAATTAAGAGGGATTGAGAGAAGCTTACTATAGAAGATGGGATTTTTAGTTGGGACTTGAAGGAAGCCAAGAAAACCAAGAAATAGAGATGAGGAAGGGAGAAAATTCCATGTCATGAGGGGCAATGGAGATGGAGAGTCTTGTTCCTGATTTAAAGAGTGTGAGGGGTGAGGCATAGGGTTGGATGTGAGAGTTAAAGAAGACTGGAAAGGTTGTGGTGGGGAGAGTAGTTTCTTTAGATCTTTGAATGCTATACCATGCATAATCTTAAGTGGGATGAACTGCCTCACAGAACTCCACAGTACCCCCCAGAACTCCAGGAGAGGGGGCAGTTGGGGCAGTTAAGAATGTGGGTATAAAAAGCAGGACACCCAGCTTGGCAAACTCACTCTTTGGGGGACAGAGGGAGCTGGATGGCTGGAAAGAGGTAGGAATTACTTCTTTTCAGTAGCTTAGTTTATCTCTAACCCAGAGTGCAGGATGTTTCTTTGCTGAATGAATACTCCTTACTGACTCTAACAAAATCTTGTAAGTAGAGTCCCAGCCAATCCCTCAGCAATTACAGATCTACAATCAAGACCATCTTTACCATTGTGGACTTGTTAATATTAGATTTGAGAGAAAGTTTAGATTGTGAGGGAGTTAGGGAGAAATAATTTTATTCAGAGACATTCCTGTCTGGGGGAGGCAGGGATTGCTATTCTGACAACATCTTGAAGATATTAGTACTTTTCCCTCCTTCTCTGTTTCCCTGAATTAATAAATCCCTTCCCTTGTTAAGAGTGTGAGTGTGAGGTGTTGTATTTTTAGGCTATAGAAGCCTAATCCATACATTACCTAAGCCAAATCTTCATCCAAGCAGAGCCTGAGTGTTGTTGTGATTTAGTGACCAGGAAAGTTGCTTGAAGATATCCTGAGCATATGACCTATCTTGGGCTTAGGGAATAAGCCTCCAATAGTGGAAGTTGCCAATTTCTGTGGGATTATTCCCTTTTTGTCAGCCAATTTAACCCTGTGATAGCTAAGTCAGATAGCCTCCATTTGTGGACAGAAAGTGATTCTGTTAAGAAGTTACCAGAAGCAGCAACTGCCAAGGTGGGAGAGGAGAAAGAATTCCATCCACTTGCTCCCCTCCCCCTTTCTAGTGATTTGCAGCCTGGGGCTTGAATCCTGCTGAGACACCATTGCTAACTGGATCCATTTTTACAATGCCTAGTTTAGCTTGGACATTGGAATAGAACCTAAAACTTCCAAGCCCAAAATATCTGCTAGCCTCAGCTTCCCAGATAGAAGATCTTATAGGCCTGGCCCATTACACTTGACGATTCTACTTTCAAAATGTAGTTTTCAAAAGTACATCCTAAGATAATAGGTATAAAGAGTATGCACCCTAGCTTAATTTTCTCCACCTTTCTATATTTTGTCTTGGAAATGGTAATTCCTAATTCCTTAAATCAATAATTCCATATTTCTTCTTTTTAAAAATATTAATTGTAGAATTTTTTAAAGTAACTTTACTCAACCATTCAAAATTTTGTTTTTAGTTTCTTAAAGCAAGTGTTTATATCATCCACATTTCTTTTTATCAACTATAATAAGCTGGGTTTTTTTCCTGATATTTATGTTCTTTAAAAAGACAGGGGCAGGTAGGTGGTTCATTGGATAGAATGCTAGGTCTGAAGAAGGGAGGACTTGGGTTCAAATTTGGTCTCATACTTGCTAGTTGTATGACCCTGAGCAAGTCATTTAACCCTCATTGCCTAGCTCTTACTGCCCTTCTGCCTTGAAACTGATACTGATATCCATTCTTAGACGGTCAGGTTTATTTTATTTTATTTTTATTTTATTTTAAACCCTTAACTTCTGTGTATTGACTTATAGGTGGAAGAGTGGTAAGGGTAGGCAATGGGGGTCAAGTGACTTACCCAGGGTCACACAGCTGGGAAGTGTCTGAGGTCGGATTTGAACCTAGGACCTCCTGTCTCTAGGCCTGACTCTCAATCCACTGAGCTACCCAGCTGCCCCCCGACGGTCACGTTTAAAAAAAAACATACTGACCCTTTATGATGACTGCTTAGGTGACATGCACAGTAGATAGAGCACTGGGCCTGGAGTTAGGAAAAGAAGTTCAAATCTAACCTCAGCTACATACTAACTTCTCTTTGCCTCACTTTCCTCAACTGAACAATGAAGATAACAAAAGTACTTACCTCCCAGGATTGTTGTAAGGATCAAATGAGATAATATTTGTAAAGTACTTAACATGTATGACGTATAGTAAGATGTATATAAAATAAATGCTAACCATTCCATTTCCTTATAAGGTCCTTTAAATGAAGGGACTGTCTATGTATCCTCAGTGGTTAGCACAGTGCCTTCTACATAGTAGATGCTTAATAAATTGTTGATTGATCAGTAAATATCTCTGCTATATGTGTATGTATGTATTTTTTTAAACTGGCCCTACATTGCTACGTACAGAGTTTTCCATTACCATAATAAATAGTGCCTACAGTTTAGAAAATTGACTAAAAGTGAACTGGATTTACCAACTTGACCAGAGTTAAACAACCATTTATGTTCCAGAAGCTGGACATGAACTTAGGTCTTTCTGACCATGAGGTTAGCTCTCTATACTCTGCCATTATGTCCTGTCTCTATATTTTTGCCATGATTCAAAGTTAAGTTTCTTAGACCTTTCCCTTTCCCTCTAAAAAAAATCAATACGGGAGAACTTAAGGGGATAGAGTGCCAGGCCTGGAGTCAGGAGGTCTTGGAGTCAAATCTGGTCTCAGACACTTCCTAGCTATGTGACCCTGAGCAAGTCACTTCCACCTGTTTGCCAACCTTTGCCCTTCTGTCTTACAGTTGTTACAAAGGCAGGAAAAAAAAAATCAGTCCCTCATTTCATGAATTCCTATTATGTGAAAGCACATTAAAGAACATTAATGAATCAAAAGACTTAGTTAAAAAATTTTAAAACTGCACTTTCCCTCAATGTCATATTTTAATACTGACACAGTTACTATTGGTAACCCCTTTTGACTTTAATGACTAGCCAGAATTTAGTCAGATTTAATAAAAGTATTTTAAACTGTATATGACAAGTTTTCATGGTTTTGAAATCTTTTTTTCCCCATACTCTTGATTCTGTACTGATAATTGTTAGATATCTTTGTAGAGAGACTTTTTCTGCAGCCTGACCTTCTTCCTCTTGTTTATAATCTCAAGTCATAATTTCTGTTTGTGATATTATAACTGTTTCTATGGCAACAGCATCCAGTGTTTTGCACAGAGGCATTGACCTCTTCGTTTAAAAAAAGAGGGAAAAAAATATTATGGGAAAGGGGGCACCATAGAAAGAACTCCTAGGCAGTAGGAAAGTGGTAATAAACAATTTTGTCAGAGAAGCCTGTCCTTCAGGTGCTACTTAAAATTTCTCTCCCTCCCTTCATTTCTCTCTCTCTCTCTCTCTCTCTCTCTCTCTCTCTCTCTCTCTCTCTTTCTCTCTCTCTCTCTTNTTAATAAAAGTATTTTAAACTGTATATGACAAGTTTTCATGGTTTTGAAATCTTTTTTTCCCCATACTCTTGATTCTGTACTGATAATTGTTAGATATCTTTGTAGAGAGACTTTTTCTGCAGCCTGACCTTCTTCCTCTTGTTTATAATCTCAAGTCATAATTTCTGTTTGTGATATTATAACTGTTTCTATGGCAACAGCATCCAGTGTTTTGCACAGAGGCATTGACCTCTTCGTTTAAAAAAAGAGGGAAAAAAATATTATGGGAAAGGGGGCACCATAGAAAGAACTCCTAGGCAGTAGGAAAATGGTAATAAACAATTTTGTCAGAGAAGCCTGTCCTTCAGGTGCTACTTAAAATTTCTCTCCCTCCCTTCATTTCTCTCTCTCTCTCTCTCTCTCTCTCTCTCTCTCTCTCTCTCTCTCTTTCTCTCTCTCTCCTTTCTCTTAATTCTGCTTAAAAAAATACATATTTTCCCTAAGTGAAACCTGTTCTCACTGCATCTGTTTCCTCATCTATGAAATGAGAGGCTTATCTCAATCAGCATTTCTCAAAAGGATGACTAACGGGGTCTTTGAGTTCAAAACTGTTTTCACAGTTATTTTCAGATGTTTTAATTTTGAATATGACAAATATAGAAACAAAACACACATAAACAAAAGCTCTTTGGGAAATCTTCAATAATTTTTAAGAATATAAAGGAGTACTTCTCTACTAGCAGCAATGCAATGATCCAGGACAATTCTGAGAGACTTATTAGAAAGAACACTATTCACATCCAGAGGAAGAACTGTGGGAGTAGAAACACAAAGAAAAACAACTGCTTGCTCACATGTTCAATGGAGATATGTTTGGGCATGTAGACTCTAAAGTTTAAAAAGTCTAAAAGACCCTAGTGCAAATACTAATAATATGGAAATAAGTCTTGATCAGTGAGACATGTTAAACCCAGTGGAATTGCTCTTTGGCTAGGGGAGGGAGGGGGCTGAGAGGAGGGGAGGGAAAGAATATATTTCATGTAACTATGGAAAAATATTCTAAATTAATTAAACTTTTTTTAAAAAAGAATATAAATGAGTCCTAAGAACAAAAAGTCATGAGTCTCTTAGATCATCTCTAAAGCATTACTCATCTCTAAATCCTGCAATCTGTAGCTCTGGCTTGAACTCCTTTTGAAACAGTATCTCTTTTTTATACTAGTTATAAGCAGTTATTTTAAAGTAGTTGGCCTCTGACATCACCCAAACTTTCTTCCTGGGACTATGGCATCACATGTAACTTAACAGCAACAATAAGGTCATCGTTAAAATAAGATTGTCATGATGACCCTAATTTTTCAATGGCAACCCCTCCACCTCCTTGTAACTCACTCCCCTAAATTATAACAAAATTCTCTAGATGCTTTTGAAGTCATGCCCAATGAATAATATATATTCTCAAAATTGGATTTCTTCCAGTATAACATGTACATTATGAATCTCAAATCTTGATAATTTAAAAATCCAGCATCAAAGTCAGACCTTTTATTCAACATCTGTCTTCAGTTTGCACCATTATCCTCTTAGTTCTTCTTAATGAGTATATACATCATGCATTTATATTGTACATTTTGGACATCATATTATTTTCCTTTAATGCTTGAATTTTTTTTAGTACAATTAATTTTCAAATTGCATGTTGAAGCCAGCTGATTTGATATAGGTACTCTTTTACCAGGAGCAGGAATATTCAGATAAATGCAGAATATATATCAGGATATATGCTTGTTTGCTTCGCCATGTGGAAGGGAAGAGATTTCTTGGATCTGAAAGGAACTAAATTCATAACAGCCCACAAAAAGGATTGTTGAAGGAAGAAGTGGCAAAGGTTTACAAGACCAATATCAAGGAAGAGAAAAGGCAGGTGAACAAGAGGGAGAGAAGGTTGTGGCAAAATTTTTTTAAAACATATTTCATTTCCCCCCTCAATGACATGTAAAAATAATTTTTCATGTTAATTTTTTTTTAATTTTTGAGTTCCAGATTCTTTCCCTTCCCTTCTCTTTTCCTTCCCTGAGATGGTAAGCATTCTGACATAGGTTATACATGTGTAGTCATATAAAACATATTTGCATATTAGTCATTTTATGGAAGAAAACTCAAACAAAAAAAAAAAGAAAAATATGCATTTCCAGAAACAAATGGTAGATTAGGGAAGGAATCTGTGGAGCTCTTCTAAATTCATCTCCAAACAGCTATAAAAAAAGGGCCTCAACATGAACTCTGGAGGAGCAGAACCAATAAAAAGGGTGAAACAAATCCATCCAAGACAACATAGAAGGTCAGCAGGAAAGATCTTGCTTATTAGAGTAAGAGAGGAGGGCAGTCCAGCATAGGTAGCATCTGTCAAATTGGAAAAACACAGACCTACTAAAGTAGTCAGCAAAACCAACTCTTTAATCAGGAAAGAGATAGGTCCATAAAAATTGGCCGCTTCACAGAGCAAGGCACCAAAATATTACTTGGTCAAGGCCCTGGGGCTCTGGGGACAGTATTTCTGTTCTCCAAAGAATAATAGAACTTGGGGGTCTTATATACTGTTGACTTGGAACCTAGAAGCCCCAAAATTGTAGCCTAGAAATATTAAATGAATAGCCTCAGGCTTGCATCCATCACATGAGAGTTCCTCCCTGAGGAAAGGCCAAGGTCAAACCCAAGCTGAGTGGCTCTTTAGCACATCAGTCTCCTAAGCTAAAGGTACCCAATAGAATCCTCTGATCCCCCGAAAAGAGGGTGTGGTATACTGGAGAGGCTTCTGGAGACCAGAAGAGTCACTTGGCTTGGGTTTGGCCTTTCCTCAGGGAGGAACTCTCATGTGATGGATCCAAGCCTGAGGCTATCATCTTCCTGCTAAGTAGACTGGGGTTCATGAATATTTCTAGGCTACAAGTTTGGGGTCTTCTAGATTCCATGTAGACAAAAAACCTTTTGAGAAACTAAGGGCCGAGAAGTACAATTGATTGGCTTTACCCTGGCTACTAGGAAATGAGAAGTCCCAGGCAGGATTATCAGGGAGAGGCTGATGCTTTACAATGAATACAAAAGGAAAGGGCTGGGCTACTTTAGAGAGGATTTTGATACTTTTGGGAGAAACTACTAAGACAAAAGGGTACTTAACATTTGTTTAGGTCTACCAGACCCACCTAAACCTTGGTGATTAAGTCATTAAGGGCTATTGTTCAATCTGAAAGGGGTGAATCTGGGACTTCCTTTGGGGCTAATTCTCAGGGGCAGAGGCTAACCCTGGGCTCCTGAAAAACCCAGTTGACATGCCCCAGCTAAGCTTCTGCAGCCACCAGTAAGGCTCCTATGCTCTGAAGCCTGACACCTCTGAGTCTGCCAGTCAGCCAGGAACAAGTGGCCTCTGAACCTGGCATATCCTACAGGCAGCCAGAGGCATGTAGCTTAGCCCTACAGTGAGCCAAGCCATCCCCTCCATGTAAGCAGGTCCCCAAATCAAGAATTTTGATACAGTGCACCTGCACGCAAGAAGTAAGCTTAAAAAAAGGAGCAGAAGACAAAGAAAAAACCTGACCACAGAAAGTTTCTGTGATAAGAAGAAAGCCTAAACTAAGAGGAGAACAACAATGTCAACATGGTTACATGTGAAACTCTAAAGGAAAATGGGAAATTGTGTCAGGCCCAAAAAGAATTCCTAGAGGAGCTCAAAAAGGATTTTAAGAATCAAATAAAAGAGGTAGAAGGAAAATTGGGGGGGTGAGGGAAGAGTGATATAAAAGAGTTATGAACAAAAAAAATGAAAAAGGATATACAAAAATTTCACCCAAAAAATTCCTTAAAAAAAAGAATTGGCTAAATGGAAAGGGAAGCACGAAAATTCACTGAAGAGGGGGCAGCTGGTAGCTCAGTGGATTGAGAACCAGGCCTAGAGACGGGAGGTCCTAGGTTCAAATCTGGCCTCAGACACTTCCCAGCTGTGTGACCCTGGGCAAGTCACTTGACCCCCATTGCCTACCCTTACCACTCTTCTGCCTTGGAGCCAAGACTCCAAGACGGAAGGTAAGGGTTTAAAAAAAAAATTCACTGAAGAAAACAATATTTAAGAAGTAGAATTGACCAAATGGAAAAGGAAGTGCAAAAGTTCAATGAAGAGTATAATTTCCTAAAAATTAAAATTGGTCCAGTGGAAGCTAATGACTTCATAAGAAAGACATTAAGAAAAAATAAAGTCACAAGAATGAAAAAAATAGAAGAAAATGTGAAATATTTCATTGGATAAACAATTATCCAATTTTTTTCTACTCTAAGACAAAAGTCATTTATTTTGAAGTACAAAAACACACACAAACACAGCCCTGGAAAATAGATCCAGGAGAGATAATATAAGAATTACTGGATTACCTGAAAGCCATAATAAAAAAAAAAAAAGTCTGGGCATCATTTTATGAGAAATTATCAAGGAATGCTGCCCTGATATTCTTGAACAAGATGGAAAAAATAGAAATTAAAAGAATCTACCAATTATCTCTTGAAAGAGATCAGAAAATAAAAATTTCCAGGAATATATTAACCAAATTCCAGAGCTCACAAACCAAGGGGAAAAATATTATAGTCAGAAACAAAAAAATTCATATATCATGGATCATGGAACCATAGTCAGAATAACACAAGACTTAGCAGCTTTTACATTAAAAGATAGGAGAACTTGCAATAGGATATTCCAGAAAGCATAGGAGCTAGGATTATAGAAACCCCCAGAAAAATTAAAAGCATTCCTTCAGGTGGAAAAATGAAAATTTAATTAAATAAAAGAGTTTCAAGCTTTCCTGTTGGAAAGACCAGAGCTAAACAGAAAGTTTGATATCTAGATAAAAGACATAAGACAAAGCTAAAAACATAAACACAAGGCAGAATTAAGAGGTGAGAAGAAGGAATGCACTTGGAGAAGAGGGAAGTAGTAGAATGGGAGGAGGAGTAGAATTATCTCATATGAGGAAGCATGAATCAGTTATTACAGTGGAGAGGAACATAGGAATTAGGTGGAAGACAACTCTTGAACTCATCAGAATTGGCTTAAGAGAGGGAATGATGTCAATGCTCAGTTGTGTATAGAAATCTATCATATCTATGGGGAAGTCCAATGGGAGAGAAAAAAAAGGGAAGATTTATAGAAGGGAGATTAGATTGGGGGAAGTAATGATGAAAATCAAAAGGTTTATAAAAGGAAAAAGGTCAAAGAAGAAAAAGGTAAATAGGAGGAAAAAAAGGTTGGAAGAAAACACCTTGTAACCTTAACAGTGAATGTGAATGGAATGAACTCATCCACAAAACAGAATATGTTGTTTATGGAAAACACATTTGAATAAGGAAGATAAACACAGAGTAAAGATAAGGGGCTGGGGCAAAATTTATTATATATCAGCTGAAGTAAAAAAAATATGTATGTGTGTGTGTGTGTGTGTGTGTGTGTGTGTGTGTGTGTATGTATATATGAGGGTAGCAGTCATGATCTCAGAAAAAAACAAAAGCAAAAATAGATCTAATGAAAAAAGACAAGGAAGGAAATTATATTTTGCAAAAAGGTACCATAGACAGTGAAAAAATATCAATACAAAATTTATATGCACCAAATGTCATAGCATTGAAATTCTTAAAGGATAAGTTAAATTAGAGGAAATAGGCAGCAAAACTATACTTAAAACTATATTAGGGAAGGATCTTTACTTTGCCCTCTCAGAACTAGATAAATCTAATTAAAAAGTTAAAAACAAAAACGTGAGGAGGTAAATGAAATTTTAGTAAAATTAGATATGATAGCTCTCTGGAGAAAATTGAATGGGAAGAGAAAGGAATATTCCTTTTTCTCAGTGGTACATGGCAACTACACAAAAATTGATCGTGTATTGGGGCATTAGCATAATGCATAAAAGACCAAAATTAATAAACCAAATTAATAAAAAATAAAAAAAAACCAAATTAATAAAGTAGAAATATTAAATGCATCCTTTCCAGACTATAAAGCAATAAAATCACATTCAATAAAAGACTGTGGAAAGAGACATTAAAAACTAATTGGAATAAATAATTTAATTCTAAAGCATAAGTGAAGTCAAAGAACAAATCATAGAAATAATCATTAATTTCATTAAAGCAAATGTCAACAGTGAGACTGATGATGAGGCATAGTGCAAAAAATTATGAGATATAGCCAAAGCAAATACTTAGAGGAAGATTTTTATCTCTAAATGTTTACATCAGTAAAGTAGAGGAAGAATAAATCAGTGAATTGGGCATGCAACTAAAAAACTAGAACAAGAACAAATTAAAAAACCCCAATTAGACACTCAATTCGATATCCTGAAAAATCAAAGGACAAATTAATGAAATTGAAAGTAAGAAAACCATTGAACTAATAAGACTAGGAGCTGGTTTTATAAAGAAGAAAAAAACAAGTAAAATAAACCATTAGCTAATTTGATATTTTTAAAAAAGAAAACCAATTACTAGTATCAGAAATGAAAAGTTCAATTCACTACCAATGAAGTAGAGACTAAAGCAATTATTAGGAACTATTTTACCTAATTATATGCCAATAAATCTGACAGACTAAGTGAAATTGATAAATATTTACAAAAAATGTAAAATACTCAGATTAACAGAAGCAGAAATAGAATATTTAAATAACCCCAACAGAAAAAGAAATTGAACAAGTCATCAGTGAACTCCCTAAGAAAAAATCCCCAGGGTTAGATGGATTCACAAATGAAATCTACCAAACATTTAAAGAATAATTAATTCCATTACTATATTAATTATTTGGAAAACTAGATGAAGACCAATTTATGTAATACTGATGTAAATTTTTTAAATAAAATACTAGCAAGATATTACAAAATACTGCAGGCATTATACATAGTTTATGCCAAACTGCTAGTTTTCCCAGTAATATTTTTGTTAAATACTGAGTTCTTGTCTGAAAAGCTTGGATCTTTGGGTTCATCAAACCCTAAATTGTCATGGGCACTTACTGCTGTGTATTTACAGTTCCATTTATCTACCACTTTATTTCTTAACCAGTGCTGTATTGTTTTCACGATTACTGTTTCGCATTGTAGTTTGAGATGTGGTACTGCTAGGTTGCCTTCCTTCACAATTTTTTTACTAATTCTTTTTGTTTGTCCAGATGAATTTTGTTATTATTTATAATATATAGTAGTTTGGCTGATATGGCACCAAATAAGTAAATTAACTTTGGTAAAATTGCCATTTTTATTATATTGTTTGTATTTATCCATGAACAATTAGTATTTCTTTAGCTGTTTTATTTGGATGGAATGTTTTGTAATTGTGTTCCTATACTTCCTGAGTTTTTCTTAAAGGTAGACTCTTACATATTTTATTTCATCTACTGTTATTTTAAATGGAATTTCTCTTTCTATCTATTCCTGACAAATCCTGTGATAATATACAGAAATGCAGTGGTTTATGTGGGTTTATTATATTGCTACAACTTTTCTAAAGTTATAAATTTTTTCAATTAGTTTTTTGGCTGATTCACTTGGATTCCCTTGTGCCTCTTCTAATTCCTTCAATTTCTTTTTCTTGTCTTGCAGCTATAGTTAGTATTTCTAGAAAAATGATGAATAATAGTGGACATTCTTGCTTCATCTCTGATCTATTCCCATTACAGACAATGCTTCCTCTTGGCTTCAGATACTGCTTAGCATTTTAAGGAAGGTTCCATTTATTCCTATTCTTTCTCATGTTTTTAATAAGAGCGAGTGTCATCAAAATGAGTGTCATCAAAGCTTTTTCTGCATCTATCAAGATAATCATAAGATTTTTGTTTCTTTTGTTATTGATATGGCTAATTATGCTGATAGTTCTCCCAATATTGAATCAGCCCTGCATTTCTTGTTTAAATCCTACCTGGCCATGTTGTATGACCATTGTGATATATTGTTGTAATCTCCTTGCTAACATTTCATTTAAAATTTTTGCTATTCATTAAGGAAATTGTTCTATTGTTTTCTTTCTCTGTTTTTCCTCTTCCTGGTTTGTTATCATTATTATATTTGTGTCATAAAAAGAAGTTAGTAGGATTCCTTCTTTACCTATCATCCAAAATAGTTCATATTTTTTAAAATTAATTAGACATTGGAATTCATCTTTTAATATTTGGCCTGATTCACTTGTGTATTCATTTGGTCCTTAGGATTATTTTCTTAGAGGGCTCAGTGAATCCTTGTTACATTTTTTTTTTCTGAGAGAGGGTTATTTAAAGATTCTCTTTCTTCTGCTGTTAATTTCTGTGCTTTAAATTTTGGCAAATACTCATCCATTTAGTTTATTGTCAAATTTATTATTATATATCATAATATATATGTTATTATATAACTAGACAAAATGGCTCCTAATAATTGTTTTAATTTTTATCTTCATTGGTGGTACATTTTCATCTTTCTTTTAGTTATACTAACCAATAGTTTATCTTTTTAACATTTTTCATAAATTCACCTAGTTTTATTCATTAGTTCAGTATGGATTTTTAGTTTCATTTTTGCTTATCTCTTTTGATTTTTATAATTTCCATTTTGGTGTTTAATTGAGGATTTTAAATTTGTTTTTTTTTCCCCTAGATTTTTTTATTGCATGCTTAATTCATTGACTTATTCTTTCTTTTATTTATATGTGTATTTAGAGATATAAATATTCCCCTAAGTACTGCTTTGGCTGTACCTCACAAATTTTAGTATGTTGTCTCCTTGTTGTCATTCTCTTTAATTAAATAATTTTTTGTCTCTGTGATTTATTCTTTCCCTTATTCTTTTGGATTATATTATTTTATTTCCAATTACTTTTTAATGTATGTTTCCATGGCCTTTAATTTAATATAAGTATTAATGCATTATGGTCTGAAAGGGATGTATTTAATTTTTCTGTATTTGATTGTGAGATTTTTATGCCTTAATACATAGCATGATCAGTTTTTGTGTAGGTGCCATGTACAGCTAATAAAAAGGTATACTCTTTTCTATTCTTATTCAGTTTTTCCAGAGTTCTTATCATATCTAACCTTTCTAAGATTCTATTCATCTCCTTAATTTATTATTTATTTTAGAGTTGATTTATCTAGTTCTAAGAGGGGAAAATAGAAACCCCCATTTATATAGGGATTTTTTTTCCCTTTAAGAATTTAGATGCATTTTGGTACATACATATTTAGTATTAATGTTATATTATTGAATATAGTACCTTTTAGCAAAATGTAGTTTCCCTGATTATTTCTCTTAATTAAGACTATTTTTCCCTTTGCTTTGTCTAAGATCATGATTGCACAAAAGTCTGTTTTGCTTCTGACCATTGTCTCTCTCTTAATTTTCCCTTCTTTTTTTCCTGAACTTCTTTTGTCCTCTCTCACTCCTACTTCTCTGTTGGATAAGATAAATGACTACATCCAACCAACTGTGTATTTTGTTCCCTTTTTTAACTAATTCCTATAACAGTGAAATTCAAGAGTTGCCTATCATCCACGACCCATTTTCCCCTCCACTATAAAAATTGCTCCCTGCATGTCTCATCTTTGTAAGACAATTTAACCCATCCTTCTGTTCCTTTCCCCTTTCTTCTAGTGCATCCTACTTTCTTACTTATCCACTTTTTCATTAGATCATCCTATCACAGTCCATTTATACCTATGTCCTCTGTCTATGTATATTCCTCACTACCCTAATAATGATAAAGTTCTTAGGCAATGCATTTATCATCTTCCATATGAATGTAAAAAGTTTAAATATTAATTTCCTTATGATTTCTCTTTCATGTTTACTTTTTTGTGCTTGAGTCTTTTGTTTAAATGTCAAGTTTTCTATTCAGCTCTGGTCTTTTCAAACACTTGGAAGTTCTTTATTTCATTAAATATTAATGTTTTTCCTCTGAAGTATTATACTCAGTTTTTCTGGGTGGGTTAATCCTGATTGTAATCCTAGCTCCTTTGTCTTCCAGAATATTATATTGGAAAAGGGGAAGCTGCTAAAATTTTTGTTATTCCGACTAGGGCTTCATGATATTTAAAATGTTTCTGATTGCTTATAATATTTTCTCCTTCACTTGGGACTCAGGAATTTGGCTGTCATATTCCTATGAGTTTTCATTAGGGGATCTCTTTCAGGAGGTGATCAGTAGATTCTTTCCATTTCTATTTTGCCCTCTAGTTCTGGAATATCAGGAAAGTTTTCTTGATAATTCTAGGCTCCATGCCTTTCAAGTAATCCAGGAATTCTTAAATTATCATTATTTGATCTGTTACCCAGGTCAGTTGTTTTTTTTCAATGAGATCATTCACCTTTTCTTCTTTTTTTTATTCTTATGACTTTATTTTACTGTTTTTTGATATCATGGAGTCATTAGATTTCACTTGCCAAATTCTAAACAGAATTGTTTTCTTCTGTGAGATTGTATGCTTCTTTTTCCATTTGGCCCACAATGTTTTTTAAGATGTTATTTTCTTTAACATTTTTGTAACTCTTTAAAAAGCTATTGGTTCTCTTTTCATATTTTCTTTTGTCACTCTCAATTCTCTCTGTAATTTTTCTTCTCGCTTTCTTATTTTATTTTTAAAATACATTTTTTATTTCTTCTAGGAATTCTCATTGGGCTTGTATTCAATGTATATTTTCCTTTGAGATTGGTTGGCCTCATTTTTTTTTTCAGAGTTTGTGTCTTGATCTTCCCTGGCACTATAGTAGCTTTTTATGATCAGATTTTGTTGTTTGCTCATTTTTCCTATTCTTGACTCTTATCTTTATGTTAAAACTGGGCTCTCGGGGCAGCTGGGTAGCTCAGTGGATTGAGAGCCAGGCCTAGAGACAGGAGGTCCTAGGTTCAAATCCGGCCTTGGACACTTCCCAGCTGTGTGACCCTGGGCAAGTCACTTGACCCCCATTGCCTACCCTCACCAATCTTCCACCTATGAGTCAATACACAGAAGTTAAGGGTTTAAAATAAAAAAAAAAAACTGGGCTCTCATCTTAAAGTGGAAGGAGAGTATGTCTCAAACATCAGGTTTTTTTTGTTTACAAAGCTAGTACTGGGAGGTTATAAGTTTTGGTGATTCCAGGATGGTGTATTGTGAGGGGAAGTCTGGTCACTGTTTCTGTGGTCTGCACTCTGGTTTTTACCCAGAAAGGGCCCTTGCTCCCCTTTAGCCATAAAGTCTTCATTTTGGTCCTAGAACTTTGCCCAGATTTTCTGCTCTTTTGTGTCCAGAAGTCTTTTCTCTAGACCTGAGACCAGGGCCCCTGCTTTCCATAGCAGGAAATGTTAGTGTTCATTTTTGCCCTGGAATTATGACCTGAAATTGCATATGGGCAGTGCAATAGAATCAAACCTCCAGTGCCAGCTGAGGGTCTTCTATAACCTTTCTCTGGCCATTTATTCACGCCTCTAATTTTCTCTGGCCTGAGAGCTCCTGCTGCTCCTACTGTTGCAGCTGCCTCCAAGTCGTGTTGCTGAAGTGGGAGCTGTCTCTCAGTGTCTTGGGCCTCTCCTGATAACCTCCTAAGTTGTCCTAGGCCAAAAAAAGTATCACTCTGATCTTTTGTTGATCCTGCCATTTACGATATGATTTGAGGCATTATTTTTAAGTTGTTAGGAAGGGAATATTGGGAGGATTCAGCTGGATTGCTGCCTTGACTCTGCTATCTTGACTCCACTCACCACCAAGAGTAAATGCTGTGGAAAAGTTCATTAAATGAAACCTCTACCAATATGTACCTTAAAAAAAAATCCCTTAAAGAAGAAAACCAAATTGACAGTATCAAAGATGAAAAGGGAGACCTCACCTCTAATGAAGGGGAAATTAAGGCAATCATTAAAAACTATTTTGCCCAATTATATGGCAATAAATATAACAATTTAGGAGATATGGATGAATATGTACAAAAATATAAATTGCCTAGATTAACAGCAGAAGAAATAGAATACCTAAATAATCCCATATCAGAAAAAGAAATTGAACAAGCCATCAAAGAACTCCCTAAGAAAAAATCGCCAGGGCCTGATGGATTCACAAGTGAATTCTATCAGACATTCAAAGAGCAACTAATCCCAATACTATACAAATTATTTGATATGATGAGCAAAGAACGAGTCCTACCAAATTCCTTTTATGACACAAATATGGTACTGATTCCAAAGCCAGGGAGATAAAAAACAGAGAAAGACAGGCCTAGAGACAGGAGGTCCTAGGTTCAAACCCGGCCTCAGCCACTTCCCAGCTGTGTGACCCTGGGCAAGTCACTTGACCCCCATTGCCCACCCTTACCAATCTTCCACCTATGAGACAATACACCGAAGTACAAGGGTTTAAAAAAAAAAACAGAGAAAGAAAACTAGACCAATCTCCCTAATGAACATAGATGCAAAAATCTTCAATAGAATACTAGCAAAGAGACTCCAGCAAGTAATTAAGAAGATCATCCACCATGATCAGGTGGGATTTATACCAGGAATGCAGGATGGTTCAACATTAGGAAAACCATCCACATAATTGACCATATCAACAGTCTAACAAACAAAAATCACATGATTATCTCAATAGATGCTGAAAAAGCCTTTGACAAAATACAGCATCCATTCCTATTGAAAACATTGAAAAGTATAGGAATAGAAGGACCCTTCCTAAAAATAAAAAACAGTATATACCTAAAACCATCAACAAACATCATATGCAATGGGGATAAATTAGAAGCCTTCCCAATAAGATCAGGAGTGAAACAAGGATGCCCATTATCTCCTCTATTATTCAACATAGTACTAGAAACAATAGCAGTAGCAATTAGAGAAGAAAAAGAAATTGAAGGTATCAAAGTGGGCAAGGAGGAGACTAAGCTATCACTCTTTGCAGATGATATGATGGTCTACTTAAAAAATCCTAGAGAATCAACTAAGAAGCTTGTAGAAATAATCAACAACTTTAGCAAAGTTGCAGGATACAAAATAAATGCACATAAATCATCAGCATTTCTATACATTTCCAACACATTAGAGCAGCAAGAGGTGGAAAGAGAAACACCATTTAAAATCACCCTAGACAATATAAAATACTTGGGAATCTATCTATCAAAACAAACCCAGCAATTATACGAAAACAACTACAAAACACTTTCCAAACAAATAAAATTGGATCTCAACAATTGGAAAGCCATTGATTGCTCATGGGTAGGACGAGCTAACATAATAAAAATGAACATCCTACCCAAATTAATTTATCTATTTAGCACCATACCTATCAAACTACCAAAAAACTTCTTTACTGAATTAGAAAAAACCATAACAAATTTCATTTGGAATAACAAAAATCAAGAATATCAAGGGAAATAATGAAAAAAAAATGTGAAGAAAGGGGACCTAGCAGTACCAGATATTAAACTATACTATAAAGCAGCAGTCATCAAAACAATATGGTACTGGCTAAGAGACAGAGAGGAGGATCAGTGGAATAGACTTGGGGTTAATGACATCAGCAAGACAGTGTATGATAAACCCAAAGAGCCCAACTTTTGGGACATGAATCCACTATTTGACAAAAACTGCTGGGTAATTTGGAAAACAATATGGGAGAGATTAGGTTTAGATCAACATCTCACACCCTACACCAAGATAAATTCAGAATGGGTGAATGACTTGAATATAAAGAGGGAAACTATAAATAAGTTAAGTGAACACAGAATAGTATACTTGTCAGATCTCTGGTAAGGAAAGATTTTAAAACCAAGCAAGAGTTAGAGAAAATTACAAAATGTAAATTAAATGGTTTTGACTTTATTAAACTAAAAAGCTTTTGTACAAACAAAAACAATGTAGTCAAAATCAGAAGGGAAACAACAAATTGGGAAAAAAATCTTTATAACAAAAAACTCTAACAGGGGTCTAATTACTCAAATATACAAGGAGTTAAATCAATTGTATTAAAAATCAAGCCATTCCCCAATTGATAAATGGGCAAGAGACATGAATAGGCAATTTTCAGGTAAAGAAATCAAAAGTATCAATAAGCACATGAGAAAGTGTTCTAAATCTCTAATAATTAGAGAAATGCAAATCAAAACAACTCTGAGATATCACCTCACACCTAGCAGATTGGCTAAAATGAAAGAAGGGGAGAGTAATGAATGCTGGAGGGGATGTGGCAAAATTGGGACATTAATGCGTTGCTGGTGGAGTTGTGAACTGATCCAACCATTTTGGCTGGCAATTTGGAACTATGCTCAAACGGCTATAAAAGAATGCCTGCCCTTTGACCCAGCCATACCATTGTTGGGTTTGTACCCCAAAGAGATCATAGATAAACAGACTTGTACGAAAATATTTATAGCTGCGCTTTTTGTGGTGGCAAAGAACTGGAAAGGAGGGTATGTCCTTCAATTGGGGAATGGCTGAACAAACTGTGGTATATGCGGGTGATGGAATACTATTGTGCTCAAAGGAATAATAAACTGGAGGAGTTCCAGGCGAACTGGAGAGACCTCCAGGAACTGATGCAGAGCGAAAGGAGCAGAGCCAGAAGAACATTGTACACAGAGACTGATATAATGTGGTAAAATCGAATGTAATGGGCTTCTGTACCAGCAGCAATACAATGACCCAGGACAATTCTGAGGGATTTATGGTAAAGATGCTACCCACATTCAGAGGAAGAACTGCAGGAGAGGAAACATATAAGAAAAACAACTGCTTGAACACATGGGTTGGGATGGACATGATTGAGGATGTAGACTGGAAACTATCACACCAATGCAACTAACAATAATTTGGAAATAGGTTTTGATCAATGACACATGATAAAACTAGTGGAAATGTGAGTTGGCCATGGGTGGGGGGCTGCGGAGGGTAAAGGGGAAAGTAGGAGCATGAATCATGTAACCATGTTAAAAACGAATATTAATAAATGTTTAAAAAATCCCTTAATTATTTTTTCTATTTCTACTTCTATTTCATTCAGAAAATTAACTTTAAAAATATATGAATTTTAAAATTCCTTTTCACATGCATATGGAGTTTGTATTTCCATTTTTAACATATTTTTTAGGGATATTATTTTAACCCTCTAAAAATAGGATTTATCTCAGCATATCAGGTATCATAAGATTACAGATTTAGATTTGGAAGGGAACTTTGAGACCATTTTGTTCATTTCCCCTCCACACTTGTAGATGAAGAAATAGGACCCTTAGAATGAATAATAGTAGGAATTACCCTAAATTTATTATGTTGAATAATACATATTGTATAATAATGCAATACAATACAATATATTATACTAATTATATATAAAATATAATAATAATAGGAAATAAATGACACTGAGTGTTATTCCTTTTTCCCTAAGGTTCACATCTGGAAGAAGCCCTGTGGAATTCTTGCTCATTTACCTCTGATAGCCTCCTGGTACCAGAAGATTCAGGAAGTTCCTGGAGTAACAAAAGCTGCAGCCAAATGCAGGCTACATTTTCTTCAGTTATCAGACCTCCCAGCCACTTTGGATAAGCAGTCACCAATTTTGAGTGAGAATCCTGAAATGGAAGAGAAAACATGTGTGCAGTTTATTGGAGGACCAAGACCAACTATTTCCAAACTAATGGTAACTAAATGGTTATGCTAAGGTTATATTTGAAAATATCTACATTCTCTCTTTTGGCATTTCCCCTCCTCCCCACCAATCTTTTGTTGGCATCACTCTTATTATCAGTTACAATTTTTATCTCAGTCACTTTTTACTATTTTTAAATTCTTTTTTTTTTTTTTAATTAAAAAAATGTTTTTAAACCCTTAACTTCTGTGTATTGGCTCCTAGGTGGAAGAGTGGTAAGGGTGGGCAATGGGGGTCAAGTGACTTGCCCAGGGTCACACAGCTGGGAAGTGTCTGAGGCCAGATTTGAACCCAGGACTTCCTGTCTCTAGCCCTGACTCTCAATCCACTGAGCTACCCAGCTGCCTCCTACTCTTTTTAAATTCTGGTCTTTTGAATTTCATTGAATTGGTTGTATTCCTTAAACTTGGAAAAGTATTTTATCTTCAACCTCCTTTATTTCTCCCTGTCTTTCCCTACCCTCTCTTCCTTCCTTTTTTTAATATTCCTTTCATTCCTTTCTTCCCTTGTCTACTATTCTGAATATTTAACTTGAAAATGCTCTAACTAGTCAATTTAGTCAGCTGTATTGTTTTCATCTGAAAAATTTCCTGTTGCAAGGCTTTTTATTTTTTGTTGTTTCTCATATGTTTCACATAGCACAGTGCTTGGCACCTACTAACCATTTAATAAATATTTGTTGATTGAATAATAATTAGCAATCATTTCAAAACCCAGTAATAGGCTGTGAATGAACTCAATTAGCTTTCAAGATTTCTGCTAGGTTTTAAAAAAATTTTCAGTTGTGTCTGAAATTTTTAAAGTATTATTTCAATAAATTGTTTCTAGTGCCTATACTGTATTGAAAATGTTCACATAACTTCATTTATTATTTCATAGGCTTATAGATTTAAAAATGGAAGGGGACCTTAAAGGCCATCTAATTCAACTCCCCTCATTTTTCAGATGAGGAAATGGAGATCCATTCAGGTAGTAAGTAACAAAGCTTAAGAGTTAAGAGTTGACCCCAGGTCCTTAAATGCAACTCTCAAAATCTTTCCACTTAGTATATAGCTTGAATTCACTTTACCTATTATGGAGAATAAAGATTTCACAAATTTGTTTTTCATTTTTGTTACCTTTGCATAGAGTACAAAAAAAAATTTATTTCTCTGTTGGCCTGAAGATTAGTTGAGTATTTATTTGAATTGTGGATGTTCTCTGAAGCAATTTATTACCATCAGTATCTCAGATAAAACACAAAGCTACAGGATGATCCAGGAAGGATTGCATCTCCCTAGATGGGTTGGGAGAGGGCTGATGCCCCCTAGAAATTGATGGCATCACCATGCCCTTGCAGCTAAGCCTTTTATGCTCCATTCAGCTTGTTCATTAATAAAAACCATGTTTAGTGATTAGAAAATCAATTTTGGAAAGCACTGGGAAAGGAATGTCTTTGGTTTGATTTACTTTCATATTGTTCCATTGATTAGAGAATATCCTAGAATGCAACTGTTGCCTTTTTTAATATGAAGCCTAGTCTCCTGGGAGATTTTAAAATAGTTTATTCTCAGGAATGTTGTTTGGTTAGTGTTAAATAGTCATCTTCAAATCTCTGCACAATAAAGTTTATGTTCATCTTTGGCTGTTAATTGCTAAATGAGATCTTTTTTATTTAGGTGATTCATTATGAGGCAGGACTAGTAGAAAGTTGTATAATGTTGCCCTTGTTTTGCTGTGCTTGCTAGTTGCATACAAGAGCAGTGTTATGAACCAAAAAAGAAGTTTGTTTTTTCTATGCATAAAATTATTTTAAAATGGAGAAAAGGCAATAGATGAGAATAAAATTCAGCAGTAGTAAGTGAATTATACAATATCTAAAATAGGATTCAAATTAAGTCAAAATGTGAAAAGAACTCTCCACTTCCTCCTTTAAATGATGGCTGTTTTTATAATAATATAGAGACAAGGTTACTGAGCCAGAATTCCTGAGACTTGTGTTCTAGGTCCAAGCCTACTCCCTTTATCAGACTATAAATTCTTATAAGCAGTAAACTTTTATCATTGTAGGTCATCATTTTGACTATAATTTTGTTTTAGTGTAGTCCTCAATTTTATTTTAATACATGCTCCCATATGAAAATAATCTTGCCCCACAGCTACTTTGTTACATATTATTAAATTATTTTTCATTCTAAAATATTTTAGTTTAAGTTTAAATGTCAGATCAATATTAGAATTTAGATTTTAAAAGCTGTAATGTGTTGTATTATGTATATCTATTACCTCTTATAGTCATATAAATTTGTACCTGCCATTGATATGGAAAGGTGAATTCTGGCCTCTTTGCCTATGGCTCCTTTTGGTTCTACTTTTAGTTTCCTAGTGTTTTCACATCCATTGATTACTTAGAGTCTTTCATTATAACATTGGACCTGACCTTCCATACTTTAAATCTGTCTCTCTACTAGATGCCAACAAAATGTGCCCCATCTTGACCTCCTATTCATTCAGGATACCACATTCAATTTGTTTAAGTGACTTAATGTTTGTCTTAAAGTTTGCATGAAATCAAACCTCCAAGCTAATTCACTCTAAAGTGTAAATGGTTGGTAATATTTACCTTTCCATGGGGCATTTACATTTTAGTTAGGGGATTCTTATATGCTTTAATAAGCCTTCAACCAAAATAGTATATGGCTTATAGTTAAATTGGGGTCAAGCTAGTAAGGAGATACTTTCAGGGCAAGAATTTTCTCTAGAACATTTCTCCTTCCTACAATTTTGTATTACCAATGTGCAAAGCCTAGATAGATGTGCAGGGACAATTTTGATAGATTTTCTTCAATAAGTTTTAATAATTTCTTCAATAAGTCTTCAAGGCAACAATAAGTTGTCTTAGTTTCATCCTACTAGTGAACAGGTTTTTAGATTCCTGCCATCATTGCATTTTCAGGAAATGTGTACTTTTTTTTTAATATTAGTCTAAGCAAAACATGACTAAGAAAGTAGATGTTGTAGGAAAAAAAATATGCCATGCTCTCATAAACCAACTAACAAACGATCTTTTGATTATCTATTATCTTGGACTCTTTGTACTCCTTTTTATTAATATAGCTAATACTGAGTAGAATAAATATGCTATGGCCCTCAGTTCAAATCGAGCCTCAGATACTTCATAGTTATGTGACCCTGGACAAGACACTTAACCCCCACTGCCTATCCTCTAATGCTCTTTTGCCTTGTAATCAATACACAGTATTGTCTGTATTGATAATAAGATGATAAGAGTTATTAAGAACTAAGAGTTAAAAAAAATATGGGGGCAGCTGGGTGGTTCAGTGAATTGAGAGCCAGAGGTGGGAGGTCCTGGGTTCAAATCTGGCCTCATACCCTTCCTAGCTGTGTGACCCTGGGCAAGTCCCTTAACTCCCATTGCCTGGTTCTTACCTCTCTTTTGCCTTAAAACCAATACACAGTATTGAATCTAGGATGGAAGGTAAAGGTTTTTTAAAAAAAAAAGAATATATGGAATATACAATATTTTGGCATGTTGATGTAAAAAGGACATCTTTCATTTTTAGAAAAAAGGCATTGAGGCAAAGTTTTCTCCCCATCCCTGCCCCAACTGGACCCTTGATTGGAGCAATCTGCCAGCAGCAGTATGTCCAGAAGAGGGTAAGTATATTCCTTTCTTTTATTTAATTTTTTAAAACATATATGTAGGTGTACTTTAATATTTCTAAGCCCAATAATACTATTGAACTTCTCTTGTAGAAATGTAATATTTAATTCTCTGAAACAGTTGCCTTCTTCCATTTATTTCAAAACTTTTGGTGTCTTTGTATTAGTGAAGAGAAGTACTTGTTGGGAGTATTTGGTAGATCTACCCCATTCTTAATGCCTTAGTCCTTTTCTTTTATAATAACATAATCAAAAATCTAGAGCTAAATGTTCATCTTAGAGGTCATCTAGTTCAATTCTTTGGTTTTATAGATGAAGACCTTTGTCCCCACAAATTTCTGAACTATTTTCAATATTCTTATTCATAGCAATGAAAGATTAAAATTCACTTTTAAAAAATTCAAATGACATCTATCTTTTTCATTGTTTTTTAGATTTATTAAATTTGAGGCACAAAAATAACTATTCTGAGAGATGATTTCAAATATTGCTCCTTTTAATCATTTCAAATAAGTTTAGGTTATTTCCAACAGAAATCCTGCTATCGATGGTTTTAAAATAGAATGCCATGTTAGGTTCACTGTTATTTCAGATACTAACTCCGCCAATGGTCATTGACAGAAACATTCTTGAACCTTTAAGTTGATAGACTTTGAGACAGATGAACAATATGATGTTTCTCACTAAGATTTAGGAAATCTTAAGTGATGAAAGTTAGAATTAGAGTGTTTACACTTGGGTGTAAAAAAGCGATTTTTGAAAATATGGCTATTTGGGATATATTCAGCATATGTGACTAATTAATATTATCTCAACATTGATCCAGCAATGTTTTCTATCCAAGAAACATTGAGAAGTCACTCTAAATTAACGTGATACCCTGGGGTTGATCTGCATTGTCCTAGCTAGTATCTGTCTTATCTAGCTACCTTCTCCCCACTGCTCCTTCCCTCTCTCCCTCCTCTAAAACCCTCCCTCCTCTAACACCAACTGCCCTGATATTAAACTAGACTTTCTAATACCATCTTGGTGCAGTACACAATTGGTTAACATCTGCCTGGCATCCAAAACACCATCTTTTAGGTATGTTAAAAGCAATCTGTTAAGGAGATTATTTTTTTAAATTTGAAAGCTACATTATTTCCCTTATATAATTGTGATCTGTTAAAGTTTGTTAAGTTTCTTGCTTGTGCCATCATGATTTTTATAACTGTTTTGGAATTGAATTATTTTGCTTAACCTATAAATAGTGTCATTACTACATTCTGCCATTTTAAACTACTAACTTGGTCCCAAACCAGATTCATACTGTAGAAAAAATGAGCCCAAATTTATAGGAAGTAAACCTGATTGAGAAGAAGACTTATTAAGCACATATCTCTGCCCTAGTACCTGATTCATTTTCTTGTTGATGTCTTTTTTTCCTTGAAATAAATTATCTTAAAGATATATTGCTATATTGCATTATCTAGTCACCTTTATACAAATTGGTTTCTTTCTGAGAGAACAAGAAGAAAAATTTCCATCAGGAATCTGACACTGAAAGAACAGGTTCCATTCAACTTGTAGTCATTCAGTACACATTTATTAAGTCTTTACTGTGTGCTAGATACTGTGCTAAGATTTGGGGATATGAAAGGAGATAAAGGATAGTTTCTGCTCTTGAACTCACAATCTAAAAAGGGAAATAGCAAATTATACAAACTATCTATATACAGCATAAATCAGAATTAATTAACAAAGGAAAGGCACTAGAATTCAGAGGGTTTGGAAAGGGCTTCCTGTAAAAGATGTGATTTTAGCTGAGACTTAAGGAAGCTAAGGAAGTAGCTGCTCTTGTGTTCCCTTTGCTGTCAGAATCTCATCTTAGGTACTGTTTGTTCCTTTGATGTCCCATCAAATTTTGTAGCCATCTGGAGAGGGAATCGTGTGAATTATTCCTCCAGGGTGATAGGAATGTAGGAGAACTTAAGAATTGAAGATAGAGAGGAAATGAACTTTAATCTCTTCTCTTAATAGATGATCTTTATTTAGAAGGAATGATACTCATTAAGAAACTATAGAGGAGGCAGCTGGGTGGCTCAGTGGATTGAGAGCCAGGCCTAGAGGCAGGAGGTCCTAGGTTTAAATTTGGCCTCAGATACTTCCTAGCTGTGTGACCGTGAGCAAGTCACTTAATCCTCATTGCCTAGCCCTTACCACTCTTCTACCTTGGAACCAATACACAGCATTGACTCCAAGATGGAAAGTAAGGGTTTATTAAAAAATAAAAATAATAAAAAAAGAATCTATAGAGTGATAAGACGAAATATTTTCATTGCTTGTGAGATCTTTCTATTCCTTCCTCCTGGGTTCCTTGTACGCCTTCTCCCAAGGATAGAGAAAACTGGGAAGTGGCCATTGAAGCAATCTTCATATATCTCTGCATATATTCAAGGGAGGATCTCTAGAGGCTTGGGAGGAATGATCCATCTTAATTGGGGGTCTGGGAACTTGGATTTTTAATATTCTGTTAATTGTACAGAATTTAATATTCTGGTAATTATACAATAATTGTTTTCCTTTATAAAGGCTTTATGTTTTATTTTATACTTAAAAAAAAACATTATTCTGGGAAAGCAGTGCAAAGGCTTGAACAGACTGCCAAAGGGATCCATGACAAAAAAAAGGCTAAAAAACTCTGATGTGGATCTGAAATATGATTCTGAGAGAGCATTTACATAAAAGATCCTGATTTTTCCTTCTTTATTCTGGATTCTTGGAGGAAAGATATGGAAAACCTCCGAATGTGGCGGGGCTCTAAGGGCCCACAAATGAATTATAACCTAAGAAGACTTTCATAAATCAGAGAAAGATGGCAAGAAAACTTGACCATCAATTAAATTCTTCACTATTCTTTAATTTAAAAAATGATCATCTCAAAGATGGATTAAAGTTGAGGCTATATGTAGGGACTTCATGCTAACAATACTCCTTCCCTTGACCTATAGTGACTAAAAATAAGGGGGCAGGAAGGAACCTATGTAAATTTCTTAAGTTGAAAATAACAAATCAAGCATATCTTATTCTCATTTCAGTTGTTATGGGACATTAGGGGTCATAATAAAACAAAGAGATTCATTGAGTATATAAAAAAGTAATTTCTAATGTTAAAGATGTTTTTCTGTCATGGATTTAATTCTTTTGTTGTTGGTTAATTTTATACTGGAGACTGCATTTGTAAAAAAACTGAATTATGCCTTTGGATCTACAAAAAAAATTTTTTAAATGTTTGTTTTTAAAGTGTTTGCAATACAATTCTGAGTAATCTGGATTTCAGAGCCTTATTATTCTGTAAATAAAAGTACCATCATTCTTATTAACATTCATATGAACTGAGAAGAGAAACAAAATTTTCCAATGGCCATAACTTACTTTGGTGCCAAAATTTTAACTTGATTGTTTTAATTATTAATTTTAGTCTCTATCCACTTAAAAAAAACAAATATTGAGCATTATTGACTATGTAGTAGCTCTTTTATCTACCAGTGTCCATACAAAATGTTTTCATATTTTTAGAGGATCCATTTGTTTTTATAAATATATGTATATATTATTTTTAAAAAGATAGAATGACAACAGAAACAGTCTTATGTTTTCAGTTTTTGAGTACTCTTTTCTTCATCTTCTATAGCTTTTCTAAGTCTAGAGTAATGGAAGGCTGCTGAACTAATAGGATTGCGTTGGGAAACTATTTAGGAAGTAATATTTGATGATTGAACTATGAAGATTTACTTAGCATTCAGGGTGCTATGCCAAAGAAAAACCATCTGTGTTAGTTACATTGAGAACTTACCTAAAAGAATTTGCCCATAAAGTTGTTTGTTTTTTTTTAAATATATTGTTTTCAGTGTTTCATCTTACCCTGAAGTGCACCCAAAATCTGGAGAAATGAGTACATTCTGACTTGATGTATACTAACCTTTATTCTATTGAATTGCGAAATGCAGGCACAAACTCTGCCTTTCCAATTATGTTTTAATAGAAATTCTTGACTATTTTTTCCTCCCAGTCACTCACTAAGTCATGTTGGGTTAGTGTTCTCGTATATGGGCAAATAAACAAGGTTTAAATTTTAGACCCTAGTGATGATTAAAGAAAAAATTCTTTTATCTCAAAAGCTGTAAAAATACAAAATTGGTCTTAGAATTACATTATAACAACAAGCTGAATATCAGGATAAAATCCATTCCAGATTTTGGCTTACAATCTTTTTGAGGTGTGTGTAGGCGAGTGGTATATCAGATATTAGATTCTGTATTCCTCCCTGCTTGTTGTATCTACAGCATTTTATACTTTAGCCCAAATATCGTAAAAATGATCTATAATCCGATGTAGATATTGGAACTCATCCATGTCTGCCTGTCTTATGTGACCCTTGTCATTTTTTCTTCTTCATTTCTTTTAAACGGGGTCCCTATAGTATACTGGAAGCCTTCCTCTTTTTCTCCTGATGTCCCAAGGCAAATTTTTTAGGCAATTTTTAAAATTATGATGGAAAACTGTCAAGTATCTAGATAATTCAAATAGAATACCGATTCTGGTTTCTATTATGTAAATATTTCAGCTAAACTGATCACCTTCTCCCTGAATTATTGTGATAATTTTTCACATAACCTGGCTCCACTCCTGTCCCACCCACCTTCTGACAGTGGAGATTCCTCTATTCTGATGGCTTCTTCCTTTTCAGAATCTCCCCTTAATGGAAGTACTCCTGCCAGCTCTGTTTTCATCTAACCTGGTCCTCCTGATTTTCCAGACAGTTTTCTACCTTGCCTATGTAATGGTGAATTTGGGAAGGTTTTTGGTTAAAGGGGATTTGGGAAGGGAGGTTGTCAGGGACTTGCTAGGTAAATAATATGAGTTGCAGGTAAGACGGAATAGTGAGATTCAGGATATAATATGAGGCTGAAGTCAGGGAGTATAACACTGAAGGTAACAAAGATCTTCAGGGAGAGGAGGAATTAATCTAAACAGGCAAAGAGCAGCAGGGCTTATAGACTAGGACTTAGACTAAAGACAAACTGAGGGAAATAGACTGAATTGAAATTAACTACAGGCTTTAGTTAATTTCACAGGAAGGGACTTGTTTTGAAGTTACACCTTCCTTCAAGATGGATACCCGGCTTCCGTTCAAGCCCAGAGTATGTTGGTTCTATTCCTCTTCTTCACTTACTTACTAATTAACTGACAAAGTAACTAACAGATCTGTTGAAACACAAAAGGGATTTATTGTCTTCTCAGGTTAAATTGTCAGGAAAAGTGGATTAAGGAAGCCCTAACAGTTGTTTAAAGAAACCTCAGGTGGGGAAGGGAGGCAGAGATAGGGTTTGAGCAAGGTCCTGCCTTAACTCAGCTCTCAAGGTGATCTTGAAATCAAAAAGGGAATATGATGATAACTACCTAACCTCTCTAGATAAAGTACTGCCAAAGTATAGCTAAACCCTCACATATTTGAAACTACTCTCTGATTCACTCTCCTTATTCACTCCTCACAGACATTAGATAAGGGAAGGAAGGTAGGGAATGAGGTAGGGTATGGAGATTCAAAGGGTTTATCTAAATTAACAAATCTCTAATAAATACTCTAAAGCTAGGCTAAATTTTCAATCTTCAGATAGGAGAAGAAGCAGCTCAGCTGGCCCTGGCTCTCTCTCCACAAGGTCCCAGGTCCAACTGCAACTTTCTTCCAAGATTCTAAACTCCTAACTGATTTCAGAACTCAGCCAAAGCCTGTAAAAACTGCTAAGACCCCCTTTCTCTGTACTACACCTAGCTCTTCTCTATATGTTATCTTCACTTAAGAATGTAAACTACATTAGGGCAGGACTGTCTCTCTTTTTTGTTTGTAATTGTATTCTCAGTGCTTAATCCCATTATCTTTCTGCCTATCCATCAACCTTTCTACAGCCTACAACCTTCAATTTTTAAATATTTGTTTTCTTTCATTTATGTTTTAGAATAAAAGTTGAAGGATTATTGCTTTTTTTAAGGAATTTTGACACATACTACGAGGAAAGCCTATGAAGAAGCCCAAGAATTTAAATTATGAGATTGTCACCTCAGAACTTCTCCACATTTTAAAACATGGTACTTTCAGAAAGAACAGAGAGAAAGAAACAAAGGGGGAGAGAGAAAGAGACAGAGAGATCAAGGGGTTTTCTATCATTTAAAGAGATTCCTCACCTTCTAACAGAAATGTTTTCAAGCCTCTGATTTATACTTTGCTATGAAATAAATTAAATATGATTGGCCCCAAATTCCATAGACTGGTAGCTTTTTTCTCTTCCATCATGAATTAAATGCTATTAAAGTCAAAAGTAATGGAAACATTATCCATATTGCTTTAGAGCATGGAGCTAAAAATTGCTTCAACTGGTATCTAGAAATTGGCAAAGGAGGTATCTATGTTGCTATCTATTAATAACACATAAGTAAAAAAGAGATGAGGTACTCTCCAGTTCGCTTGAATAGTATCATTTAGGTTGAATGCCAAAATTCTGGTGCCATATAGAATATAGAGCAAATTATCTACTAAATTGCTTCTCTTGGCCCCCTCCCACCAAAATATATTCAAGGGAAAAAAGAAAAGCCAAAATCTCTTTAAAAATGTGGAGCTATAGCTAAAGTATGAGCATAAGAATCCAAGCCAGCAGCAAGATGAGTTAAGAGTTCATCCAGCAAGAGACAAACTTCTGCCCTGCTGAATGGTCTCATAAACGATGGCCTCATTATTGTGATTCACTTTTTTATCATAACTTTGAATGACCATACATAATTGGTTATAATTTTTATGGTAGTTTTATTTTCTTATATTTAAAGTGCTTCTGTAAAAGGGTGGGAGGAGGGGCTGGGGAAGAAATAAGCACTTAAATAGCAGCTATTATGTACCAGGTATTATGTTAAGCACCTTACAAATATCTTATTTGTTCTTCACAACAACCCTGGAGAAAAGCTATGAGGTAAGTGCTATTATTTACCCTCTTTTACAGTTAAGGAAACTGAGGCAAATAGAGCATCTATCTCTTTATAAGGAACAATGAAAAGTTTGTATTTGGCATAAGAAAACGTGAAAGTGGTTTTACACACTTGCAATTTCCATTTAGATTTATCAATTTCCAGAAAAGTAATCATTATACTCTTCTTTTTTTACCTCTCAGGAAAAAACAAACAATAAAAGAAATGAAACCTGTTTCAGTTGCTTAAGGTGATTTGGAGCCTATTTGTGATTCTTTGGAGTCACTATTATGACTCTGGATCTAAAAATAACAAGGACTCTCCCTTGGCAGCATTGTAAGACCAACTTCCTTAGTCCATAAAGGTGGCTTCAAAACATTCAGTGTTCATATTGCCAGAAATAGTTGTAAAAATGGTCCTTTTGAAGACTGAAAAGCTCATGGTATTAATAGTGGGCCCAGGTGGCAGGAATGCTGAAAAGGATGAACGAGGATTTGAGTGAGTAATGAAATACTGCTTTGAAATAACCAGAATCAACCCAAGAGTTTTTAATCCCTTTTCAATAACAGCTGGAATGTGTCTTGGGTGGCACCATTTTCATTCAGCCTGACCTCTCTGGTGAGTGGCCCTGGGATGCCTCTTGAGCTCTGGCCCCTTGCCAGCACTTGTCATTCTGCACTTAGCTTCTCTTGAGGAGACTTTCCTTAAGAATTTATTTTGGTAAAAAATTGTTTTTCCATGTAATTGGGAGAAAATAAAATAATATTTTTAAAAAAGATAAACTGAGGAAAAATAATTTCTTTTAGTGGGACAATTTTCCCCCCTTTTCTAAGGCATTCTAGTCTATGTAGACAATAGAGATACTCTCGAACACAATTACTTTTGTTATTATGAGTCAGATTTATACTTAGTTTAGAAATGCTTTATAGTTAATTCATTGTGACTTTAAATTTTTGGGGAATCTCATTATAAATAAATCATAATTTTTTGTTAGTTCTCCCATAAAAATAATTAGAAACAAAGAATTATTCTTAAGGCAAGACATTAAAACAAACTATTCATTCAAACTTAAGTATGTAGTTCCTTCATCAAACATTATTTTCCATAGAAAGCAAAAAAAGCAAACATCTCCCATTATTTAGAAATTGGTAAATAATTGGGCGAGGAGCCCGTAAACATCATTTTTCCTTGTAATGAATGCTAAACTGACTTATAACTCCACCCTTGCCATCTACAAAATGATAATGATTATATAAGGAAGCTCTTGAGCTTAAAGCCACTGGAAACTTCCTTTTTTTTTTTTTTTTTTTTTTTTTTTTTTTTTTTTTAAGAAAAGGATTGAGATGTTGTTGAACTTGAAAGAACTGTTTTTTTAAATACATAAATTTAAAATGTTTACAACTAAACATAGGGAGTGAAAAACTAATGACCCAGGTATTGCATTGCCACTAATGGAATGATACTCATTAGTTTTCATCTCTGTTTTTTTTTTAACATTTATTAATAATCATTTTTAACATGGTTACATGTTTCATGCTCCTATTTTCCCCTTCACCCCCCGCACTCCCCCCACCCATGGCCGACGCACTTTTCCACTGGTTTTGTCATGTGTCCTTGATCAAGACCAATTTCCCAATTGTTGGTGGTTGCATTGGTGTGGTAGTTTCGAGTCCACACCCTCAATCATGTCCGCCC
>NC_058135.1:54332834-54336701 GCF_016433145.1 Gracilinanus agilis
TTGCCTATTTTGATACCTTCAATTTCTTTTTCTTCTCTAATTGCAACTGCTAGTGTTTCTAGTACTATGTTGAATAATAGAGGTGATAATGGGCATCCTTGTTTTACTCCTGATCTTATTGGGAAGGCTTCCAATTTATCCCTATTGCATATGATGTTTGTTGATGGTTTTAGGTATATACTGTTTATTATTTTTAGGAAAGGTCCTTCTATTCCTATACTTTTCAGTGTTTTCAATAGGAATGGATGCTGTATTTTGTCAAAGGCTTTTTCAGCATCTATTGAGATGATCATGTGATTTTTGTTTGTTAGACTATTGATATGGTCCATTATGTGGATGGTTTTCCTAATGTTGAACCATCCTTGCATTCCTGGTATAAATCCCACCTGGTCATGGTGGATGACCTTCGTAATTACTTGCTGGAGTGTCTTTGCTAATATTCTATTTAAGATTTTTGCATCTATGTTCATTAGGGAGATTGGTCTATAGTTTTCTTTCTCTGTTTTTGGTCTACCTGGCTTTGGAATCAGTACCATATTTGTGTCATAAAAGGAATTTGGTAGGACTCCTTCTTTGCTTATCATATCAAATAATTTGTATAGTATTGGGATTAGTTGCTCTTTGAATGTCTGATAGAATTCACTTGTGAATCCATCAGGCCCTGGCGATTTTTTCTTAGGGAGTTCTTTAATGGCTTGTTCAATTTCTATTTCTGATATGGGATTATTTAGGTATTCTATTTCTTCTGCTGTTAATCTAGGCAGTTTATATTTTTGTAAATATTCATCCATATCTCCTAAATTGTTATATTTGTTGCCATATAATTGGGCGAAATAGTTCTTAATGATTGCCTTAATTTCCCCTTCATTAGAGGTAAGGTCTCCCTTTTCATCTCTTATACTGTCAATTTGGTTTTCTTCTTTCCTTTTTCTTATTAGATTGACTAGTACTTTGTCTATTTTATCTGTTTTTTCAAAGTACCAGCTTCTAGTCTTATTTATTAATTCAATAGTTCTTTTACTTTCGATTTTATTAATTTCTCCCTTAATTTTTAGTATTTCTAATTTAGTTTTCATCTGGGGGTTTTTTATTTGTTCGCTTTCTAATTTTTTGAGTTGCATGCCCAATTCGTTAATCTCTGCCCTCCTTAATTTGTTAATATATGCACTCAAGGATATAAATTTCCCCCTGAGTACTGCCTTGGCTGCATCCCACATAGTTTGGTAGGATGTCTCATCATTCTCATTCTCTTCAATGAAATTGTTGATTGTTTCTATGATTTCTTCTTTGACAATTTGGTTTTGAAGAATCATATTGTTTAATTTCCAATTGGTTTTTGACTTGCCTGTCCAGGTGCCCTTACTGATTATTATTTTTATCGCATTATGATCTGAGAAGGTTACATTTATTATATCTGCTCTTTTGCATTTGTTTGCCATGATTCTATGCCCTATTACATGGTCAATCTTTGTAAATGTACCATGTGCAGCTGAAAAGAAGGTGTATTCCTTTTTGTCCCTATTTATTTTTCTCCACATATCAATTAGATCTAATTTTTCTAGGACTTCATTCATCTCTCTTACCTCTTTCTTATTTATTTTTTGGTTTGATTTATCTAGATCTGAAAGAGGAACATTTAGATCTCCCACTATTATGGTTTTACTATCTATTTCCTTCTTGAGCTCTGCCAGTTTCTCCTTTAAGAATTTGGATGCTATACCACTTGGTGCATATATATTGAGCAGTGTTATTTCCTCATTGTTTATACTGCCTTTAATCAGGATGTAATGACCTTCCCTGTCTTTTTTAATCATACCTATTTTTACTTTGGCTTTGTCAGAGATCATGATAGCCACTCCTGCCTTCTTTTTCTCATTTGATGCCCAAAAGATTTTGCTCATACCCTTAACCTTGAACTTGTGTGTGTCTACCCGCCTCATATGTGTTTCTTGTAGACAACCTATGATAGGATTTTGGTTTCTGAACCACTCTGCTATTTGCTTCCGTTTTATGAGTGAGTTCATCCCGTTCACATTCAGAGTTACAATTGTTAGTTGTGTATTCACTGACATTTTTTGTATCCTCCCCTAGACCCACTCCTCCTTATTGCACTATTTTCTTTTACACCAGTGGTTTGCTTTCAGCCAGTATCCCTTATCCCCTCCCTTGATTGACTTCCCTTTCTGTCCCCTCCCTTGTTGTTCCCTTATTTTTGTTTTTTTAAAGACCGAATGAATTCCCTCCCCCTTCTTCTTCCCTCCCTTTTTGGCCTCCCCACTCCCCTGCTCCCTTTGGTTTATCCCTTCTGACTTTCTCAGTAGGGTTAGATGGAGTTTTTTATCCAGATGGATAATAAAGCTACTCTTCCTTCTCCGGGTTGATTATACTGAGAGTAAGGTTTGATTATTACCTCTTAATGCTCTCTTCCTCTCCTTCTTATGGTAGTATTTATCCCCTCCCCTTCCCATGCCCTCTTTGTGTGTAATAGAATATCTTATTTTTCTTATTTACTCGGATTTTTCTTGGTGTCCCCTACTATTCCTCCCCTCTTTCCCACCCCCCGTGTCATCTTAGACCATTTAGTATCCTGTCCTCTCCCTATGAATTATTCTTCTGGTTACTATAATAGTGAATATTATAATAGTGTATAGAGTTCACTACAGAGAATTATACATAGCATTTCTCCACCTAGTAATACAGATAATTAGATCTTATTTATGCCCTTAAAGAGTCAAGCTTAAAAGACTATGAGTTTTCTTTCTTTTCCCTCTGTTTCTTATTTACCTTTTCATCTTTCTCTTGATATCTGTGGTTGAGTGTCAAACTTTCCAATTAGTCCCGGTCTCTTTTGTGCAAAAACTTGGAATTCTTCAATTTTGTTGAATGCCTATACTTTCCCCTGAAAGTATATGGTTAGTTTCGCTGGGTAGTTGATTCGTGGCTGAAGGCCCAGCTCTCTTGCCTTTCTGAATATTGTATTCCAAGCCTTGCGTTCTTTTAGTGTTGAGGCTGCCAGATCCTGTGTGATCCTTATTGGTGCTCCTTGATATCTGAATTGTCTCTTTCTGGCTTCTTGTAAGATTTTTTCTTTGACTCGAAAGCTCTTCAATTTCGCTATTATATTTCTGGGTGTTGACTTTTCTGGGTCCAGTTTAGAGGGTGTTCTATGGATCCTTTCAATGTCTATATTGCCCTCTTGTTGTAGAACTTCAGGGCAATTTTGCTGAATAATTTCTTTGAGTATGGAGTCCATGTTTTTATTAATTTCTGCCTTTTCTGGAATACCAATGATTCTCAAGTTATCTCTTCTAGACCGGTTTTCTTGGTCTGTCACTCTCTCATTGAGATATTTCATGTTTCCTTCTATTTTATCAGTCTTTTGACTTTGTTTTATTTGTTCTTGTTGTCTTGAGAGATCATTGGTTTCTAAATGTTCGATTCTAGCCTTTAAGGACTGGTTTTCCTTTTCAATCTGGTCATTTTTGGTCTTCAGTTGTCTTGTCTCACTTTCCAATTGCGAAATTCTGCCTTTTAAACTGTTGTTTTCTTGCCAGATTTCTTCCATCTTCCTTAACATTTCATTTTTAAACTCTTCCATAACTTGTGACCAGCTTTCATTTTTTTGGGGGAGGTTTGGATTTTTGTTTTCCCTCCTCTGTTGTCTGGATTTTCTCTGTGTAGAAGTTGTCCAGTGTTCCAGAGTTTCTCTTGATGATCTTTTTCTTCTGGATTTCCTTATTGCTGGCCATTGTTAGCCCCGCCCCTTTTCCGCTTTGTCTTTGCACTCCGGGTCTGCCTGGGCCTTGCAAGCTTGGGGGGTGGGGGGGGGCTCCGGTCTCCTTGTCCTCGGGGTCAGGCCTCCTGGTA
>NC_058135.1:54336790-54370243 GCF_016433145.1 Gracilinanus agilis
GGTCTCCTTGTCCTCGGTGTCAGGCCTCCTGGTAGTTCCCGGTCTGCCCCTCTGCCCGAGGTTCCTTCAGCAGTCTTTGGGGCTGTTTCCACTGCCGCGCTCTGGTCTGCACTAGGTCCTCACTGGGGGTCCAAGCCTGGGCTGGAGATCGTTATTCAAGGCTAGGGTACTGCCTTTGCCTGGGCAGATGCTCTTAGGGCACTGCCTTCACCCCCGCAGAAGGTAGTGAAAGTCTGTGGGCTGGAGATCTTTATTCGCACCTGAGGCGATGCCTTCAGAGCTTGGGAAAGGCTGTGTTTTAGAGGCCTTTGTCCCGGCCGGAGGCGGTGCCTTCACCCACGTGGGCGCTCAGGGAAAGTCCCAGCCACCTGGGGTCCCTCGTCTTGCAGGCACAGGTACGGGCTCAGGGGCTGCCAGTGATTGTCTGGTTGCCCCAGTCCTGTTTACCGGCTTGTGCGGTGTGGGGGTGGGGGAGGGGCTTCTTCCTCTCGTGTTTTAGTGAGATCTGTTTCACCCCTTTAAAGTGTGGAAATGCCCCGATTCTGCGTACCTTCAATGCTGCGCCCTGTTGTGGGGTTCCTTCGTTCCTCTGGATTCGTTTTTATTTCCCCTTGAGGGGTCCTGTGTGGTTCGGTCAGGAGAGATCGAGCAGCTGCTCCTTACTCTGCCGCCATCTTAACCGGAAGTCCATCTCTGTTTAAATTAGAATTCCCTGTGCTGCTCTAGACAATTATGATTTAAATCATTCCCACTATTGAAAATGAACCGATTTCATTGAGTATTTTGAACAAACCCCTCGTGGTACTTAAGTCCTCAGCATTATTTTTACTTAATTGTATCTCCCACTGGAGTTCTGCTTGTGATAATGAAATTTCAATTTGCAGTACCTGTCAGATTGTTTAACCATGTAGCCATCTAAGATAAGATATTTAAAGCAAAAGGAGAAAGAGGAGGAGGAAGTCATTTTAACAATGAAACAAAAATGTGGAATTATAAACAAATAATATCCTATATTTAAACTGAGACCGCAACCATTATCCCAAAGACTATACATGCAAGTTATTAATAACAAAATGAGATAATGTGTGTAAAGCCATTTGTATACCTTAAAACCCTACATAGTTATCAACTAATAGCAATAATAGTCATTTTAATAGACATTCATGGATCTAGACCTACATATTTATGTGCCTGTAATAAGATACACAATTACTGGTTGGTCTTTGGAGCAGTATCTGTGATTACATAGGAAGGTTAACTGTATTCATAAATAGGACAGAATAAGATAATATTTATAAAGCCCTTTTTACATTTTAAATTTACAGGATATCAAATCCATATAAAACACCAGTATTTCTATATACTACCAACAAAAAATAGAAAGAGAAATGCCGTCTAAAATAATTACGGACACTATAAAATACTTGAGTGTCTACTTGCCAAGACAAACCTAAGAACTATAAAAACACAATTATAAAACACTTTTCTCACAATAAAGACAGTTATAAACAAATTAAGAAATAATCATTGCTCATGGGTAAATTGAACCAATATAATAAAAATCACATTTTTCTAAGTTAATTAACTTATTCAATGCTGTAACAATCAAGCTACCAAATAATTATTTTGTAGAGTTAGAAGAAATAATAGCAAAATGCATCTGATAGAAGAAAATATCAAAAGATTCAGTGAAAAAAAAAATGTAAAGGAAGGCAGCCTAGTAGTGACAGATCTCAAACTATACTACAAAGTGGTAATCAACACAATCTGGTACTAGCTAAGAAATAGACAGGCGGAACAGTGGAAGAGATTAGGTACAAAATACAAGTAGCAAATGACCATAGTAATCTAGTGTTTGATAATCCCAAAAGTACGAGCTTTGGGAATAAGAGCTCACCATTTGACAAAAATTGCTGGGAAAATGGAAAAGCATTTTGGCAGAAACTAGGTATAGACTAACACCTCACACCATACCCCAAGATAAGGTCAAAATGGATAAATGATTTAGACATAAAGGATGATATCATAAGTAAATTAGGGGAGCATGGAAAATTTACCATTGTTATATTCAAACTCTGGGAAATGTTGGTCTCACCTTGATTGACAGGGGAGACAGTTGGAGACATCAGAATGTTCCCAGATGCCATGAGCCAGGGGCAAAGTTGGTTGGCTTGAGAGTATAAATACCCCTAACAGCCATCTGGGAGGGGTCTTTGATCCTTGGTCTTTGGTTCTCTCTGAATCTCCCTAGATCTTTAGATATCTGAATTATCTTAGCTTTTAGGTCTCTGGGTCCCGGATGGTGAAAGAGAGGAAGGGAGGTCTGAGGAAGAAGAGTGTGGTTAAGGGTGGAATACTTCCTGAAGGCTGTGAAGGCTAACATATCACAAGTTGATAATAAGAAAGCTGAGAGGAAATCATCAATACAGCTGCACCCACAGAGCAGACTACTCTCTTTGGTTTGGCAGTGGCCAAGTTGAATCAGAGGGGGCGGGAAGAACAATAGCTCCAGCTTTACTGAATCAATAGCCTCCAGTCCTGAGGGATTATAGATTATAGATATTAGAGTGACAGGGTCTCCAATCCCCTCCGTATCCTGATTATCCTTTCCCTAATTAAGATCATAGATAAAATATTTAATAAGTACCTTCCTGAGTGGTCATTATATCACGACTCTTGGGGAGTGAGCAAATGCAGTCAGATGAACAACGTGATCCAAGGCTAATCAGAGCCCAATATTAATAATTCGATCCAACCCCAGGTGGAACCTGAAAGGGTTACCCATCCACCTGACCATTTGGGGTCCTTCCTGGGCACTGTTATTTAGAAGGGGAAATTATAACATCCAGCAAGGGTGATTGGGGTTGGTGTTCCCCCATCACCAACTCCTAGGGAGAATACAGAGATACAGGGCTCCATCCTCACCAATATCTCTATCCCCTAGGAGTAGAGTAGCCCTCATTTCTTTATAACACCACTCATATTTACGGATAAGGGATATAGACCTAGTAGTAGTATTTGGTGTATTAAAAGGCATGCATTCTTTTAAAGCCTTTGGACATAATTCCAATTTGCCCTCCAGAATGGTTGAATCAATTCACGACTCCACCAGCAATGCATTAGTGTCCCAATTTTGCCACTTTCCCTCTAATATTTATTGTTTTCCTTTATTGTCACATTGGCCAATCTTATATGTGTGAGGTGGTATCTCAGAGTTATTTTAATTTGTGTTTCTCTGATCAGGGGGAATTTAGAACATTTTTCTTATGATTATTGTTAGCTTTTATTCCTTCATCTAAAAACTACCTATTTATGTCCTTTGACTACTTATCAATAAATGACTTGGATTCTTATAAATTTGACTTAGTTCTTTATATATTTGAGAAATGAGACCTTTATCAGAGAAATTTTTTCGCAGATTGTTGCTTCCCTTCTAATCCTGGTTGTTTTGATTTTATTTGTACAACCCCTTTTTAATTTAATATAATCAAAATTATTCATTTTACATGCTGTAATGCTCTCTTGTTTGGTCATAAATTCTTCTCTTCTCCAAAGATCTGAGAGATAAACTATTCTATATTCCCCTAATTTACTTATAATATCACTCATTATGTTTAAATCATGTACCAATTTTGACCTTATCTTGGTGTATATGGTGTGAGATATTGATCTAAACCTAATTTTTGCCATATTCTTTTCCAATTTTCCCAGCAGTTTTTGTCAGATAGTGAGTTTTTATTCCAAACACTGGATTGCTGAGGTCATTTACCCCTTCTCTATTCCATTGATCCACCCTTCTGTCTCTTGGCCAGTACCAGATTATTTTGATGATTACAACTTTATAGTTTAAGATCTGGTAGTGCTAGGCCACCATCCTTCACCTTTTTTTTTTTTCATTTTTTCCCTTGATATGCTTGACCTTTAGTTCTTTCAGATGATTTTTTTTTGTTCTATAAAATAGTTTTTTGGTAGTTTGATAGGTATGACACTGAATTTGCAACTATATTCTTTTTTTTTAAATATCATTTAATTAATTAATTAAGAATATTTTCCATGATTACATGTGATTCATGTTTTTCCCCAGAACTGACAAGCAATTCCACTGAGTTTTATATGTATCATTTATCAAAATCTATTTCCATGTTATCAATATTTGCAATAGAGTGATCATTTAGAGTCTACATTGCTAATCATATCCCCATCAAACTATGTGATCAATCATATGTTTTTCTTCTGCATTTCTACTCCCACAGTTCTTTCTCTGGATGTGGATAGTTTTCTTTCTCATAAGTCCCTCAGGAATGTCCTGGATCATTGCATTGCTGCTAGTAGAGAAGTCCATTATGTTTGATTGTGCCACAGTGTATCAGTCTCTGTGTAAAGTTCTCCTGGTTCTGCTCCTTTCACTCTGCATCAATTCCTGGAGGTTGTTCCAGTTCACATGGAATTTGCATTGCTGTTTAGTTTTCTTTCTCTAGTTTTGCTCCTCCTGGCATAGGTGTCAGCAACATACTTATATTGTAAAAGAAATTTGGTAAGAATCTTTCTTTACCTATTTTTCCCCATAGTTATATAGTAGTGGGATTAATTGTTCCTTAAACGTTTGGTAGAATTCCCTTGTGAATCCATTTGGACCTGGGGATTTTTTCTTTGGGAGCTGACTAATGACTTGCTCCATTTCTTTTTCTTTGATAGTTATTTAAATATTCCATTTCTTTTTTCTGTTAATCAGGGCAATTTATATTATTGTAAATATTCATCCATTTCACTTAAATAGTTAGTTTTACTGGCATATAATTGGGCAAAATAACTCCTGATAATTGCCTTAACTTCATATTCATTGGTAGTACATTAACCCTTTAATACTGGTAATTTGATTTTCCTCTTTTTATTTTTAAATCAAATTAACTCATGACAATCTATTTTATTGTTTTTTTTAATAAACAGTTCCTAGTTTTATTTATTATTCCAATTTTTTTAACTTTCAGTTTTATTTCTCTCTCCTTTTATTTTCCAGATTTCCATTTTGGTATTTAATTGAGGATTTTTAATTTGTTCTTTTTCTAGTTTTTTAATTGCATGCTCAATTCGTCGATCTGCTTTTTTTCTCTTTTTTACTGATGGATACAATTAGATATATACTTTTTCTTCTAAATACTGGTTTGACTGTGATGTGGGCAAGGCAAAATTAGGGTCTTGTCCAAGGAATTGAGATATCAGACTGACTCCATTCTGAGGGAGCAAGCTCAATTATGAAAGAATAGAGTAATAGAGTAACTAGTAAAAGAAGCAAGTAAATAAGTAAGGGAAAAAGAAAGAGCAGGTTGAGCGTAGAGGGAGGTAAGTAGGTAAAATGGGGAAGGGCTTTCAGGAATGTTTTTTATCTTGAACAGTTACTAAAGAAAGGGTCATTTATTTGACCAGTTGTTACCCTGTGAAGGAAATGATATCACCTTACCCATGCTCCACTTTGTTCTGCATGGCCTTATCCATGATTCACTCTATTCGCCTTGGGGGAGGGGTGAATTACAAAAAGAATCAGATGCTTATAATAAGTTAAACACTTCAGGGCAACTTTCAGGCAAATTTTGCTCTTTCCTACACACTCTAAAGAAGGCAGTGATTGTGGAAACTGAGCATTATTTGAACCTTGTTCTGCGTAACTGGGAATATGAACCCCCTTAATCAAGGACTTAGGTTACTCATAATTTTAATTCCAAGCAATCCATATGCCTTATCTGAAAGGTGGTCCCATACTAATCAACTAGTTATTGTTTCCATGTTCTTTTGATTGTTTACAGGTATTTGGCGAGGTTTGTGGGACATTCAGCCCACATCAGCTTCATACCATAAATTTTGAAAGGTCTCATTTGTCTTTCTTTTTAATTAAATTATTGATTATTTCTTTGATTTGTTATTTGACCCACTCAATCTTTAGGATTAGATTATTTTATTTTCCAATTGCCTCCATAGTCCTTTTTTGAATGTAGTTAAATTGTATTATGGTCTGAAGTGGATGCGTTTAATATTTCTTCTTCTCTGCATTTGATTGTGAGGTTTTTATGCCCTAACACATGGTCTGTTTTTGTGAAGGTACAATGTACAGCTGAAAAAAAGGTATATTCTTTTATTCCCATTCAGTTTTCTTCAGAGGTCTGTCATATGTCACTTTTCATAGAGTCTGGTCATCTCCTTAACTTCTAATTTATTTTATGGTTAGATTTATTTAGTTTTGAGAAGATCTCTTACCAGTATAATTTTATTGCCTACATACTGTTGACTTTTTCTTCGGATATTTGGATGCTATATTGTTTGGTGCATATATAATTTTATATATACAAATATACATATAATAACTTAAAAATGATATTTCTTCATTTGCTATGGTGCCTTTTAAGAAGATGTTGTTTCCTTGCTTATCTCTTTTAATTGGATCTATTTTTACTTTTACTTTATCTGAGATAATGATGGCTACCCCTGCCTTTTTTTTTTACTTTAACTGAAGCATAAGAGATTCTGCTTTAGCTTCTTATTTTAACTCCGTGTAGCTGTTTCCAATGTGTGTCTTGTAAACAATGTATTATTAGATTATTTATTATTATTATTCATGGTTTTCTAATCCATTCTGTCTTCTGCTTGCATTTTATGGGTGAATTCATCCCATTCACATTCATAATTGTGATTACTAACTCTTTATTTCCCTTCATACTATTTTCTTCTATTTTATCTTTCTTTGTCTCTTTTTGCCCTATCCCTCCTCAGAAGTCTGTTTTGTTTCTGATCACTCCCTCTCTTAATCTGCCTTCTTTTTTTATTACCCCCCCCCTCCATTTCTATAATTCCCTTCCCCTCCTACCTGCCTTTTGGGTAAAAGGTTTCTTTGCCCAATTGAGGATATATGTATTTTTCTTGTCTTTGAATCAATTCAGATGAGAGTAGAGTTGAAGCTTCCCTCCTTATTATCACCTTCACTGTAAAAACTTTCCTTTGTGTACCTCTTTTATGAGATATTTCCCTCATATTCCTCTCTCTTCTGCCTTCTCCTAGGGAATTCTTCTTTCTCACCCCTCCATTTTTTTAGATCATTCAAACATAATCAACCCACTTTCTTTGGGCTATCTGTATAAGGATCCTATTCTAAGTGCCCTAGCAATAAAATTCATAAGAGTTATATGTATTACCTTTCCATAAAGGAATGTAAACAATTTAACCTTATTGAAGTCCTTATGAGTTCTCCTTTGTGCTTACCTTTTTATGCTTCTCTTGACTCATATATGAATGTCAAACTTTCTATTTATCTTTCTTCTTTTTATATTGTTGGGTGGAAATTGGGATACAGTATCTTTTCTTAACTTTAGTTATTGTTGTCTGAAAGCCAGCTGGCTACCAACTGGTTTTAGCTGAGGCTTTCTGGAAACATTTTGGGTTTACTCAGAGATGGCTAAGTAAAACTTACTGAGAGACAGATTAAACAAAACTTATTTAATATTTCTTGAACGGTTTTAAGGAAGGGAAGGAGAGGTAAACAAAGGATGGAAGAAATAGTCCCTAATTCTAAAAGGAAACTAAACTTTTCCCACACTGCTGGTTTGCAAGAACCATCTTCCTGTTTAAGAAACTCAAGCCTCCTTAAAACTCCTTAAACCAGTGATGGGCAAACTATTCCCCACGGGCCAGATCCAAGCCATACTTTGCCCATCACTGCCTTAAACTATCACTAGTACCCAGTATCTATTCTAAGTAACATATACTGATTAATGATCTCCTTATATATAGTTTATAATCACTGTCTCCTTGTATTCTTTCCAGCTCACTTTTCCAATTGCCAGCTCTTTTCAGGGCCTAGGTAGGCTTCACCTGGGCCCTGGTAGACCTCAGTTGGCCTACCTCATTCTGCAGCCACACAGAGGAAAACAGTTCTTTCTCTCTCAGTTCGTCTTCTTTCACAAATTTATTCCCCAAACTCCAACCTATTCTCTTTCAACTGCCACTGTTTTCCACAGTTTTCCAGAGAGCAAAATCCAACTAGCCTCTCAGAGTAATACCTTGCTCCAAGAGTGCCTGGCAATTGGATACCAACAGAATTGCCTTCAGGAACTCTCCCCAAGATTCCAGCTGGGGTTTAAGGTAAAACTGCACCATACTTAAAAGCCTATTCCTTTATACCCAGATCCTAATTAGCCCCAATATTTAATTAATCCTAATAATAAGTAATGCTTGAAATTCCTCTATTTTGTTAAATATCCATTTTTTTTAACCCAGAAGGATTATCTTCAGTTTTGCTATGTAGGTTATTATAGGTTGTAACCATAGCTCCTTTGCTTTCTGGGATATATGTGTTGGGAGAAAGTGAAGGGAGGAAGGTAGGATGGATGGGAGAAAGGAGAGAGGAAGGTAGAGGAAGGGAAAGGAAGGTAGCAGTCCCAGCCCAGGCAGGAGGAAATAGACCAGAGCCCTCAAATGAATGATCAGAGAGCAACTTTAGAGTTTTGAATAGCTAGGCTTTATTTAGATTAGGAAAGGGAAGGTCTAGGGAAAACTAATAGGTAGACAGAAAGGGAAAAAGGCACCGAGAGAGATCAGAGTCTCAGGGTAGAGAGAGCCCAGCCAGCCTCCAATGTTGAGAGAGAGAGAAAAGGCACCAAACTTTCCCTTTTATACTTTCCCTGACACCTCCCCCAAAAGAAGTGGGAGGTATCAGGGGAAGTTGTAGCATAAAGAGTCCTAGAAGACATAGTCTTCCAGGGCTTACAATCATTCCAAATGACACAGATATCATATTCTAAGCCTTCTGTTGCTTTAACATGATAACTGCTAAATCTTGTTTGATCCTGACTGTGACTGCATTTTATTTGAATTGTTTCTTTCTGGCTCTTTAAAGCATTTTATTTTTTAAGTGGGACCTCTGGAATTTGACCATAATATTATTACTATAATACTCATTTTGGAATATTAGGAAGTGATTGGTGGGTTCTTTCAATTTTACCTCTGGTTCTGGTATATCATTACAGTTTTCCCTTTATAAATTCTTGGAATATGATGTCTAGACCTTTTCTTTGATCCTGGCTTTTTTTTATATTCCAATAATTCCTATATCATCTCTCTTCAATGTATTTTCCAGGTAAGTTGCTTTTCTAGTGATATATTTCACAGTTGTTCTATTTTTTTTGCATTCTTTTGCCTTTGTTTTATTTTTTATGTTTCATGGAGTTATTAGCTTCCACTTGTCCAATATAAAATTTTAGGAAATTATTTTCTTCAGTGAATTTTTGTACCTCTTTTTCCATTTGACCAATAATGTTTTTTAAGGTGTTTTTTTGTTTAGGGAGGGGGTCACTTTTTTTTCCTTTAAGCCCTTACTTTCCCTCTTGGAATCTGTGTCTTGGTTCCAAGGCAGAAGAGTGGTAAGGGTAGGCAATGAGGGTCAAGTGACTTGCCTAGGGTCACACAGCTGGGAAGTGTCTGAGGTCAGATTTGAACCTAGGACTTCCCATCTCTAGGCCTGGTTCTCATTCCACTGAGCTACCCAACTGCACCCAGGGGGTCACTTTTATAAGCTGTTAATTGGCTTTTTATAATTTGTTTTCATATCATTCTCATTTCTTTTCCCAATTTTTCCTCTACCATTCTCATTTGATTTCTTTCAGAGTTTGTAGCCCTTTTGACATTGTTTTCTTAGCTTCTGATTTTGTCTTCATCTTCCATATCACCTTTATCATCAGGTTATTTTGCTGTTGTCATTTGCTAATTTTTCCAGCCAATTTTTTACTTTTCAGAGTTAGATTTTGTTCTTGGAGTGGGTATCACAACTCTCTCAAGTTTAGGTTTTTTCACACTAATATTTTCAGAGCTAGTTCTTGGAGGTTTTGAAATTTTCAGTACTTCCAAGTTGAGTGTTCTAGGGGGAGATGTAGTCACTGCTCCCTTATAACCAGATGTGCTATTGCTTCTCCCCTGCTCCTTCTATGCCCTGGAACTATGATCCTAAAATGAGTATAGGCAGTGGAACTGCCAAAAAGTACCTGGTCCTGCATCTGGTGCTATAAATTTCTTTTTGACTAGCTGCAAAGTCCTCTTACCAGCATTGACTTGAAAGCTCTTGAAGCTGTACAGCTAGTGTTGCAGTCACTTGCACCCTGGGCCAGCCTCCTCTTCTATGTCTTAGACCTCTGCTTCTGACCTTTTAAGTTGTCTGGGACTGGGAAAATTGTTTTCCCACTTGGGTGTTATTTAAAATTATAGGGCAATGTTGGGAGAATTTAGTTGCTTCCTCTATGCTGCCATCTTGACTCTACCCACAAAAATCTCTTAAGTGTCTTTTCTGTGCATAACACTTTACTAAATGCCAGCTCATCTATATCTGCATTTATTCTGCCTGATTTTTACTAAAATCAGGTCTTTCTTATCTAAAATCAACTCTATTATTGCCTGTGTGACCTTGGACAAATCACTTATCTTCCCTGGACCTTAATTTCCACATTTGTAAAATAAAAGATCTCAAGCGCACGGACTTTCCCGAGCGTCTGCGAGGGTAAAGGCAGTGCCCTAGGCGCGGACAAAGATCTCGAGCGCAGGCTTGGACCTCGAGTGGGGACACAGTGCAGACAGGAGCGAGGCTGTGGAAGTAGCCCCTGAGACTGCTGAAGGAGCCTCAGGCAGAGGGGCAGACCGGGGTCTACCAGGAGGCTTGACCCCAAGGACAAGGAGACCGGAGCCCTTAGGAGCTTAGAAAGTGCAGGCAGACCCTGAGTGTGAAGACAAAGCTGAAAAGGGGCAGGGCTAACAATGGCAAGCTGAGACCCCCAGAAGAAAAAGATTATCAAGAAAAACTCTGGAACACTCGACAAGTTTTACACAGAGAAAATCCAGACAACAGAGGAGGACAAACAAGTATCCAAACCTTCCCAAAACAATGAAAACTGGTCACAAGCTATTGAAGAGTTCAAAAATGAGATGTTGAGGAAGATGGAAGATATCTGGCAAGAAAATAACACTTTAAAAGGCAGAATTTCACAATTGGAAAGTGAGGCAAGTCAACTGAAGACCAGAAATGACCATATTGAAAAGGAAAACCAGTCCCTAAAGGCTAGAATTGAACAATTAGAAGCCAATGATCTCTCAAGACAACAAGAACAAATAAAGTCAAAAGACTGATAAAATAGAAGGAAGCATGAAATATCTCAATGAGAAAGTGACAGACCAAGAAAACCGGTCTAGAAGAGACAATTTGAGAATCATTGGTCTTCCAGAAAAAGCAGAAATTAATAGAAACTTGGACTCCATACTTAAAGAAATTATTCAGCAAAATTGCCCTGAAGTCCTACAACAAGAGGGCAATATAGGCATTGAAAGGATCCATAGATCACCCTCTACACTGGACGCAGAAAAGTCAACACCCAGGAATATAATAGCGAAATTCAAGAGCTTTCAAGTTAAAGAAAAAATCTTACAAGAAGCCAGAAAGAGACAATTCAGATATCAAGGAGCACAAATTAGGATCACACAGGATCTGACAGCCTCCACGCTAAAAGACCGCAAAGCTTGGAATACAATATTCAGAAAGAGAGAGCTGGGCCTTCAGCCACGGATCAACTACCCATCAAAACTGACTATATACTTCCAGGGGAAAGTATGGGCATTCAACAAAATTGAAGAATTCCAAGATTTTGCATAAAAGAGACCAGGACTAAATGGAAAGTTTGATACCCAACCACAGAAACAAAGAGAAACATGAAAAGGTAAATAAGAAACAGAGGGAAAAGAAAGAAAACTTATAATTCTTTAAATTTGACTCTTTAAGGGCTTAAATAAGATCTAATTATCTGTATTACTAGGTGGAGAAATGCTATGTATAATTTTCTGTAGTGAACTCTATTCACTATTATAATATTCACTATTATAGCAACCAGAAGAATAATTCATAGGGAGAGGACAGGACACTAAATAGTCTTAAGATGACATGGGGGGTGGGAAAGAGGGGGGAAATAGTAGGGGACACCAAGAGAAATCTGAGTAAATAAGAAAAATAGGATATTCTGTTACACACAAAGAGGGCATGGGAAGAGGAGATGAATATTATTATGAGAAGGAGAAGAAGAGAGCATTAAGAGGTAATAATCAAATCTTACTCTCAGTGTAATTAACCTGGAGAAGGAAGAGTAGCTTTATTATCCACTGGGATAAAAAAATCTATCTAACCCTACTGAGAAAGTCAGAAGGGAAAAACCAGAGGGAGCAGGGGAGTGGGGAAGTCAAAAAAGGGAGGGGAGAAGAAGGGGGAGGGAATTCAATAAGCCTTTAAAAACAAAAAGAAGGGAATAACAAGGGAGGGGGCAGAAAGGGAAGTCAATAAAGGAAGGGGATAAGGGATACCGGCTCAAAGCAAACCACTGGTTTAAAAGAAAATAGTGTAAGAAGAAGGGGTGGGTCTAGGGGAGGATACAAAAATGTCAGTGAATGCACAACTAATAATTATAACTCTGAATGTGAATGGGATGAACTGGCTCATAAAATGGAAGCAAATAGCAGAGTGGATCAAAAACCAAAATCCTACCATATGTTGTCTACAAGAAGCACATATGAGGCGGGTAGACATCCACAAGTTTAAGGTTCAGGGCTTGAGCAAAATCTTTTGGGCATCAAATGAGACAAAGAAGGCAGGAGTGGCTATTATGATTTCTGACAAAGCCAAAGTAAAAATAGATATGATTAAAAAAAACAGGGAAGGACATTACATCCTGATTAAAGGCAGTATAAACAATGAGGAAATAACACTGCTCAATATATATGCACCAAGTGGTATAGCATCCAAATTCATAAAGGAGAAACTGGCAGAGCTCAAGAAGGAAATAGATAGTAAAACCATAATAGTGGGAGATCTAAATATTCCTCTTTCAAATCTAGATAAATCAAACCAAAAAATAAATAAGAAAGAGGTAAGAGAGGTGAATGAAGTCCTAGAAAAATTAGATTTAAATTATATGTGGAGAAAAATAAATAGGGACAAAAAGGAATACACCTTCTTTTCAGCTGCACATGGTACATTCACAAAGATTGACCATGTAATAGGGCATAGAATCATTGCAAACAAATGCAAAAGAGCAGATATAATAAATGTAACCTTCTCAGATCATAATGCAATAAAAATAATAATTAGTAAGGGCACGTGGACAGGCAAATCAAAAACCGATTGGAAATTAAATAACATGATTCTCCAAAACCAATTTGTCAAAGAAGAAATCATGAAAACAATCAACAATTTCATTGAAGAGAATGACAATGATGAGACATCCTACCAAACTCTGTGGAATGCAGCCAAAGCAGTACTCAGGGGGAAATTTATATCCTTGAGTGCATATATTAACAAATTAAGGAGGGCAGAGCTTAATGAATTGGATATGTAGCTCAAAAAATTAGAAAGCAAGCAAATTAAAAACCCCAGATGAAAACTAAATTAGAAATACTAAAAATTAAGGGAGAAATTAATAAAATCAAAAGTAAAAGAACTATTGAATTAATAAATAAGACTAGAAGCTGGTATTTTGAAAAAACAGATAAAATTGACAAAGTACTGGTCAATCTAATAAGAAAAAGGAAAGAAGAAAACCAAATTGACAGTATTAGAGATCAAAAGGGAGACCTCACCTATAATGAAGGGGAAATTAAGGCAATCATTAAGAACTATTTCGCCCAATTATATGGCAATAAATATAACAATTTAGGAGATATGGATGAATATTTAGAAAAATATAAATTGCCTAGATTAACAGCAGAAGAAATAGAATACCTAAATAATCCCATATCAGAAAAAGAAATTGAACAAGCCATCAAAGAACTCCCTAAGAAAAAATCGCCAGGGCCTGATGGATTCACAAGTGAATTCTATCAGACATTCAAAGAGCAACTAATCCCAATACTATACAAACTATTTGATATGATAAGCAAAGAAGGAGTCCTACCAAATTCCTTTTATGACAAAAATATGGTACTGATTCCAAAGCCAGTTAGACCAAAAACAGAGAAAGAAAACTATTGACCAATCTCCCTAATGAACAAAGAAGCAAAAATCTTAAATAGAATATTAGCAAAGAGACTCCAGCAAGTAATTAAGAAGGTCATCCACCATGATCAGGTGGGATTTATACCAGGAATGCAAGGATGGTTCAACATTAGGAAAAGCATCCACATAATTGACCATATCAACAGTCTAACAAACAAAAATCACATGATTATCTCAATAGATGCTGAAAAAGCCTTTGACAAAATACAGCATCCATTCCTATTGAAGACATTGAAAAGTATAGGAATAGAAGGACCTTTCCTAAAAATAATAAACAGTATATCTAAAACCATCAATAAGCATTATATGCAATGGGGATAAATTAGAAGCCTTCCCAATAAGATCAGGAGTGAAACAAGGATGCCCATTATCACCTCTATTATTCAACATAGTACTAGAAACACTAGCAGTAGCAATTAGAGAAGAAAAAGAAATTGAAGGTATTAAAATAGGCAACGAGGAGAGTAAGCTCTCACTCTTTGCAGATGATATGATGGTCTACTTAAAAAATCCTAGAGAATCAACTAAGAACCTGGTAGAAATGAACAACAACTTTAGCAAAGTTGCAGGATACAAAATAAATGCACATAAATCATCAGCATTTCTCTATATTTCCAACACATTAGAGCAGCAAGAGGTAGAAAAAGAAACACCATTTAAAATCACCCTAGGCAATATAAAATACTTAGGAATCTATCTACCAAAACAAACCCAGCAATTATATGAAAACAACTACAAAACACTTTCCAAACAAATAAAACTGGAGCTCAACAATTGGAAAGGCATTGATTGTTCATGGGTAGGATGAGCTAACATAATAAAAATGACCATTCTACCCAAATTAATTTATCTATTTAGCACCATGCCTATCAAACTACCAAAAAAACTTCTTTACTGAATTAGGAAAAACTATAACAAACTTCATATGGAATAACAAATGATCAAGAATATCAAGGGAAATAATGGGAATAAATGAGAGGAAGGGGGCCTAGCAGTACCAGATATTAAACTATACTATAAAGCAGCAGTCATCAAAACAATATGGTACTGGCTAAGAGATAGAAGGGAGGATCAGTGGAATAGACTTGGGGTTAATGACATCAGCAAGACAGTATATGATAAACCCAAAAAGCCCAACTTTTGGGATGTGAATCCACTATTTGACAAGAACTGCTGGGAAATTTGGAAAACAATATGGGAGAGATTAGGTTTAGATCAACATCTCACACCCTATACCAAGATAAATTCAGAATGGGTGAATGACTTGAATATAAAGAGGGAAACTATAGATAAGTTAAGTTAACACAAAATAGTATACTTGTCAGATCTCTGGGAAAGGAAAGATTTTAAAACCAAGCAAGAGTTAGAGAAAATTACAAAATGTAAATTAAATGGTTTTGATTATATTAAGCTAAAAAGCTTTTGTACAAACAAAACAATGTAGTCAAAATCAGAAGGGAAACAAAAAATTGGGAAAAAATCTTTATAACAAAAAACTCTGACAGGGGTCTAATTACTCAAATATACAAGGAGTTAAAGCAATTGTATAAAAAATCAAGCCATTCCCCAATTGATAAATGGGCAAGAGACATGAATAGGCAATTTTCAGATAAAGAAATCAAAAGTATCAATAAGCACATGAGAAAGTGTTCTAAATCTCTAATAATTAGAGAAATGCAAATCAAAACAGCTCTGAGGTACCACCACACACCTAGCAGATTGGCTAAAATGAAAGAAGGGGAGAGTAATGAATGTTGGAGGGGATGTGGCAAAATTGGGACATTAATGCATTGCTGGTGGAGCTGTGAACTGATCCAACCATTCTGGCTGGCAATTTGGAACTATGCTCAAAGGGCTATAAAAGAATGCCTGCCCTTTGATCCAGCCATACCATTGTTGGGTTTGTACCCCAAAGAGATCATAAATAAACAGACTTATACGAAAATATTTATAGCTGTACTTTTTGTGGTGGCAAAGAACTGGTAAAGGAGGGTATGCCCTTCAATTGGGGAATGGCTGAACAAATTGTGGTATATGTTGGTGATGGAATACTATTGTGCTAAAAGGAATAATAAACTGGAGGAGTTCCATGTGAATTGGAAAGACCTCCAGGAACAGATGCAAAGCAAAAGGAGCAGAGCCAGAAGAACATTGTACACAGAGACTGATATACTATGGTAAAATTCGAATACAAAGGACTTCTGTACCAGCAGAAAGCAACGACCCAGGACAGCTTTGAGGGATTTATGGTAAAGAATGCTACCCACATTCAGAGGAAGAACTACAAGAGAGGAAACATATGAGAAAAACAATTGCTTGAACACATGGGCTGAGGTGGACATGATTGGGGATGTGGACTCGAAACTACCACACCAATGCAAATATCAACAATTTGGAAATAGGTCTTGAACAAGGACAGATGTTAAAACCAGTGGAAATGTGTGTCTGCTATGGGTGGAGGGACGGGGGGGGTGGCTTAAGGGGAAAGTAGGAGCTTGAATCATGTAACCATGTTAAAAATGAATATTAATAAATGATTTTAAAAAAAGAAAGGCTTGTGTTTTCTTCTTTTTGTTCACAAAAATGTCAGAATGAAATTTTGTTTTTGTTTTTTCAGTAATGCTATTCATTAAACCTCATTTGTTACCAATATTGGTAGTTTAAGAGATACCATTTGATTTTAATTTGAAAATCAGATTTAAACATACTTTTTTGTTGCTGCATATTATCTACATAGAACTTTCACACATGAAATTCAGATTTCTTGTTTAGTGGCTTTGGATAAAAAATTACTACCTCTTCTTTCTTTGGTCAGCACCTCCCCCTGATTAATTCCAAACCATCTTCTTCTCCCCAGAGTAATATTTTTAATGACCCAAACAACTCTTAAAAAGCCAGTGTCTAACATGATTGTAAGTCATCCTAGAGATAAGTTAAAATAACAACAATAATAATAATTCTCTAACTATGTAGCCAATTCTCTCCTTAGAGGTTTATAAATTATTGCTTGTTATGATAGGAATTAATAGCAGTGGTTTTCAGCATTTAGACACCTAAATAACAATTCATTTCCTTCTCTAGGCAAATTCAACTATTTCCTTACATTTTTACACAGCTTTCTTTTTCATCTCTCACTCTACCCCATCCCACTCCCTTTTACCCCATTAAATACTATTGTTTTGGCCTGAAGATTTGACCTCCTGCTTGGTGCACCTGTGCTCAGATCCAGCTGCATTTGAGTGATGTGAAGGAATGGGGAAGGAAGCTTTTCTTGCAGCTTATCCCCAATTCCCTGGAAGCCTTTGATGATGGAGCGTCCACAACGAACACAAAAGATGTCCAAATCCTGTCCTAGAGGATTCATTACATTTGTGACAACATATGTCAACAGCCTGTTGTACTTTGGTTCACTAAATTTTACCATCTCTCTGCCTTCTTTCCTCAGCTTTTGTGTGTAATAATAGAATTCCTAATAAAAGAAAAACAGCTATATTTAAACACTTTGCAGAATATAATTTTGATGTAGCTATATCAAAGAAAAGAAATGCTCAGACATCATCTGGACTCTGCCCTTGCATCTGCATAGGAATTTCTATATTTTTTAAATTTGTAAATATTTTTAATATATTTATATGTATGTATACATATACATATATATATACACATAATTATTCAACTATTTGAATTGACTCAGAAACTACATAGTTTCTGAGTCAATTCAAATAGTCTGATTAGTGCCTAGAAAATGGGTCTCTCTTCTTTCTCTCCATTTCTTCCATTTTGTTTCTCCAACCATCCCACCCCTCATCTCTGTTGCAAACTTTCCCTTAAGGGGTGACAAATCAAGTGGTATGCCATGAAGCCATCTTTGTCTCTTGCTTCTGCTCAAAGCAATCTCCAACTCTGATATTTTATCACACACTGGCTAGACCTCTCCTTGGAATGGAGAATGTGCTCTCATACATTTAAGTTTGTTGTATTGTTTTTCTTCCCTTATCACAGAGCAAACTCCTTCAGAAAAAAGGTCTTAATTATAGCTACCTCTAGCTTAAATAGCTAACTCTAGTGTCTAGCATAGTACCATACCCAAAATGAAATTTAATATATTTTTAGCTGAAATATATTCCTTGTTTGAAATTAATTGTAAATAGGAAAAAATTATTTTCTCTCTTAGAATAGTTCTGTAGCAACTGAACTACTAATCAAAACAAAATTTAAACACTTTGCAGGATATGATTTTATACTAACTTCCTAGGTTTTAATACTTTTGTTTTTCCCTAATCTTGGTTTCTTGGTTTCTTGCTTAGCCATGATATATGAAGGCAGTTGTCATTGAACCAAATTTTGTAGAAAAGTATCCAAAATCTTTATATGATTTATATGTATATTTATACAATATTTGTATCTAAAGATTTTTTAAAAGCTTAAATTTTTGTGTTAGTTCCTTAATGATGTTATATGATATTTAGCAAAGATTAGGGAACCTATCTACTAATCAAATACCATTGACTCACAGAATAAAAAAAAGTTCATATTTAAGTGTTAAATATTTAATGAGAGCATATCTTTTTTGTTGTTTTCTTTTTAGAGAATGAAAAAAAGGTGAACTCAGTAGCTTTTCAAATTTAGAACAAATAGGGAACATAAAATTATACCAAATTCCTGGACAAAATTATCATATTAGAAATAGTTTTTGTTTCTAGCCACCCCTCTTTGTATCTTTCCTAGGGCACTTAATGGCCCCATTCTCTCTTCTGATGACCTATGAAAGCAGCTATCAACTATTTTCAGTTAATGTGAATTTAAGTCAACGTGTGATCTCTTATAAGAATATATTTTCTTTTAAGCTTTATTTCAGAATATATAATGGAAGACTTACCTATCTAGAAGGAAATGTCCAGGAATAGCTGAGAGGCTGCCTAGCTGAGAGGTATATTAGGAACACTAAATCAGGATTACTAGGAACTGCCTATGATATTTGTTAAATCATACAAGGACCAGAATGGTAAAGAATGAAAATTTAATTATAGTACTGATAAAATGTCAGTTCTTTGAGGACATACAAGGATACTTCTTGTACAATTTCTAGCACATAGGAAGCACTTCATTAAATACAAATTGATGAATTGATTAACTTGTTTGAATATGCCAAAATTTAGGAAATAAAAACATGCTTTTTTTCTTTTTACCCAGGCAAATCTTACAGAATATATATTCACCTAGTTCACTTATGTCTGAACTTGGCACAATTGTGTTTTTAAAAAGAAGGAAATAACAGAGGCAGTAATTTTTAAAAAATTATACTTTGAATATCTAACCACTTTTCAAACAATTTCACATTTAATCCTCAACAACTAAGATTTCAGGTGTTTTCTAAAGTAACTTTAAATTACCTTTGTATGGTTATGAAATGATTATGTAATGTTAGGTATGTGATAGGAATAAAAGGGTTACAATATAATACATAACCCATCAAGCATTGCCCAGACGTGGGATAGAAAAATGTTATTGAAGAGTGGGTGAAGAGAAAAGAAAATGGGTTAGTCACTTGAGAAGAATAATTGAAGGACAGCACATGTACTCCATTGGTATCTTGCTTATTAGTGGATTGCTTGGATAAATTCAGAATGGGTGAACCACTTGAATATAAAGAGGGAAACTATGAATAAGTTAAGTGAACACAGAATAGTATACTTGTCAGATCTCTGGGAAAGGAAAGACTTTAAAACCAAGCAAGAGTTAGAGAAAATTACAAAATGTAAATTAAATGGTTTTGATTATATTAAACTAAAAAGCTTTTGTACAAACAAAAACAATGTAGTCAAAATCAGAAGGGAAACAACAAATTGGGAAAAAATCTTTATAACGAAAAACTCTGACAGGGGTCTAATTACTCAAATATACAAGGAGTTAAAGCAATTGTATAAAAAATCAAGCCATTCCCCAATTGATAAATGGGCAAGAGACATGAATAGGCAATTTTCAGGTAAAGAAATCAAAAGTATCAACAAGTACATGAGAAAGTGTTCCAAATCTCTAATAATTAGAGAAATGCAAATCAAAACAACTCTGAGGTATCACCTCACACCTAGCAGACTGGCTAAAATGAAAGAAGGGGAGAGTAATGAATGCTGGAGGGGATGTGGCAAAATTGGGACATTAATGCATTGCTGGTGGAGTTGTGAACTGATCCAGCCATTCTGGCTGGCAATTTGGAATCATGCTCAAAGGGCTATAAAAGAATGCCTGCCCTTTGATCCAGCCATACCATTGTTGGGTTTGTACCCCAAAGAGATCATAAATAAACAGACTTATAAGAAAATATTTATAGCTGCGCTTTTTGTGGTGGCAAAAAACTGGAAAAGGAGGGTATGTCCTTCAATTGGGGAATGGCTGTGGTATATGTGGGTGATGGAATACTATTGTGCTAAAAGGAATAATAAACTGGAGGAGTTCCAGGCAAACTGGAGAGACATCCAGGAACTGATGCAGAGTGAAAGGAGCAGAGCCAGAAGAACATTGTACACAGAGACTGACATACTGTGGTAAAATTGAATGTAATGGACCTCTGTACCAGCAGCAATACAATGACCCAGGACAGCTCTGAGGGATTTATGGTAAAGAACGCTACCTACATTCAGAGGAAGAACTGCAGGAGAGGCATCATATAAGATAAACAACTGCTTGAACGCATGGGCCGGGATGGACATGATTGGGGATGTGGACTCGAAACTACCACACCAATGCAACCACCAACAATTTGGAAATAGGTCTTGATCAAGGATACATGACAAAACCAGTGGAAATGTGCGTCGGCCATGGGTGGGAGGAGTGCGGGGGGTGAAGGGGAAAGTAGGAGCATGAATCATGTAACCATGTTAAAAATGATTATTAATAAATGTTTAAATTAAAAAAAAACAAAACAAAAACAAAACAAAAACAAAAAATAAAGGAAACTAAAAAAAACTATTTGGATGTTAAAACCAGTGGAAATATGCATCAGCCATGGGGCAGGGCAAGATGGGGGTTGAGGGGGTGAAGGGGAAAGTAAGAGCATGAATTATGTAACCATGTTAACTTTTCTAAAAAATAAATATTAGTAAATGTTTGAAAAAAAAAAAAAAGAACTAGAAGAAGCCTCCCCACTCCATACTTTGAATCCCCCCCTGTGAAGGATTTCTAGGAAGGTACCCCAAGTTGCAGAGAATAAGAGGGTATAGATGTGAGATCTGTACCATTGGGGCAGATCAATAAAATCATACAAAACCATTCAAGTATCATGTTATCCTTAAGATTTTGTCTAGAACTCTATATTCTTAATAGTCTTTGTGTCCAAGTCAAAAATGAGTGGGAGAAAAAGAGAAATTTTTCCAAATGATTTACTGGTTCAGGTCCAAATAGCTTTAGTTTTAGAAAGTGTTCCATTGATAAATTAGGAAAAATAAAGCATACCAACTTAAATTAGTAAATTTATGTTAGCACATTCCTTGAAAGAATTATTAATAAGAGCTATATGTAAATGTATATCCAAGAAGTAAATACTAAGAAATCTTAATTCTTTAGAAAGCTAAACAAATATAAAAGTATAAAATATTGTCATATGCTCTGAATGAAATCATCTTGACTGTGTATTGGATTCAGGGAAGGGGACCAGAAAGCTTTGGGGGCAGGGACTGCTCTAGGCTAAAAAGGAAATTCATGGCTGATAGCTTTTTGAATGGAAATTCAGATGGTTGATTCAGGTCCTCATAAGAAATCAAAGTATTGTAGTAAAGAAACTAAAAATTTGTGATATTTTTCTGCTTTAACTAGTAAGTGAAGCAATATGTAATAACCTTGAAAGAAGATCTAGGTAGACATTTATTCTGTAAAACAGAGAGGGAGAGGAAATGTCAAAAGAAGTGCTTTAAAGTGTTTTATTTCCTTGCCTACTCTTGGAATTTTTTGAAAGTCTTTGAAGGTTTATTTTTATAGATTTACTAGTTTTTTCTTCCATCTCAAGCATCCTGAAGCAAGAATCCCATTCCTTTTCTTTTCTTTTTCTTTTAGCTGAATTTCCATAATCAGTCTGTGAACCACAAGAGTAACAACAAATCAAAGCTAGGCTTCAATGAATGTGAAAGACTGCTTCTCATTAACCTTTTATTGGCATTCATCTCAGAACCTGGCTCCTTTGTTTTTGTTGTTGAAAGTTAGAAGTAAGTTTCCAGGTGCCTGGTGAGTTTTTTGTTGTTTTTTTTTATCCCAAACTCATTGTTCATTTGGAAAACTGTTGGACTTTGTTGCCTCAGGAAAGTCACTTTTGTGACACATTTCAAATAGTGCCTCTTTGTAATTTTGTGAGTACTTATACTTTCTATTCCTTCTATTTTGTATTCCTGCTTTTAGAAAGATACTGAAGAATCAAATGCAAGTGAATATGGAGAAAACTTCCTTTCCATTGAAATAAGAAATAATAGTAATATACCAGGAAGATGAATTTATTTGTATCTACTTCTAGATTTCTAGTTTAAAATATTTTAGGATGGTCATAGCCCTCTAACTGAAGTTTTCCTCTGTTCTTTCAATGGAGTAAAGATGACCCTAAGTCTTTGAAGGTTATGCTAGTCAGTTCTTTCACCTTGAAAATACCTCAAGTATGTGTGTGGCTACACACTGTTCTTGTTATGAGCATCCTGCCTAAGTTTAGAAAAGTTTATCACCTGAGGATTGACAAAGGAGACTACATTTTATCAGGGAAGAAAACATCTGTATGTATCACCAAGTGATTAGATTTTTAGCCACTGTAAGTCATGAAAAGTCTACTGAGGCATTGTAGGTTGGCATATGCTAAGGAAGAAGAAGTACCCACACTGATGAATTTCGATTTTTGGATTATCAAAGTAGCAGCTCAGACACTTCCTAGCTGTGTAACCCTAGGCAAGTCACTTAACCCCAATTGCCTGGCCCTTACTACTATTCTGCCTTAGAACCAGTACTTAGTTTCTATTCAAAGACAGATGGTAAGAATTTAAAAAAAAAAAAGTAGAAGCCCTACTACTACTTTATCAATACCTTTAATCAAATTAATGTAGAATATTTATTGATTGCTTCTATCTTTAGAACTGGTAGTTGCCATGGAAGATGCAGTGAAGATATGTAAAGAATTATAGCACAAATAAGACATTATAGTATAAGTTCCATTTGCATGGATTAATATATAAAAATTCAGTATAGTGAAAGATGACTTCTAGCTCGCATAGTCAGGAAAAGATAATAGACCATAGATTTCAAACTAGAGGGGACTTAAGAGGCCTTTTAATCCATTGGCACAAAGATATACAGTCCATATTTGGAAGATAATGAGCATATTGGATTGTTGATTGATGGTAGAAGGAGATAGGAAATTGACTCAGAAGTTTGAGTGGTGCCTGTGAGTCACCAGTGGTACCATTAATTTAATCACAGAATTTGAAAGTTCAGAAGGACTTTAGTCACCATCTACCAACCTATACACAAAAGGGATCCTCAACAAGTGCTTGTTCAGCCTCAACTAGAAGATCACCAAGAATTGGTCATTCATCCCTTCTCTATGAACCTATTCCACTTTTGGACAGGTCTAATTGTCAGGAAGTTTGTCCTGACATCTCTCTTGACTCTGATACTTCCAAACAGAATAAGTCTTGCCCCTCTTCCTCATGACAACCCTTCAAGGTGCTTGAAGATAGCTCTTATGTATGTACTCTTATGCATGCCCAGTTACTTCATTCAGTCCTCATGTGGCATGGACTCAAGGCTCTTAACCATCATGGTTTCCCTCCTTTAAATACTCTCTAGCTTATCCATATCCTCCTTAAACCATGGCACCCAGAATAGAACACAAACTGTAGATGAGGTCTGATGAGGGCAGGATATGGACTATTTATTGCCTATTGATTCTTGGAAGCTGTGTCTTACTTTGTGTAGCCAAAGATTTGGCCACCATACTATACTGACCGACTGATTGAGTCCAGGGAAACTTTCAGCTCTTTGTCAGAGCTATCCAGTGATACTTTTGCCATCATATATTTGTGAATTGATACATCACACACAATTCTAGGCCTTTTATATTTATCCTTATCAAGTTTCATCTAAATGCATTCAGCCTAATATTCTAACCTGTCATGATATTTTGGATCCTGACTCTCCATGCTTGATATCATCTCCAGCATTCCCTCTATGTTTTTGTCCAAAAGATTGAGGGTAAAAAAACAGTCCAAGGCTAACCCAAATCCCCAAAATACTCTACTGGTGATATTCTACAGTGTTGAAAATAAATCATTAATAGTAATTCTTTGAGCTGGCCATTTAGCCAGTTCTTAATTTCTCTGATTGTATTGTTTTCTGTCTTTTACACAAGAATAACATAAAATTTTTTCTAAGAAGCTTTGTTAAAACACAAGTAAGATGTATACACAGCATTTCCTTTTTCTACCAATTCCAAAAGAGGAAATGAGGTTAGTCTAGCATGACCTATTTTTGATAAAGTTATATTAGACTCTAAAAATTGCTTCCTTTCTAGATGTTCATCAACCTCCATTTTAGACTTTTGTAATAATAAAAGTCAAATTCACTAACCTGTAGTTTGGGAACTACATTCTCTCTCCTTATGGCAATCTTGCAATACTTCTCCCATGTTTTATGACCTTTTAGATACTACTGACAGTACCTCACCTATCACAAGAGCTAGTTCTTTCAAGACCTGGAGTTGTAGGTCATGTGGGTCAAGTGACTTGAATTCATCAAAACTGTCTAAAAACTATTACTATTTCCTTCTTTATCTTAAGTGTTAATTCTCTATTAGTCATTTTTTGTTTTGTTATTTCTAGTGGAAAGTCATTCTCCTTAGCAGAGAAAATAGAAACAACAATTTATACAGCTGAGCTTTCTTTCTATTATCAGTTATCATAGATCCATTAACCTTAAGCAAAGGTCCTATCTTCTTTTTTCTTCTTATAAAATAACACCAAACCCTTCATATTGTTCTTAGCTTCCTTCACCAATCTCAGCTTCTTCTGATCTGTACCATATAGAATTATGACATTTTCTGTTTTTAAATCCAAATTAGTGAGTAACCTTTGCATCCATATTGGTCTGTTTGTACAAGTCTCATTTTTTCCATTGCTAATTATTTCCCTTTGTGCCTTCAGAATTTCATTCTTGAGCATCTCCTATCTTTCCTGAGTTTATTTTATCCTGGGCTATCTTAGGATGTAGGGAGCAGGTCAGACTATTCCAAGATTTCTTCCCCTTTTCCATCACAAACTTCTTGAGGGAGTAGTTATTTCTCTCCCTCCTTCCACCAAGGTTCCTATCATTTCCATTCTAATAACTAATTCTTCCTCATGATTTGGGAATGAGATACTGAATAAAATACCCCCTTATTGTTTTTTCCACTTTTTGAATGATGAGAAATTATCATTAAGCCAAATCAAAATGTTATTAATTGCTCTGTTCTTGGACAGTGTCTAAAGAGTTGATTTCCACCATCACTATTATCTGTTTCATCTCTGTTATACTAATCCGCGATGTTTTCCAAATTCCTCCTCAATTTCCTCTTTCTGTCCAGGACTTGGGGAGTAAGAAGAGGAACTGGCTTTGATGTTTTATACAAGGGGAAGTTTCCAATAGTCAGTTGGTAATGCAGAACTAAAACATAGGGAGGTCAGTACTCTAGCTGTTAGTGAAAAATAGAGATGATATATATGAAGTCATAGGAGTGAATAAAGCTTTCCAACTGAAAGTCCACGAAGTGAACAACTTTGAAGACAGAACTTTGAAGATTACCTTCATTTAGAAGAGGAAGGAAGAAGAGATAGAGAAGTATTCAGAAAGGAAGGAGAAGAATTAAGATGTCTTGACAGTTAGTAGAAATGAATCATGATATGATGAATTAATGACATTGATATTCCAGTAGTGGATAGAAAGCTGAGCTTGGAGTCAGGAAGACCTGAATTCAAATCCAGCCTCAGATACTGACTAGTTGTATGACCCTGGGCAAGCCACTTTGCCTCTGTTTGCCTCCATTTCTTCATCTCTAAAATAGGGGTGATAATAGCATCCACTTCCCAGAGTTGTAAGAATCCAATGAGATAATAATTATAAAGTGCTTAGTATGGTACCTGGAACATATTGAGCACTATATAAGTATTATCTATTATTATATATAAATAAAGAGGGTTTCTTAAGATCTAGATTTAGATAAGGCTTTAATCTGGTTTAAGAAAAGGAGTACCAAAAACATTTATAGCTGTACCCTTTGTGGTGGCAAAAAACTGGAAAATGAGGGGATGCCCTTCAATTGGGGAATGACTGAACAAATTGTGGTATCTGAATACTATTGTGCTCAAAGGATTAACAAACTGGAGGAATTCCATGTGAACTGGAACAACCTCTAGGAATTGATGCAGAGTGAAAGGAGCAGAACCAGGAGAACTTTACACAGAGACTGATACACTGTGGCACAATCCAATGTAATGGACTTCTCTACTAGCAGCAATGCAATGATCCAGGACAATTCTGAGGGACTTATGAGAAAGAATACTATCCACATCTAGGGAAAGAACTGTGGGAGTAGAAATGCAGAAGAAAAACATCTGCCTGATCACATGGGTTGATGGGGGTATGAATGGGGATGTAGACTCTAAGCGAGCACCCCAGTGCAAATATCAATAATATGGAAATAGGTCTTGATCAATGACATATGTAAAACCCAGTGGAATTGCTTGTCTGCTATGGGATGGGGGAGGGGAGGGGAAGGATAGAACATCAATCCTGTAACCATAGAAAAAGGCTCTAAATTAATTAAATAAAAATTTTAAAATTAAAAAAAAAAAAGGACAAAGGAGGAGGAGAAAGAGATGAAGCATAAGGAGGAGGAGGAGATGGTAATGATGACGATGGTGTTACTGGAAGAAGTAAGGTCAGGCCTGGAAAACAAAACACTTTGAGGGGTGGGGAATAGGAAGGGACATGACAGTTGCCTTCAAGTATTTGAGGGAGATGAAACTTGTTCTGCTTCTGCCTAGAGATTAGAAGGTACAGAAATGAGAATAGACTCAATGGAGGAAAAACTTCTTGACAATGAGAGCCATCCAAAAGTAGAAGGGCTATGGGTTCTCTTTTACTTGAGGTCTTTGAATAAAGACTACATTACTTGGACATCTATATAATGGATTACTATTTGGAATGGATTGGAATTCCTCAGTCCCCTTAACGGTCCTTTCCATTTTTGAGATTTGATGCTCCTGTGACATGGCAGCTAGAATTGGCCTCCCATTCTCCCTCATTACCTCAATGCTAAAGGGAACTCACCCTAGATATACTGATCTTTATTAGTCATGGCAGGCATTAAAGTCAGCTCCTGAAATTTGAGTCAAACCCAAATCCCCCAATTTTCTTATTAAACATAATGAAATCAATAATTATTGACAAACCACTCTGAGTAATAATTTATACCATGCCAAATTTTAACCAATGAAATGTGAAGTGTGATTCCATGTTTTATGAAACCACACACAATAGGAATAAAAATGTGTTCCCTGACACAACTGCAGTGAGCATCATTTCCCCTGTAGATGCCTATATAGGCCTAGATAAAAGTGAACCAAAAAACAAACAAGCCAGTTTTTCTTTTTAGATGTTCATTACATTTTGCAGGTTGTTGAATGTAATTAAGCAAGTAATTTATTTACCTTCTACTCTGTGTCATTGCCTAATCACAGGGTTGATACAAAAGATTTATATGACAGGTTTCAAGGTCCTTGATCTCCTGCTGATTATAATTTTATTGCATGAATAAGACATAAGTACATGAGACAATTAAAGAAATAATCAGTAAAAGATAGAGTAGAATTAAATGTCAAAACATGGAAAGTCAAGAAAGTCTGGATTCGTTTGAGACAAACTTGTCGAGAAAGATAGGACTTAAAGGTCTAGATCATTAGAAATGAATATTTTAGATCATTTAGTCTAATCTCCTTTCCCTCAACTGTTCAAGGATGAAATTGAGGTTCAGGCAATAAAATGGTTTGCCCCAGGTCTCAAATAATGATAGAGTTGGGAACAAGAACCCAAGCCTTTCTAGCCCCCGTCTAATATTCTTGCCACTCTACCATCTTGTTGAACTTTGAAGAATGTTAATAATTTGGATAAGCAAAGAGGAGGAGGATGGGCCTTTCATACAAAAAGAACAGCCTGAATTCAGTGGAAAGGTATATAAAAGTGTGGCATATACAGGGAATATTATAAAGATATCAAGCTTAGTGAACAGAATGTTAATATTGGCAAATAGTAGGAAATGAGTCTGGATAAGTAAAACAAGGCCAAATTATAGAACATATAAATGCTTAAAATTAGGCTTCTATTTTTTATCATGATTAGTTATTGTGTGATTAATAAAAAAAAACAAAAACACATTTCATGTGCAGATAGCTGATAAAAACAGTTAAATAATTCAAACATTAGTTGGATTCATTGAAACTGAGAGTTAAGAGAAGTTAAAAGAGTTGTTAGTCGAGAAAAATACCACAGATATGATTTACTTATCTAGTGTTGGAAAGTCATTAGCTATGGCATTTCTTCTGAATAACCTGCAAATCAAAAGCCAACTCAGTCTGCTGAATAAAAAATAAAGCAGCAAAATTTTGTCCCATGGGTGCAAACTTGACCCAACATAATTGTCAGTAAGTCACAATATTTTTTAAAAAAACTTTTAGACATCTTTCTCTCTCTGTGTCACTATCTCTGTGTGTATCCATCTCTCTCTTTTTTTTAAACATTTAATAATATTTATTTTTTAGAAAAGTTAACATGGTTACGTGATTCATGCTCTTACTTTCCCCTTCACCCCGCCCCCCGACTTCCCCTCCCATAGGCAATGCTCATTTCCACTGATTTTAACATGTGTCATTGATCAAGACCTATTTCCAAATTGTTAATAGTTGCATTGGTGTGGTAGTTTCGAGTCTACATCCCCAATCATGTCCACCTCAACCCATGTGTTAAAGCAGTTGTTTTTCTTCTGTTTCCACTCCAGCAGTTCTTCCTTTGAATGTGGGTAGTGTTCTTTACCATAAATGCCTCAGAATTGTCCTGGGTCATTGCATTGCTGCTAGTACAGAAGTCCATTACATTTGATTTTACTACAGTGTATTGATCTCTGTGTAAAATGTTCTCCTGGTTCTGCTCCTTTCACTCTGCATCAGTTCCTGGAGGTCTTTCCAGTTCACATGGAATTCCTCCAGTTTATTATTCCTTTGAGCAAAATAGTATTCCATCACCAGCATATACCACAATTTGTTCAGCCATTCCCCAATTGAAGGACATACCCTCCTTTTCCAGTTTTTTGCCACCACAAAAAGCACGGCTATAAATATTTTCGTACAAGTCTGTTTATCTATGATCTCTTTGGGGTACAAACCCAACAATGGTATGGCTGGATCAAAGGGCAGGCAGTCTTTTAGAGCTCTTTGGGCATAGTTCCAAATTGCCATCCAGAATGGTTGGATCAGTTCACAACTCCACCAGCAATGCATTAATGTCCCAATTTGGCCACATCCCCTCCAACATTTGCTACTCTCCCCTTCTATCATTTTAGCCAATCTTCTAGGTGTAAGGTAATACCTCAGAGTTGTTTCAATTTGCACTTCTAATTACTAGAGGTTTAGAACACTTTCTCATGTGCTTATTGAAACTTTTGATTTCTTTATCTGAAAATTGCCTATTCATGACTCTTACCCATTTATCAATTGGGGAATGGCTTGATTTTTTATATAATTGATTTAATTCTTTGTATATTTGAGTAATTAGACCCTGTCAGAGTTTTTTGTTATAAAGATTTTTTCCCAATTTTTTGTTTCCCTTCTGATTTTGGAGTCATTGTTTTTGTTTGTACAAAAGCTTTTTAATTTAATATAATCAAAATCATTTATTTTACATTTTATAATTTTCTCTAACTCTTGCTTGGTTTTAAAATCTTTCCTTTCCCAAAGACCTGACACGTATACTATTCTGTGTTCACTTAACTTATTTATAGTTTCCCTCTTTATATTCAAGTCATTCACCCATTCTGAATTTATCTTGGTGTAGGGAGTGAGATGTTGATCTAAACCTAATTTCTCCCATATTGTTTTCCAAATTTCCCAGCAGTTTTTGTCAAATAGTGGATTCATGTCCCAAAAGTTGGGCTTTTTTGGGTTTATCATACACTGTCTTGCTGATGTCATTAACCCCAAGTCTATTCCACTGATCCTTCTGTCTCTCAGCCAGTACCATACCGTTTAGATGGCTGCTGCTTTATAGTATAGTTTAATATCTGGTACTGCTAGGCCACCTTCCTTCCCATTTTTTTCATTATTTCCCTTGATATTCTTGATCTTTTGTTATTTCAAATGAACTTTGTTATAGTTTTTTCAGTAAAAAAGTTTTTTGGTAGTTTGATATGACAAGTATACTATTCTGCTTTCACTCAACTTATTTATAGTTTCCCTCTTTATGTTCAAGTCATTCACCCATTCTGAATTTATCTTGGTGTAGAATGTAAGATGTTGATCTAAACCTAATCTCTCCCATATTGTTTTCCAAATTTCCCAGCAGTTTTTGTCAAATATTTGATTCATGTCCCAAAAGTTGGGCTCTTTCCAGTGTTTTCAATAGGAATGGGTGCTGTACGTTGCCAAAGGCTTTTTCAGCATCTTGTGAGATAATCATGTAATTTTTGTTTGTTAGATTGTTGATATGGTCAGTTATGTGGATGGTTTTCCTAATGTTGAACCATCCTTGCATTCCTGGTATAAATCCCACCTGATCTTGGTGGATGATCTTCTTGATTACTTTCTGGAGTCTCTTTGCTAGTATTCTATTTAAGATTTTTGCATCTATGTTCATTAAGGAGATTGGTCTGTAGTTTTCTTTCTCTGTTTTTGACCTACTGATTTTTTCTTAGGGAGTTCTTTGATGGCTTGTTCAATTTCTTTTTCTGATATAGGATTATTTACATATTCTATTTCTGCTGTTAATTGAGGCAATTTATATTTTTGTAAATATTCATCCATTTCACCTAGATTGCTATGTTTATTGCCATATAATTGGGCAAAATAGTTTTTAATGATTGCCTTAATTTCGTCTTCATTAGAGGTGAGGTCTCCCTTTTCATCTTTGATACTATCAATTTGGTTTTCTTCTTTCATTTTTTATTGGATTGACCAGTACATTGTCTATTTTATCTGTTTTTTCAAAATACCAGCTTCTAGTCTTATTTATTCACTAGTTCTTTTACTTTAGATTTTATTAATTTCTCCCTTGATTTCTAGTATTTCTAATTTAGTTTTTATCTGGGGATTTTTAATTTGCTCACTTTCTAGTTTTTTAATTTGCATGCCCAGTTCATTGATCTTTGCCCTCTCTAATTTGTTAATACATGCACTCAAGGATGTAAATTTCCCCTTGAGTACTGCCTTAGCTGCATCCCACAGAGTTTGGTAGGATGTCTCATCATTGTCATTCTCTTCAATGAAATTGTTGATTTCTTCTTTGACTAACTGGTTTTGGAGAATCATATTATTTAATTTCCAATTAGTTTTTGATTTGCCTGTCCAGGTGCCCTTACTAATTATTATTTTTATTGCATTATGATCTGAGAAGGTTACATTTATTATTTCTGCTCTTTTGCATTTGTTTGCAATGCTTCTATGCCCTATTACATGGTCAATCTTTGTGAATGTACCATGTGCAGCTGAAAAGAAGGTGTATTTCTTTTTGTCCCTATTTATTTTTCTCCACATATCAATTAACTCTAATTTTTCTAGGACTTCATTCACCTCTCTTACCTCTTCCTTATTTATATTTTGGTTTGATTTATCTAGATCTGAAAGAGGAATATTTAGATCTCCCACTAGTATGGTTTTACTATCTATTTCCTTCTTGAGCTCTGCCAGGTTCTCCTTTAGGAATTTGGATGCTATGCCATTTGGTGCGTACATATTGAGCACTGTTATTTCCTCATTGTCTATACTGCCTTTTATTAGGATGTAATTACCTTCCCTGTCTTTTTTAATCATATCTATTTTTACTTTGGCTTTGTCAGAAATCATGATTGCCACTCCTGCCTTGTTTTTCTCATTTGAAGCCCAAAAGATTTTGCTCAAGCCCTGAACCTTAAACTTGTGTATGTCCACCCACCTCATATGTGTTTCTTGTAGACAACACATGGTAGGACTTTGGTTTCTAATCCCCTCTGCTATTTTCTTCTGTTTTATGGGCAAGTTCATCCCATTCACATTCAGAGTTATAATTATCAGTTGTGTATTCGCCAACATTTTGGTATCCTCTCCTAGTTCTACCCCTTCTTCTTACACTATTTCCTTTTAACCCAGTGGTTTGCTTTAAGCCAGTAACCTTTGTCCCCTCCCTTGATTTACTTCCCTTTCTACTCCCTCTCTTATTATTCCCCTCTTTTTATTTTTAAGGCCTAATGAATTTCCTTCCCCTTCTTCTCCCCTCCCTTTTTTGACCTCCCCACTCCCCTTGGTTTATCCTTTCTGACTTTCTCAGTAGGGTTAGATAGAGTTTTATATCCCAGTGGATATAGCTACTCTTCCCTCTCAGGGTTAATTACACTGAGAGTAAGGTTTAAATATTACCTCTTAATGCTTTCTTCCTGTCCTTCTTATAATAGTATTCATCTCCTCTTCCCATGCCCTCTTTGTTTGTAATAGAATATCCTATTTTTCTTATTCATTCAACTTTCTCTTGGTATCCTCTACTATTCATCCCCCTCTTTCCCACCCCGCATATCATCTTAGACCATTTAGTACTCCAACCTCTCCCTATGAATAATTCTTCTAATTACTATAATAGTGAATAGAGTTCCAATTACACATAACATTTCTCCACATAGGAATATAAATAATTAGGTCTTATTGAAGCCCTTAAAGAGGCAAATTTAAAAAATAAGAGTTTTCTTTCTTTCCCCTCTGTTTCTTATTTACCTTTTCATGTTTCTCTTGATTTTTGTGGTTGGATATTGAACTTTCCATTTAGTCCTGGTCTTTTCTGTGCAAATACTTGGAAATCTTCTATCTTATTGAATGCCCAAACTTTCCCCTGTAAGTATATAGTCAGGTTTTTTTTGTTTGTTTTTTGTTGTTGTTTTTTTTTTTTTTTTAAATTTTAAACCCTTAACTTCTGTGTATTGACTTATAGGTGGAAGATTGGTAAGGGTAGGCAATGGGGGTCAAGTGACTTGCCCAGGGTCACACACAGCTGGGAAGTGTCTGAGGCCGGATTTGAACCTAGGACCTCCCGTCTCTAGGCCTGGCTCTCAATCCACTGAGCTACCCAGCTGCCCCCACCTTTTATTATTATTATTTTTTTTT
>NC_058135.1:54370364-54462038 GCF_016433145.1 Gracilinanus agilis
CATGTGTCATTGATCAAGACCTATTTCCAAATTGTTAATAGTTGCATTGGTGTGGTAGTTTCGAGTCTACATCCCCAATCATGTCCACCTCAACCCATGTGTTAAAGCAGTTGTTTTTCTTCTGTTTCCACTCCAGCAGTTCTTCCTTTGAATGTGGGTAGTGTTCTTTACCATAAATGCCTCAGAATTGTCCTGGGTCATTGCATTGCTGCTAGTACAGAAGTCCATTACATTTGATTTTACTACAGTGTATTGATCTCTGTGTAAAATGTTCTCCTGGTTCTGCTCCTTTCACTCTGCATCAGTTCCTGGAGGTCTTTCCAGTTCACATGGAATTCCTCCAGTTTATTATTCCTTTGAGCAAAATAGTATTCCATCACCAGCATATACCACAATTTGTTCAGCCATTCCCCAATTGAAGGACATACCCTCCTTTTCCAGTTTTTTGCCACCACAAAAAGCACGGCTATAAATATTTTCGTACAAGTCTGTTTATCTATGATCTCTTTGGGGTACAAACCCAACAATGGTATGGCTGGATCAAAGGGCAGGCAGTCTTTTAGAGCTCTTTGGGCATAGTTCCAAATTGCCATCCAGAATGGTTGGATCAGTTCACAACTCCACCAGCAATGCATTAATGTCCCAATTTGGCCACATCCCCTCCAACATTTGCTACTCTCCCCTTCTATCATTTTAGCCAATCTTCTAGGTGTAAGGTAATACCTCAGAGTTGTTTCAATTTGCACTTCTAATTACTAGAGGTTTAGAACACTTTCTCATGTGCTTATTGAAACTTTTGATTTCTTTATCTGAAAATTGCCTATTCATGACTCTTACCATTTATCAATTGGGGAATGGCTTGATTTTTTATATAATTGATTTAATTCTTTGTATATTTGAGTAATTAGACCCTGTCAGAGTTTTTTGTTATAAAGATTTTTTCCCAATTTTTTGTTTCCCTTCTGATTTTGGAGTCATTGTTTTTGTTTGTACAAAAGCTTTTTAATTTAATATAATCAAAATCATTTATTTTACATTTTATAATTTTCTCTAACTCTTGCTTGGTTTTAAAATCTTTCCTTTCCCAAAGACCTGACACGTATACTATTCTGTGTTCACTTAACTTATTTATAGTTTCCCTCTTTATATTCAAGTCATTCACCCATTCTGAATTTATCTTGGTGTAGGGAGTGAGATGTTGATCTAAACCTAATTTCTCCCATATTGTTTTCCAAATTTCCCAGCAGTTTTTGTCAAATAGTGGATTCATGTCCCAAAAGTTGGGCTTTTTTGGGTTTATCATACACTGTCTTGCTGATGTCATTAACCCCAAGTCTATTCCACTGATCCTTCTGTCTCTCAGCCAGTACCATACCGTTTAGATGGCTGCTGCTTTATAGTATAGTTTAATATCTGGTACTGCTAGGCCACCTTCCTTCCCATTATTTTCATTATTTCCCTTGATATTCTTGATCTTTTGTTATTTCAAATGAACTTTGTTATAGTTTTTTCAGTAAAAAAGTTTTTTGGTAGTTTGATATGACAAGTATACTATTCTGCTTTCACTCAACTTATTTATAGTTTCCCTCTTTATGTTCAAGTCATTCACCCATTCTGAATTTATCTTGGTGTAGAATGTAAGATGTTGATCTAAACCTAATCTCTCCCATATTGTTTTCCAAATTTCCCAGCAGTTTTTGTCAAATATTTGATTCATGTCCCAAAAGTTGGGCTCTTTCCAGTGTTTTCAATAGGAATGGGTGCTGTACGTTGCCAAAGGCTTTTTCAGCATCTTGTGAGATAATCATGTAATTTTTGTTTGTTAGATTGTTGATATGGTCAGTTATGTGGATGGTTTTCCTAATGTTGAACCATCCTTGCATTCCTGGTATAAATCCCACCTGATCTTGGTGGATGATCTTCTTGATTACTTTCTGGAGTCTCTTTGCTAGTATTCTATTTAAGATTTTTGCATCTATGTTCATTAAGGAGATTGGTCTGTAGTTTTCTTTCTCTGTTTTTGACCTACTGATTTTTTCTTAGGGAGTTCTTTGATGGCTTGTTCAATTTCTTTTTCTGATATAGGATTATTTACATATTCTATTTCTGCTGTTAATTGAGGCAATTTATATTTTTGTAAATATTCATCCATTTCACCTAGATTGCTATGTTTATTGCCATATAATTGGGCAAAATAGTTTTTAATGATTGCCTTAATTTCGTCTTCATTAGAGGTGAGGTCTCCCTTTTCATCTTTGATACTATCAATTTGGTTTTCTTCTTTCATTTTTTATTGGATTGACCAGTACATTGTCTATTTTATCTGTTTTTTCAAAATACCAGCTTCTAGTCTTATTTATTCACTAGTTCTTTTACTTTAGATTTTATTAATTTCTCCCTTGATTTCTAGTATTTCTAATTTAGTTTTTATCTGGGGATTTTTAATTTGCTCACTTTCTAGTTTTTTAATTTGCATGCCCAGTTCATTGATCTTTGCCCTCTCTAATTTGTTAATACATGCACTCAAGGATGTAAATTTCCCCTTGAGTACTGCCTTAGCTGCATCCCACAGAGTTTGGTAGGATGTCTCATCATTGTCATTCTCTTCAATGAAATTGTTGATTTCTTCTTTGACTAACTGGTTTTGGAGAATCATATTATTTAATTTCCAATTAGTTTTTGATTTGCCTGTCCAGGTGCCCTTACTAATTATTATTTTTATTGCATTATGATCTGAGAAGGTTACATTTATTATTTCTGCTCTTTTGCATTTGTTTGCAATGCTTCTATGCCCTATTACATGGTCAATCTTTGTGAATGTACCATGTGCAGCTGAAAAGAAGGTGTATTTCTTTTTGTCCCTATTTATTTTTCTCCACATATCAATTAACTCTAATTTTTCTAGGACTTCATTCACCTCTCTTACCTCTTCCTTATTTATATTTTGGTTTGATTTATCTAGATCTGAAAGAGGAATATTTAGATCTCCCACTAGTATGGTTTTACTATCTATTTCCTTCTTGAGCTCTGCCAGGTTCTCCTTTAGGAATTTGGATGCTATGCCATTTGGTGCGTACATATTGAGCACTGTTATTTCCTCATTGTCTATACTGCCTTTTATTAGGATGTAATTACCTTCCCTGTCTTTTTTAATCATATCTATTTTTACTTTGGCTTTGTCAGAAATCATGATTGCCACTCCTGCCTTGTTTTTCTCATTTGAAGCCCAAAAGATTTTGCTCAAGCCCTGAACCTTAAACTTGTGTATGTCCACCCACCTCATATGTGTTTCTTGTAGACAACACATGGTAGGACTTTGGTTTCTAATCCCCTCTGCTATTTTCTTCTGTTTTATGGGCAAGTTCATCCCATTCACATTCAGAGTTATAATTATCAGTTGTGTATTCGCCAACATTTTGGTATCCTCTCCTAGTTCTACCCCTTCTTCTTACACTATTTCCTTTTAACCCAGTGGTTTGCTTTAAGCCAGTAACCTTTGTCCCCTCCCTTGATTTACTTCCCTTTCTACTCCCTCTCTTATTATTCCCCTCTTTTTATTTTTAAGGCCTAATGAATTTCCTTCCCCTTCTTCTCCCCTCCCTTTTTTGACCTCCCCACTCCCCTTGGTTTATCCTTTCTGACTTTCTCAGTAGGGTTAGATAGAGTTTTATATCCCAGTGGATATAGCTACTCTTCCCTCTCAGGGTTAATTACACTGAGAGTAAGGTTTAAATATTACCTCTTAATGCTTTCTTCCTGTCCTTCTTATAATAGTATTCATCTCCTCTTCCCATGCCCTCTTTGTTTGTAATAGAATATCCTATTTTTCTTATTCATTCAACTTTCTCTTGGTATCCTCTACTATTCATCCCCCTCTTTCCCACCCCGCATATCATCTTAGACCATTTAGTACTCCAACCTCTCCCTATGAATAATTCTTCTAATTACTATAATAGTGAATAGAGTTCCAATTACACATAACATTTCTCCACATAGGAATATAAATAATTAGGTCTTATTGAAGCCCTTAAAGAGGCAAATTTAAAAAATAAGAGTTTTCTTTCTTTCCCTTCTGTTTCTTATTTACCTTTTCATGTTTCTCTTGATTTTTGTGGTNAATTTTAAACCCTTAACTTCTGTGTATTGACTTATAGGTGGAAGATTGGTAAGGGTAGGCAATGGGGGTCAAGTGACTTGCCCAGGGTCACACACAGCTGGGAAGTGTCTGAGGCCGGATTTGAACCTAGGACCTCCCGTCTCTAGGCCTGGCTCTCAATCCACTGAGCTACCCAGCTGCCCCCACCTTTTATTATTATTATTTTTTTTTTATATTTTTTTAAACCCTTAACTTCTGTGTATTAGTTCCTTGGTGGAAGAGTGGTAAGGGTAGGCAATGGGGGTCAAGTGACTTGCCCAGGGTCACACAGCTGGGAAGTGTCTGAGGCCTGATTTGAACCTTGGACCTCCCGTCTCTAGGCCTGGCTCTCAATCCACTGAGCTACCCAGCTCAGTATATAGTCAGCTGTAAGTATATAGTCAGTTTTGATAGGTAGGTGATCCTTGGTTGTAGACCCAGTTCTCTTGCCTTTCTGAATAATCATATTCCAAGCCTTGCGGTCTTTTAGTGTGGAGGCTGCCAGATCCTGTGTGATCCTGAATGGTGCTCCTTGTTACCCGAATTGTTTCTTTCTGGCTTCTTGTAAAATTTTTTTTCTTTTACTTAGAAGCTCTTGAATTTGGCTATTATATTCCTGGGGGTTGTCTTTTCAGGGTCTAGTGTAGAGGGTGATCTATGCATTCTTTCAATGTCTATATTGACTTCTTGTTTTAGAACTTCAGGGCAGTTTTGCTGAATAATTTCTTTTTCCTATGGAGTCCAAATTTCTATTAATTTCTGCTTTTTCAAGAAGACCAATGATTCTCAAATTGTCTCTTCTAGACCTGTTTTCTTGATCTGTCAATTTCTCATTGAGATATTTCATGTCTCCTATTTTATCAGTCTTTTGACTTTGCTTTATTTGTTCTTGCTGTCTTGAGAGATCATTAGCTTCTAATCGCTCAATTCTAGCCTTTAGAGACTGGTTTTCCTTTTCAATCTGGTCATTTCTGGTCTTCAATTTACTTGCCTCACTTTCCAATTGTGAAATTCTGCCTTTTAAACTGTTTTTTTCTTGCCGGATCTCTTCCCTCTTCCTTATCATTTCAAATTTTAATTCTTCAGTAGCTTGTGACCAGTTTTCATTATTTTGGGAAGGTTTGGATATGATTATTTGTTTGTTCTCCTCTGCTGTTTGCTCTGTTGTCTGGTTTTTCTCTGCATAAAAGTTGTCGAGTGTTAAAGATTTCTTCTCCTTGATCTTTCTCTTTTGGAGTTCTTGTGGATAGCTTGCCATTGTGAGCCCTCTCAGGTTTATTCTCACACCCAGGGTCTGTCTGCATTCTATAGGCTCCTGAGGTCTCAGATCTAGTTGTTCTCAGGATCAAGTCTCCTGGTGGTCCCCTTGCTTGTTCCTCTGCCCGAAGCTCCTTTCATAGTCTCAGGGAGCTGCTTACACAGTCGTGCACCCCTCTGCACTCCCGTCTCTCTTTCTTATCTCTCCTTCACTGACCATTGATTGGTTGTTCTGTCATTTGCTTCAGTAAAGAAAACAAGAAATATAATCTTGTGAATAAACCTAACCATTGGCATAGCCATCCTATGTATATGTATGAATTCTGGACTATTTTTATTTTTGACACTCTTAAACTTTTCTGTATATGAAACTCACTTCCACATCCCTTATGTTCGTGTACTAATGATGGCCCTCATTTAATTACTTCCTTTTCTCCTAAGGAAAAAAATTTCTCTTGTTTCAGAAATTAACATCTGTTCCACTTTTTCTTGAATATCATCAGGTGCCCATCCCTACATTACCAATTTCTCCTCTATTCCCCAATCATTTTTTTCAGTCAACTTTTAAGTATATTTTATCACTTTATATGTATTGCATACCATGACTGTCAACAAATCTGATAGGCATCTGACTTATGGGGGTGGTGGTGAATGGCAAATAGCGAGGGGGAGGTGGCATTTTTTGGCAAATATATTGGCACATATTTGGCAAATTAATTGTCAGTTTCTCACTACCTTCTTAGGATATACAACTTTAATAGTCCTAATAATAATAACATTTGTGATCAGCTACTTCAAGATAACAACTGTTTGCTAGTGATAAGCATAAAATCAATGAAAAATGGCTTCTCCATAGCTAAATCCAACTGAATGTCTCATTTCTTATCTGGGCTGTTATTAAGGTGATTTATACATCTAACTAATTCTTTCATAAGAAGGAATATCATGACAAGTGTAAGTATTTTTCCTAGTTTCAGTTTAGTCAGTTTTGATTTGACATGTAACACCTGCTTTTTGTGAAACTAACATTTTTCTTAAAACATTAGAGTTTTCATGTCTTTTAGGGTAACGGATTTTGATTGATGGCTTTTTTCCTTCTGTTACCATCTGTATTAGGCATTCACAATCAAGGGACTCTTTAAAATGAATTCATATTTTATTTTTTCACAAAAGTGAGGCTAAAGAAATAACCTGAATATTCATAATTTAATTTTTTTAGGATAGCTTCCTTCTAACAATAATGATAGTCACAGAATCCTTAATAATAATAGCTGATAGTTATAAAGCACTCCACATAAATTATCTCATTTGATCCTCATAAATATCTCTGTGAGATAGATATTACAAATATTATTTTCTTATAGAGATAAGGAACCTGAGCCTCGGTGGGGTTAAGTTACAGGGCCATTGGCACAGTTAGGAAGTATTGGAATGAGCTTTAAGACATAGGTCACTCTCGACTTCAAATCCCTCTCTTTCCTCCACACCACACTGGCCCTCCATATCTTGAAAGAATCTGTTAGTTATCCAGTTAAGATTATATAGTTCATCTCCGATGGATGAAAACTTATCCCAATTTAAATGACTTACAAAGAAGATTGTGATTTTAATAATTATGTCTTTTGCAAGCTTAAAATGTTGTCTTCTTCATTTGTATTATGAGCAAGAAAAATCAATATCAGAATGTTTTGATTCCTAATCAAACTTGTCAATTTCCTATTTATGGCATGACTTTTTACCAATTTTTAAACTTTTTTTCAGTTTACAGAAACTGTTTTTTTTCAGTTACACGTAGAAACAATTTTTGACAATTGTTTTTTGACACTTTAAAAATTCAGATTTTTCTCCCTCCCTTATTCTCCTCCCCTCCCCATGGTGATGAACAGCCTGATATAGATGATACCCATGCTTTTTATGTGGTACATATTTCCATATTGCTCATGTCATGAAAGAAGACACATATCACACACAGAAATCTCATGAAGGAAATAAAGTGGAAGATGGCATGCTTTGATCTACATTCAGACTCCAATAGTTCCTTCTTTAGCTATGGATAGCATTTTCATCATGAGTTCTTTGTGACTGTCTTGGAGACTTACTTTGCTGATAATCATTTAGTCTTCACAGTTGATGATTGTATAATTTTTTTGTTACTATAAACATCATTCTGCTTCTGCTCATTTCACTTTGTATCAGTTCATGTCTTTCCAGGTTTTTCTGAATTCATCCTGTTCATCATTCCTTATGATGCAATAGTATTACATTTCAATCATATACCACAACTTGTTCAGTCATTCCTAAAGTGATGGACTACTCCTCAGTTTTCCACTCTTTGCTACTTCAAAAAGAGCTGCTAAAAATACTTTGGTAAAGGTAGGCCCATTTCTCTTATCTCTGATCTCTTTGGGATACAGAACCAGTCAGTAGTGGTATTGCTGGGTTGAAGGGTATGCATAGTTTTGTGACCCTTTGAGCAAGGTTCCATAATGCTCTTCAGAATGATTTTATCAGTTCACAGTTCCACCAGCTGTGTATTAGTGTCCCAATTTTCCCACATTCTCCCCAACATTTATCATTTTCCTTTTTGGTCAAGTTAGTATGGGATGACATCATCTCTGAAAGTTCCAGTAGTAGAAAGGAGTGATTTCCCAAGGCATTGCCTTACAAATCCATCTACGGAAATCCTTTCATTATTAATCAGTTGAAGAAAACTCTTCAAGGGTGCAGAGGATAGTAAAAAAAAATTCACAAAGAAAAGGTAGAAGAAAAATAAACATCATCACATTCCTTGTTATTCCCTCTTGGCATTTGTGTATTTTGTTTTGTTTTGTTTTGTTTTCTTTTTAAGTCATAAATAAGACAAAACTTGGGGCACCCTGATGGTAGAGAGATAGATGCTGGACCTAGACTCAGGAAGACTCATTTTTCCTGAGTTCAGTTCTGGCCTCAGACCCTTCCTAGCTTTATGACCTTGGGCAAGTCACTTAGCCTTGTTTGCCTCCATTTCTTTATCTATAAATTTAGCTGGAGAAGGAAATGACAAATCATTCCTGTATCTTTGCCAAGAAAACCCAAAATAGAGTCACAAAAAGTTAAACATGACTGAAGTGACTCAACCATAACAATAAGGGCAAAACTAACCTGTCTCATGATGATCTGATCCCAAGCCTTATTTTTTAACATGGAACTAGAGGTGGGGGAAGAAGAAGATTCTGACTTAGAGGCATTCTATTCATAATATCACAGATTGTAGCTTTGCTCTATTTACTTTCTAGCCAAGCACATATGTACCAAATGTTTGAAAGATACACACAGTTGCAACATGATATCTGTCATATGTATAGTGTTGGAACTGGATGCAATAAGACTTAGGGTCAGATCCTGCCTCTGGTACACACCAGCAATGTGACTAGTTGACTAGGGATAAATCACTTGACTTCTCTATACTTTAGGCAACTTCTTCACAAGATAATAACTATGTTTCCATGCTAAATTCCAGAATATTAAATTTGATAAATGACATCACTGCAAAAATTTTAAATGTGATCCTAGCAATAGTATAATAGTATAATAGTAATTTCAGAGATGTTTATAGTTATCTAATCATGGTTTGCAATAACTAAGAAATAAGTTGAAATACTTTTTTTTTTAAACCCTTGTACTTCGGTGTATTGTCTCATAGGTGGAAGAGTGGTAAGGGTGGGCAATGGGGGTCAAGTGACTTGGCCAGGGTCACACAGCTGGGAAGTGGCTGAGGCCGGGTTTGAACCTAGGACCTCCTGTCTCTAGGCCTGACTCTCACTCCACTGAGCTACCCAGCTGCCCCCTTGAAATACTTTTTTAAAAATTCTGGATGCCTCCTTTAGCCAGTGTCTGAGAAATATACTGTTGGTTCATTAAGTTTTGTCTTTGAAGAAGTAAATTATTCAGATATGTGTAGAGAAAATTCCTTATATTCATTGTTAGAATTTTTATAGTATAGGAAATCAATACCCATAAAGAATTCTTCAACATTGCCACACATAAAACACTTTTCATCTTAGAGAAATGTATGAGAATATTTTTAATTTTGCTAATGTGAATACTTCTCCTTCCAGCAGTAATGATTGTAACCATCCATGCCATGACTTTTTATTTTGTGAACCTCTTGTCCATTGCCACCTGTAACTCCTCCATGATCAATCAATGAAAAAGTATTTATTAACTATCTACTATGTATCAGGCCTGTGTTTGACACTAGGGATACAAGTGCAAGGAATGGAATAATCAAACATATGATTATATCTTTACTTAATGAAAATGACTTCAGCAGTGTTTATAATGAGCTCTAGTGGAAGCCTTCCTCTGGACCTTTTCACATTGGCATAGCACTGTTTGTCTTACTCTGGCTATATGACTGATTCATTTCTTTTTCTGATTGTAACTACAAATAATTTCTTTTAAGTCATTTTTGTGTGCAAGGAAGCAATCACTGACAAAAATCTATGGCCTACTTACCATAAAAGGGGATTTTCTACTCCCTTTGTCTATTTTAAGTTAATCAAGAACTTAAAGTACCCCTACTTAACACTTAGTAAGTCACTAACAAAGAAAGTTCACTCCCTACCAGGCCACAAGCACTGCCTGCCCCTGGGCAGTGCTAGGCAAATTGAAAAGCTATGATTGATTCCTGAGATGTGACTAGGAGAGCTGATGGGTGTAGAAAACTGTAATGTAAGCCGGAGCCTGAGAGAGATTCTCTCTCTTCATTGCTTGGTGGATTCTTGGGCTCTTCATTCTTGGTGGCCTTTAGCTTAGAGAGAGTGAGCTCTCTTGGACTTCATTCTTGGGGGTCTTTAGCCTAGGGAGCATGAGCTTTCTTGGGCTTAATTCTTGGCAGATTCTTGGCTCTTCAATCTTGGATGGATTCTTGGCCTCTTTGGCTTTGTGTGAGCTGAAGGTTCTCTGTGATTTTTTTCAGCATCTTTGGCTCTTCAGATTTTGGCTTCCTGATCCAGACTTTGGATTCTGGTGAGATTCACAGTCGGATTTGCATTCACAGTCTGGAGGCTCTAGGATTAGGTCTTAGGATATTTTTACCTAGGTGATATTTTCTATTTCCTTCCTATATTTCCCACTTTAATATCTATACCTTGCTGTAAATAAAGCTACTAAAGCAACTAACAAACTCAGTTTAATTTTTAACTTTTGTATATGATGACCACAATAACCATTATTAATTTTGCAAATTGAAAGGCTGTGATTGATTCCTGAGATGTGACTAGGAGAGCTGATAGGTGGAGAAAACTGTATATAAGCAGGAGCCTGAGAGAGATTTGGGCTCTTCCTTGCTTGGTGGATTCTTGGGCTCTTCATTCTTGGGGTCTTTAGCCTAGGGAATGTGAGCTTTCTTGGTTAGTGACTTACTAAGTGTTAAGTAGGGATACTTTTAAGTTCTTGATTGATTAACTTAAAATAGACAAAGGGAATAAAAAATTCCCTTTCACATTACATTTGCCAGAGCTTCTCCGTTGCCTCCAACACCTGCAATATTCATGATTTTAAACTTTTAATATCCAATGATTCAGAGTCACATAGCCCCACTGGAAGAATACTAGGATTGAAAAGATAGGATTTTGGTTGCCAGGAAGCAGCTTAGAATCTTTGAAATCTCTATACAATTTTCCAAATATAATTCTGGCTCATCTTCTTCCTTCTATTCAGCCTAGTTTTGTGTATCCATAGATATCAAGGGTATCCCTGATGAAAGGAGAAGAAAAGGCAAGCTTTTCAACAATTTTCTTTCACGTACCATATCTTCACTGTCAAACAGTGGACCGAAGCATATGAATATAAAACACAAGCCCCTCTGTTTCTTCTTAATTTTTTAAAAAGTATTTGACTTAGGGCAAAACACAGACTTTAAAGACTACCCTACAAAAAATTGTTTCCTCTATATATATTAAGATCATGCAAGTTTCCATGACAGAAGTGCAATTGCAGAGATAACCATTAAGTGATAAGAGAAAGGCATAAAAGACATATAAGTGTCATACATGTTAGAAACGACAAATTTCAGATGACAAACATTAATGTTTGAGAGCTATAATTAGCAAAGAAGAAACAAGCTGTTGAGGAAAAATAAGATCTTTTCAAAAGACAAAGATCAGTCTTTTTTTCTTATTTCTTAAAGGCATAATCCAGTTTGTTACTGCTAATATATGAGTAATCCAGAAGTGGAGTCTTGTAACTGCTGCTAACGTATGCTGTCATACAGCCCTCTCAGTGGCAGTACCTAGTCTTGTGCTGAATTACAATCTGTTAATTTCTGAGTGGCTGTAATATGCATAGAGAAGGACATGGAAGTAATTAGCCTGGCTGATCTGTCATTTTTCTACGTAGTGTTTTCTTTCATTTTATAGTATAATAGACCTTAACCTTATAGAAGGAAAATGAAGACTTTTTTTTTCTCCTCATTGCCTGCATGAAAATATGTAGTGGCCTAGTATCCCCTTGCATTTCCTTAAATTAATTTAGGCAAAAGAATACTTTGAGTGGGAAGCAAAAGTGTCTACATAACAGTACTGACTCAGAAGATGCCAGGGTTACTCTTTGCCTGGTGAATTCCTATCTTTTTAAGCAAAATTCAAATAACAATTTCTCCATGAAACTATCCCTATGGTTCATCCCATTTTCCCCCTTTCCCAAGTAGTACCCTTCTCATAGGCCTTCATATTACCTATTAAGAGCTAGAAGGGACCTTTTTGGACATCTGGTTCAATATTCTTATTTTAAATAGGAGGAAACTGAGATCCTGAGAGATTACTTTTGGGGGGGGGTTAATTTTGTTTCTTATTGTTATAGGAACCATATCTTTGCTAAATTTTATTTCTCTCTCATCACCTAGGATGCAACTTGGATTCTGTACACAGCTACTGCTTAATAAATAATTGCTAAGAAACAAACTATATTTCACCTTCTTTGTTTTCTTTTTGGTTTGAGATCTCTTCCACAAAATTTAACTAATATGGAAAAATGTTTTACATAATTGTTTATGTAAAATCTATATCAATTTACTGTCTCAGGTCAGAGGGAGGGAGAAAGAGAAGGAAGGTGGGAAGGGAGGAGAAAGTTTGGAACTCAAAATCTTTTTAAATAAATGTTAAAAAAGATTTTACATGTAACTAGGGAGGAGGAATAAAATAGTTTTTAAAGTCCTCGATTAACTGAATTAGATTGGTTAAATTAGTTATCTACTATTATCAGAAGTACAGGCAGTAAAATTAAAGAAAAAGAAACTGAGATGTTTTCTCCATCACTTTCCTCTTCTCTCATACTCATCTACCCCTCATCCCCAAACTCTTCTTCTAATCTTTTAAGGGAGGAAACAGAGAAAGAGAAATTTAAATGAAAGAGCTGAACAAAACCATAGCTCCAACCTGACTCTATCACATGAGATTCTCAGTGGCAGTATGACTTAGTGGTGGATGAAGTACAGTACTGGCCTTGGAATCAAGAATGCTGCCAGCTTTGTAACCTTAAATGACGAGTTGTCATCTTGTGCCTCACCCAATGACTTCATCTGTAGGATGAAGATAATTGCACCTCCCTAACAGACTTATAGTTAATATCACCTTTCAAACCCAAAAACTGTAAATGTGAACCATTATATATTTCTAAATTCCACATTGTCTTCTCATGCCCAAGGCCTACTCCAGTAAACATATAATATTTTCTGTCTTCCTCTCTCATATCTTTTCTGTTCTCTTAGGAAGGAATGGACTGTGTACAGTTTAGTCTTTGATCAGAGTTTATAGAATACATATAAGGATTTTGTTTGGACATGCTGCCTTCTGCCTATTATGTTATTAGGTAACTTGGTACTCATCATACTGTTGTATCGGCAGCTTTTTCTTAGCTTAGAGAAATTTGTTATTGTATGTTAACTTGTCACCCTAGGAAACAAATGCACAACACATAAACCACAAACTGTCAATTAGCAATAGAATTCTTTCTAAAATGTTTAACTTTAAATTAATAAATATGTTTTCTTTTTGGAGAAGCTAAATCAAAAGTTTTAGAAATTTTCATCTTTTCTGTTTCTAGGAGCTATACGTCCCATATTTAAAATAATCAGAAATCCATTTCTTTAAACATTATGAGGGGAATTAACTTATAAAGAAAGGATAGAATTCAGATGTAAAACCTATATATTTATTTACTTTAATTTACAAAAAAAAAGCCTATATATTTATTTACTTTAATTTACAAAAAAAAAAAAAAAGCAAGATTCCCAAATATTTGTATGTTAACCCAATTGTTTCTTCCTTTCTCCTCAAAAAGAAATAGAACATAAGTGTACAGAAGAATGTAGTCTCTATGAGGAAGGGAAGAAATTATTATAAAATACACACTTTAGTATAACTTGGTGGTTGTTAAGTAATACTGTCTTGAATTTAGGCATATTCAATAACCATATAGAAAATTTTTCTTCTACATTTTATGCGTATTTAAAAATTACAGGAACTGCTTTGAACTTTAAATCTTGGCAAATTTCTTAAGTGATGAATGTTGACCAAAGTAATCTGTTTTATTTCTCTCAAAAGAATGTGCACCAAATTTAAATGTTTCTGGACTAAAAAAAAAACACTTTCTGTTTTACAATCTATAAAAGTATCAGTTCCAAGGCAGAAGAGAGATGAGGTCTAGGCAGCTGGGTTAAATGACTTGCCTGGGATCATAGATCTAGGAAGTATCTGAGGTCAAATTTGAACTCAGGACTCCCCATCTTTAGACCTGGCTCTCTATCTACCAAGCCATTCAGCTGCCCCTGACCTCTTTTATTTTTATACCCATTCTTTAGTATATTGATAAGCAGCAATGCTATATAACTTTAACACCTCTACCTGTCATCATATCTCTAGGAAATTATTGTCAGTTTGCTGTGTGCTTTTATTGTTGAATGAATGTAGATATAAACAGAGGCTGGCTATATGGTGAAAAATTTGAAACCTGTGGCAACAAATGATAACCTGGGTTTGATAGGAAGAAGTCCTTCATTGCATATGGTTTAATAGATAACAAAACAACAAGGAGCTTTCTATACATTCGAAATTTATTCTTTGTTAAGGCCCTTCCTCAATCCAGAGTGACAGCACTGTTTACAAATCAGATTTCTTGAGTGTTCTTTCCCTAAATGGCAAGCTACTGATCAGAAGCTAAGCAATTAACATCATTAGTTGTCCCTCTAGCTATAATACAGTTCTTCTTTTATTATTGTCATCTGTGACATATATTATGTTATTAATAATATGTGCTTAATGGAAAATACTGGGAATAAATGGCATTTGGACCTGTAAAAACAAAGAAGGATTTGGGATGGCTGCAGAAATAGATGCTAAGAGGAAGTCTGGGCAAATGGAATTTAAATTAAGTCTGTTTATATCTACAAAGTTAAGATTTTTATAGCAATTTTAAAGTTTGCTAAGCAGATGGTGTAGTGGCTAATTTTCCAGGCCTGATGTCAGGAAGACTCATCTTCCTAAGTTCAAATCCAGCCTCAGACATTTACTAGCCGTGTAACTCTGGACAAGCCACTTAACCTTGTTTGCTTCAGTTTCCTCAGTTATAAAATGAGCTGGAGAAAGAAGTGCCAATCACTTGTAGTATCTTTACTAGGAAGACTCTGAATGGAGTGTTAAAGAATAGTACACACTGAAGAACAACTTTACTCGTTATCTCATTTAAAGTTAGCAATAACTCTAGGAGGTAAATGCTATTATTAGTCAATTAGGTGGTACCATAGTGAACAGAGCACTGGGCCTCGACTCAGAAAAACCTGATTTCAAATATGGCCTCAGACACTTACTGGCTTTGTGACTGTTGGGCAAGTTACTTAACTTGTTTACCCCAGTTTCCTCAACTGTCAAATGCATGTATTAAAAACAAAGCCCAAAAGCTGAAGGAAAAAATAGAAGAAAATGGAAGATTTCTCATAACAACCAATGATCTGCAAAACTGATCCATGAGAAGAAAAAAAGAAACTTTAGACTGTGAACACCGTGATCATAACAAAGAACCTAGACATCATATTTCAAGAAATCATAAAAGGATATTATGTAGATCTCTTAGAATCAGAGAACAAAATGGAAATAGAATCCACTAGTTTCCTCCTAAAAGAAGTCTGAAATGAAAGCTCTCAGGAACCTTGCCAATATATAGACCTTCCAGGTCAAGGGAGGGGTGGGGAATGTGTGTGTGTGTGTGTGTGTGTGTGTGTGTGTGTGTGTGTGTGTGTGTTGCAAGCATCCAGAAAGAATGCAAGTACTGCAGAGCCCTGATTAGACTTTATTTAACAGCCACCACTATAAAGGAACAGATAATTTGGAATATAGCATTCCAGAAGGCAAAGGATATAACCAAAAATAATCTACCCAGAAAAACTGAGTAAAATCCCACAGGGAAAAAAAATGAACCTTTAATTAAATAGAGGACTTCCTAGCATTGTAGATGAAAAGACCAGAGTTGTAAGGTAATTCTGAAGTTCAAACATAAGGGAGAAGAAATATAAAAAGATAAATAAGAACAATAATAAAGAACTAAACAAAGATAAACTGGTTATATTCTGATTTAGGAATATGATGCATGTGTCTCCTCTGAGCCCTAGCAAAATCAGGCGTCAGAGAGGGAGTCTGATTAAACAAGAACTGGGTTTTTTTTTTCTTATTGATCTTATTCTGTTTTTTTCTTAATGATCTTAAGAGAGGAATGTAAATAATGTAGAAGAGAAATAGACTGGTGGGATAGGAAGTGGAGGGGAGGGAAAGTTAGGGGAAATTGTCTCACATAAGCAGAGTATACCAATAGACATCTATGTGAACAAGGGTGTGTGAGGGAAGTGGCTGACTCTTGAACCTCATTCTCATCCGAATTCGTCAAAAAAGAGAAAATGCACACACACACAGAATTTGTTGTAGAAATAATTAACAGGGAAATCAGAAGAAAAGGTGAGAAAGAAAAAGGGGGAAATAAGAGGGATAGTATGGTAAGAGAGGGATTATTCTGATTCTTTTTGAGGTGGCAAAAAATAGTAATCTGGAGTGCTCATAAATTAGGAATGGATAAGCAAATTATGGTACATAGATATGATATGATATTATTGTGCTCCTGGAAATGAAGAAGAGGGTGGTTTTAGGGAAGACTAAGAAGACTTGTATGAACTATGTAGAGTGAAATGCATGAAACCAGGAGAACAATTCTACACTAACAATATGATAAAGACAAATAACTGAAAGAATTAGGAACTGGTCACTGTATTGAGCATTCACAATTCCAAAAGACTGGTACCCAATTCTTGATAGAGAAGAGAAGGACTCATAGTATAGTTTGAGACATGCACACATGCATACACATAGATAGATAGATAGATAGATAGATAGATAGATAGATAGATAGATAGATAGATAGATAGATAGATAGAGGGAGAGGGAGAGGGAGAGAGAGAGAGAGAGAGAGAGAGAGAGAGAGAGAGAGAGAGAGGAATAAGATGACACTTCTCCTTTATAACAGTTGCCCAGGCAGGATCCTTCAGGTTAAAAGAGGTTTATACTTTAGGACCCACCTGGGGTTAATTGATATATTGATTTGGGCTCTTCAGCTAGGATAACGACGATATTCTGACTGCGTTGTCTCCCTTCCCAAAGAAGCTTTGAAACTGATTTAGGAAGGTACTTTAAACTTTATATTAAACAGGAAGGGTAAAGGACTGTGGTATAGGAGACCCTACTTTAATTGTTACTAATGAAATCTCAACTGCTGGCAGATGAAGAATCAATGTAGCTTCCCTCTGGTTCAGTCTGGCCAGGACTAAACCAGAGTAGGTAAACTGCTGGGAAATCTTCAGCTTCTTCTTCTGTAGATCTTCAGCCTTAACAGTTGAGTTATGTTCACCCTTTTCATCTCCTGCCCACTTCTCGGATCCCTCCCGGACCCTGGGAAACCTAAATATCTAGATGATGAAACTCCTAATATCTAGGGGCAGTAGAAACCAAGGTGGTGGTCAAATACAGGTTGAAATGGTATCTCAAGTACAGGAAGAGTTTGCAGAGAGATGTTTGCACCCTCTCACTCCAAGACCAGGATCCACCGATCTCCAGCCTCAGCACAGGTCAAAGACCCAGAATCTCCCCTCAGGGTTCTCAAATGCCCCTCCTGCCTCTCGCATGCCTCCCTGGGAACATTCCATCCAACTGACTTATTTGTCAATCAAAGGTGAACTTCAAGCTCCCAGAGATTCAATATAACAATAGATAGATAGAGAGAGAGATAGATATAGGGAGAGAGATAGTTTTTTTTAACGTGGCCAGTATGGAAATTTGTTTTGTTTAGCTCTATATGCTTGTAACAGGGGTTTTATTTTTCTTGTATTCTCAATCAAGAGGGAGAAAAGGCAGATTTTTTGCTTTGGATATTCCACTCACTTTCTGTATTAACTTGTTGATCCTTCTGGGCCTCAGTTTTCTCCCCTATAAGGAAGTCTGTGGTCTAATAAAGGATACCTTCCTATATTTTATGTTGATATAATACTACAATGATCTTAATTTCTTTTTGTTAGTTTAATTATTTCAAATAAGTGAAATAAAGTACAACATAATCTAATTCTACCTATAACAAAAAGAAAAGAAAATCCAAAACTTTTTTTAATTTGAGAAGTTTTTTTCTGAGTATTTTAGGATATTATAATGAATTAGAATACTGTTTCAATCATCATTCAGTGGCTTACAATTCAGTAGAAATTTGACTGCTGGGTACATAAATGTGAATAGAATACAGGGAGACTTGTACTAAAAATTGAGAGGTATATTTTCTGGCCTTAGCTCTAAGACTATATTGTATGTAATATTGAAAATTAATACACTAAATGTAATATTTAGAAATTGGTTTGGAAATATAATACTAGTTTAAAAAAAAGATTGTTGTGGTCCTTCTTTAAAAATATTTAACCCTTAAGTCATGAGGATGATAGTAACTTTTAACAATTTAATTTTAATATAAATATAGCCTAAGAAAGAAATAAGAAGGGAAGGAAATAGAAAAATATTTCCTAGCCTACCACCCTAACCTTACTAGCCCACGAGAATGTCTTCTGCCCAAGCCACCAGTGCCAAATCACAGAAAGACCCCCAGCCAAAGACCTCCAGAGAAGAGCCTGATTTCCTCTACTGTCTTATTTTTTATAGTAGTCTTCCTTCTCCACATCACTTCCTTTCCCTGTATGCTGGTCTGTCACATCTCAGGAACCAATCAAAGTCTCTCTGAGCTGGACCCATCCCTTAGTTCTGGGTCATGCTCTTAGGGCTCTTAACCTGTGACCTTTGTTTGGAGCATTCCAGCCATGCAAATGGACTGGCTCAGATGAGCAGAAAGTTCACAACCCTGGGAGGAAGGGGTTCCCTTTACACATGTATTACCTTTGACCTTTCATGGTATTCTGTGATATAAAGCATTTTGTTTCTTTTCAGTGATTGCTGTGAATATCCCAGACTTCAATTCTCTCAGTCTCAGTTTTCTCCCCTATAAAATGGAGGAAATAATAGCATCTACCTCTTTGGGAGAAGATCAAATAAGATAAAGTATGCATACCTTGGAGTGCAATTTAAATAGAAGCTATTGTAGTTGTTATTGTTAATTTTTCTTGAAAGTTGTTATTCATTTGTACCCAATTCTAGACCCTCTAGATCAGTAATTCCCAAAGTGGGCGCCACCGCCCCTGGTGGGTGCTGCAGTGATCCAGGAGGGCAGTGATGGCCACAGGTGCATTTATCTTTCCTATTAATTGCTATTAGAATTTTTTAAAAATTAATTTCCAGGGAGCTAAGTAATATTTTTTCTGGAAAGGGGGTGGTAGGCCAAAAAAGTTTGGGAACCACTGCTCTAAACTTTTCTTCATGGGGGTTTTGGCCAAGATACTGGAGTGGTTTGCCATTTTGCAGTATTACCCCCATTTTACAGATGAGGAACAGTTGAGACAAATAAGGGTTAAGTGACTTGCAGGGGTTACACAACTAGGAAGCATCTGAGGCTCTATTTGAACATAGGTGTTCTTGACGCCAAGCTTTTTGTTGAAAACAGAAAGTGAAAAAATATAATGGCATTTTCCCCTTGCAAAAATTATTTACAGTGCCTTGCACCAAGCAGAGCTTAATTAATGTTGGTTGATTTGAAGTGATTTAAGTTGCATTGAATTACACACTTATTTATGAATTGCTTAAGGGGAACTAACAGTAATGAAATTGTGCTGATTTCCCAACTAGATAGAGTTTTAGTGACCTTTATAATGGGAAAATAAACCTGCTGTTTTCCTGACAGATTGTTAGACTTTACTTTTTTTTTTTACCCTTATTCTTTTCCAACTCTCCATTTCATGCTAGAATTTTTAAATAGTGTTAGTTTGCTTTGTTGTTTTCTTGGTTTGGTAGAGAAAAAACAGCTGGGTCCAAAAGTAAGGTCACTAAATTTCAAAGAAACAAGTGATGTAGTCATTCTCCCTTCACTTGGAAGAAAAGCCTCCTGGCTGTTTACTTGAATACTAGACTATGAGTTTATTATTATTATTATTAATCCAATTATGGTACTTTACTTCTCTCCCTCTTCAATTTTCCTCATATTATACTTACTTGTCTATATATCATACCTCTCTCTAACCCAGAATTTTAATTCCTTTAACCTCATGTCTCTGACATTTAGTATTGTGCCTTGCCCATGAATGAATGAATGAATGAATGAATGAATGAATGAATGAATGGAAAGGGTTAGTGTCTTAGCTATGGTTCCTAACTAATATGTTTAAGAATCAGGACTCAAAAAGAGGTCTGACTCTAAAAGGGTTAGAAAAAGAGAGCCTTCTCTTCTCTATGACAGGTCTCCTCTCCTGTTTTTAATTTAATTGAATGAGTAATTTATTAAACATCGATTACATGCTAGGCACTAGGGACAAAAAACCAATAACCAAAAAGACTTTGCCCTCTAGGAGCTCACATTCAACAGTGTGCACAAGTAAGTGTTCATGAATAAGTGTATAGAGATGTGGGCAGTTGGGTAACTCAGTGGATTGAAAACCAGGCCTAGAGACAGGAAGTCCAAATCTGGGTTCAAATCTGGCCTCAAGACACTTCTTGTCTGGGTGACCCCATTGCCTAATCCTTACCACTCTTCTCTGCCTTGGAACCAAGATACAGTACTGATTCTAAGATGGAAGGTAAGGGTATAAAAAAGAAAATAAAAGTATATAGAGATGAATGCAAATTGAGTTAGCAAGGGAGTAATAACTGGGGAGATCAGAAGAGCACTTTGTTCCTTACATATAACTCTTGCCTAGCAAATGACAGCATCACCAATAAATTATTTAGCCAACAGACATTTATTCATTCATTGCTTACTGTACAAGGCAATAGCACATGTGCTCTAACAATGGAGGCAGCTGAGTGGTACAGTGGCTAGTGTTGGGGTTGAAGTCAAGAGGCCCAGAGTTCAAATCTTGCCTTGTACACTTCCTAGCTGTGTGATCCTGGACAAATCACTTAACCTCTCCCAGCCTCATTTTCTTCATCTGGAAAAAGGGGGTAATAATGGCACCTGCTCTGCAGAGTTGTATGAATCCAATGAGATGACAGATAAAGTACCCTCAAACCTTAAAGTACTATATAAACATTAGCTATTATTAGCCAGCCAGTGACATTGATGGAAAAAGCAAAAGGAACTATGATCTTCCCTCTGCGTTTTTATGAAGCTCATGTCTCTTTCAGAGGGCCCATTACTTTAAAAGCTTGGGTATTGCCCAGTATTCAAAAGAACAAATTGACTGCCAGGTCAGATAGGATTTCAAACTCAACCTTTACATGAAAGATTCTCCTAAAATAGTCAAGCTTCAGGCTTTAAGTCTAATCCTTCTTTCTAAGCATTTTCCTCCCTAGCAGAATAAAAATACAGAATTCTAAATGAATAGAAAGCCTGCTGTGTAAGGGCAGTATCTAATTGCATGTTCTGTATGTTGCTAGCTCACTAATAAATTTTAATAACAACGAATAACCTGCCTTGCTTAACAAGAACAGGCAGCAAGAAGTCATCTGCCTTCCTTCCCTATAATGAACAGGCTCAGCGTGCTTAAGGGATGGGGTCCTCACTATTCAGATAGCTCTTTGCTTATTAACAACAGTCCCATGTTGGATGAAGTGGGAAATGGTGAGCTCTACAGGGACTGTGGTCTAAAATTTCCTACCTAGAGAAGAGGGCTCTCATTGTATTTACTACCACCTTCAGAGTACATGGCTTTTCCCCTAGCCCTCTCTCTTCCTCGGGCTCTAGAAACAATTTTCCTGACTAAGAATCTAGACAACAACCAGATAAAATATAGACAGCCTGGAAATCTGACTGCTTCCTACTCCAACTGACAAGATGAGTAAGGCTGGCAGGCTCAAACTGATAGGACAAGAAGGGAATGGATGAAACACTTGATGGTGTTCTTCTAGTGCAGTGGTTCCCAAACGTTTTTGACCTACCGCCCCCTTTCCAGAAAAAAATATTACTTAGCCTCCTGGAAATTAATTTTTTAAATTTTAATAGCAATGAATAGGAAAGATAAATGCACCTGTGGCCATCACCTCCTCCCTGGGTTGCTGCAGCATCCATCAGGGGGCAGTAGCGCCCACTTTGGGAATCACTGTTCTAGGGGGAGCTTCTCTCTCACAGAGAGGCAGCCAGGCAGGTACCCACCAGCAAAGAAAAACAGACATTCAGGCAGTTTCCCTTCATTCCTTAGAATGTGTTGGTACAGAAGTCATCCAGTTAGCTTTTGACTGAGCTTTCCATGAGGTATATTTTTTCTTAAACTTCATAGGATCATAGAATCATAGTTCTGAGCTGAAAGCTTCTTGCGGAGGTCATGTCAACTCCTACACTTGAAATGGAGGCCTTGAGAAGTTATGGGACTCTCGAAGGCTTTCATAGAAGTAGAATGTGAACCAAGATCCTTACATGCCAGAGCTGAGGCTTTTCCTGCTGTACCATGTAATGCAAGGTGGCTAACAGAAACTTTTTGCTTCTGCAATTTCTAAAGGTCACAAAACGTCAGTTAAACATCTTAGAATGTTCAGAAAGTCAGTTAGAACTTAAAGCGATAAATAGAAGTGAAGTTCCAACTGACGGGGCTTTTGCCTTCTGGCTTAAGTTGTGGCTGGAGGCTTTTGCTTTGGCCTTTCAGCTTTGGCCTAATTGCTTCGGTCTTGGCCTGTGCTTATTTTGTTTTGGGGAAATTTGGATCTATCTCATTTCTCTGGACCTCTCCCTGATCTCCCGTCTCCATCCCTCCCCTTCCCTGATTTCCTTTGGGTTCTGATTGGAAGGGAGGGCTTGGTGATTGAATATAGTGGGTTTTAGTTTCTTTAGATAATTGGAGTATCCTCAAATAAGTTATCCCCAAGTTTGATAAAGACTTTATTTAAAAGGCAGTCAAATCTTCCTGACTGGGAGAGCTGGGCTCTCTCTCTGTCTAAACCTCTCCGCGACCCATCCCCCACCCTCACCCCTCTCCCTAGCAGCAGTTAGAAAATCCTGAACCCCTCCCCCTTCTGACTGACCCTGGTATTAATAAATCCCCTTGTTACGTATTCAAACCCTGTGGTGAGTCATTGTGTCAAAAATTAAGACAAGGGCCAAAAGAAAAGAATCATTTTCCTTTATTTCTTGAGACAACTGGGGCATCCATCTTGACAGGAAGTACCTCCCTGAGACTTCCTCCAGCCATCAGTTTGACTGGCAGGGAGGGGCCCTCTCGAGCCCTCCCTCAGGAGACTTTGAAACTAACAAGAGAAACCCTCCAGTCAAGCCTAAACGTTTCTTACTGGCCCTGGTTTCCTCCCTGGATTCTCTGTCTCAAGCCTCTGGGAATAAACATGTTTGAGCTGCCCTCTCCTATATACCCCATTTCCTTTATCTCCTATATACCTTACCTTACCTTCTTTCCTCCTCCAATCACCTTATAATCCCTTATTCCCTTTTATCCTTCCTCACACCCACCTACTCAACTTATTTAATTCTTTTTTGATAACAACCATGCTGTTCCTCTTTTACTGAATCAAGCAAAACATTTGGCAAGGAAATTTGATAGCTTGCAGATAGATAGATAGATAGATAGATAGATAGATAGATAGATAGATAGCTTGCAGATAGATAGATAGACAGACAGACAGACTGACAGATGGGCATACTGAAAATAATTAAGTATTGTATTCATTATGCTCCTAATGCTATTTTTCAAACTTCTTTTTTTACATCTGAACTTCTTTTCTTCTTGGTTTGCACCTTGGATAATCAAATGGTCTTAATTAACTATTGTAATGAAAACCTGTGTCCCAATGTGGTTTGATTCTGAGACATTTCCTTTGAACCCGTCTGATTTTCCCTCAATGATCCAGAAAATAATTTGGTCTTGGGTTTGCTTGCTGGGTAGGAGACTGGACCAGATAATCCCTCAGTTCTTTTCCCAAAGCTAAGATTTTTTCACTTTATGAATCATTAGCACGCAGGGAGGTTTCTGCAGCAAAACTGAAGTAGCACATGCAATCAAATTCAAAATAATGTTACCATCTGGCAAGGAGAAGAGGAACAAAAATAAATCCTGAAATATCTTTGGCATGGATCTTTAAAATGCCATCTAAATTTCCATTTGTAATCCTGGCTCTTGGTTTTGTTAACCTATACTTTGGGTCTTTGGACACAGATGATGGGGAGTTTGGGGGATGTGACTGTCACTGAGAAGGAGTCTTCCCAGCAGCTGTCAGGACTTGTCACCCTTGTCTCCTCCTGTCTGCAGAAAAGGGCAGCAGGGGGCAGGCCACATTCAGAAGCCCAGTGCCTCGCTTCACTTCAGAAATCATTTTGCTATGAGATGCTTTTGGAAGTCTGCATGCTTTATTTTAAGTACCCTGTCAAAAATGTAGGCAGAGGATGTCACTTCCAGGGCCTTTTACAAGGTCTACAAACTCTTCAGGCCTGAGTGCTCCTGGCAAGACTCAAGCAGTGTTTGTGTCTCTTACTGCTACTGAATGGTCTATGGCACACTCAGGAGAAGGAGATGGAGGAGAGAGAATAATTAGGTAGGGGATAGAAGAAGAAGATAGGTGGAAAGGAGAGAAAGCCTGTCAGAAAACTCTACACCGTAGCTGTGATTAGGCTTCATTGTGAGAGGCCAAAATACAATGATCTTTCCATCATTGTTCTTGACTTCTCAGTAACATTTACAATTTTTCCTCCTGGATGCTCTCTCTTCTCTGAGTTTCCATGACATTTAGTGCCTGTTCTTAGTTCTCTTTCTACCTTTCTGACCACCCCTTCTCAAACTCTTTATGAGTTATCATCCATAACCCAAACCCCAACTCTGAGAATATCCCCAAGGTTCCATCTTTGTCCATCATCTCTCTATTCTCTTTTTGGGTTTATCCATCAATCTCTATGAGTTGTTACCAGCTCTGCACAGATAATGTACCCCAGATCCATATGCCTCTCCTGAGCTCTGGTCCCACATCACCAGCTGCCTACTGAACATTTCTAGTTGTGTATCTTGTAGACATCTCAAATCCACCACATCTAAACCACACATTGTCCCACCAGACTCAATCCTCTTCTTAACCTTCCTTTTTCTGTTGAGGATACCACTTTCATTCTTATCTTCCAGTTTTGAAACCTTGAAGTAGTTAACTTCTCACTTTCCTTCACCTCACATTTGTAGTCAGTTGCCAAATCTTGTTTCTTTTCACTTCCACATCCTTCCTCTTATCACTTTTCTCCACTCACTGAATGATCTACTCTGCTTCATTCCTTTATTGTCCCCTTCCCTAGGCTCTCCCTACTCTAATCTGTCCTAAAAACAGCTGCCAAAGGGATTTCCTAAGAGCATAAGTCTAACCGTATCACTTCTCAGGTCAGTAAACTCCAATGGATCAAATCTAAACTTTCCTTCCTAAAGCCCATTATAGCCTGGCCTCAACCTTCCTTCCTAAGCTCCCTATACATTAACCCCTTAAAGGACTCTACTGCTGCTCCTCACCTATGTGTATCTTGATTCTCCCTATAATGCATCTCTTCCTCACCTTCCCTTTGAAGTTTCTTTCAAGTCTCCATTCAAGCAACACTTTCCTGAATCCCTCCCCCTCAAAATTACCTTGTGTTTATTTTGAATAAATATTGTATGGACTTAGGGTTATGGAGAGCGGGTTGGACCTCTGATTCTGTGGTTCTAGGGAATTCCTTGAACCATGCAGATTACCCACCTTTGCTATAATTCAGAGCCTTAGAGTGGATCAGAACCTTGAGAAAGGTCAAATCACTTATCTAGGGTCACTCAGCTAGTGTGTGGGAATGGACGTCAGGCCTTTCTAGCTCTGCAGCCATCTCTCTTTCCACTGTGTCACATTCCTTCTCATGAGATATATGTATGTAATACTTCTATGATAGTAATAACAATAGCTAGCATTTCTACACAAGACTTGTAAAGCACTACAAATCTTTAATTGTCTTTTATCCTCACATCCATCCTAGAAGGTGGGTGTTATTATTAGCTCTATTTTCCAGGGAGGAAACTGAGGCCAGGAGTGGTTAAATGGTTTATCCAAGGTCTCCTAGCTAGTATATGTCTGAAGCAGGACTCAAACTCAGATCTTTCTAATGCTCTATCCTGAGCACCACTGAGCAATTACCTTATATAAATTTGGCATCTGCCCAAAGGAAAGGGCCCTGAGCTGAAAGGCTTATGTTATGGTTGTCTCTTTAAGCACAGCACCTGTCACAGAGATGGGCACACAACGTTTTTATCCATGCTCCTGGCCCAATTGATTAACTGACTGCATCAAATCATTTGATTTTAGAGCTGAGAGGAATCATAGATTAGATGTGGTTTAATCCAATATGACCTTCTTATTTCACAGTTTAGCAAAGGCAGTCTAAGAGAGGTTAACAATTTAAATAAGGTTATAGTACACAGATGCCTTGCAAACTTTTTTGTTTTGTTTTGATTATTGATACATTTAATTTTTTATTTTATTTTATTTTTTTAATTTTAAACCCTTAACTTCTGTGTATTGACTTATAGGTGGAAGATTGGTAAGGGTAGGCAATGGGGGTCAAGTGACTTGTCCAGGGTCACACAGCTGGGAAGTGTCTGAGGCCGGATTTGAACCTAGGACCTCCTGTCTCTAGGCCTGGCTCTCAATCCACTGAGCTACCCAGCTGCCCCCTGATACATTTAATTTTGATGAAGCAAACAAAAATTAACCCAAAAAATGCTTCCTCCAACAGCTAAGCAAAATAATACAAAAAAGGGATGGCAGGTGTTAATATATGCCAGCTGCATTCTTTAAATTAAAAAAAAACACACACACAAAAAACTCTTACCTTCCATTTAAAAAATCAATACTAAGTATCAGTTCCAAGGCAGAAGAGCAGTAAGGGGTAGGCATTTGGGGTTAAGTGACTTGCCCAGGGTCACACAGCTAGGATGTGTCAGAGACCAGGTTTGAACCATGGACCTCCTGGCTCTAGGCCTGGCCACCCTGAATACTTTTTCAACCAGCACCTAACACAGTACCTGGCTTATAGGAAGTGCTTAGTAAATGTTTGTTGACTTGATTTGGTCATTGCTCTTTTTTTTTTTTTTTTTTTTTTTTTTTTTTTTTTTTTTTCAGAAAACCCTGTTTGCACCTTTCAACTCTTATCTATAATGGAATGGCTCTTAATCTTACAAATTTGTATCTATTCTCTCTAGATAATGAATATCGGACTTTATCTGAGATGTTTATTCTTGGACATTTTCCCCAGTCCATATTTTTTATTTTCCATGCATTGCGTTTATCAGTGTTAAAGCTTTGTCTTTTCACATAATCTAAATTGCCTATTCCATTTTCTTTATTCTCTCATTGCCTGATTTATCCTCTGAACGTGTTTTACTAAACATACAAAAATTAAAACCCTGTTTTATTCAGTTTTTTATTGTGAAAAAGAATTTCATTTGAAATACACATATTTTAAATGTTCTGGTGCAACAAATTTGGGCTGAACTGCTGATTGTGTGTGTGTGTGTGTGTGTGTGTGTGTGTGTGTGTGTGTGTGTGTGATGGACTATTGCAGGTGTGCCCAGACCCAAGTCTCCCTCATCTTTCTCTGAGAACATTGCTCATGTTCCTCCTCTTCAGCAGGAGAATGTTTGTTCTGATATGTTTGGATAAGATTGGATATTGCACCTGATGTGGCTAATACTAGATCACATCCTCAGGAAATTGAGTTTTTCATTTTACTCTTTAGAACAAATAACCTTCCAAAAGAAGTATGCTGGGTGCAATGCTTGTGGCTTCTCCCCTTCCTGCACCTACTTCAATCTTCAAGTTACCCTTTGGTTTTGCAAAAGTTTATTCCCGTTGCTTCAATGATTTTTTAAAATTTACTCAATTAATTTGTAACCCCTTTGAACTACAGTTTCCCAGTGGGCCCCAGTCTTAATTCAGTGACTTATGACTTTTCTTTCATCTGTATGAGGTTTTGATAAGTGTGTGAAAAATATCTGATCCTTCATTTCATTTTAAAAGTAAGCAACTCTGCTTAGGCCTACTAGCTCCTTAATAACCAGGGGCAAATTAGTGCATTAGTCAAGTTCAGGATGCAACACTTGTCTGATGTAATAGGTATAGGCTTAAGACTGACCTTCCAAGAGTAACCCATCACAAGAAAAGGATGCTCATAGCCATTCATCGAGCTAAACAATGAGATCAAGTATGGAAAGATTTCATATAGAACAAATATTCTTAGCAGCTCTCTGTGCAAGAAAACTGGAAACAGAATGGATTCCCATTAATGGGAAAATGCTTGGAAAATTATAGGAGATGAAAGTAATAGAATAATATGAAATGTAAGGTATTCAGAGATCCCTAGGGAAGACTTTTATCAACTGCTGCAAAGTGAAGACAGTAAAATCAAGAGAACTATATACATGACAAAATAGTATAAATGAAAATTGACACTGAACTGAAGTTTCTTGCATTGACCCATCTTGGTGCCAGAATATAACAGCACACTCCCACTACAGTTGACTGGTGCAACTCTTCAGGAAGAGCTTCGGCAGTCAATATTGGACTCCCTGGGGATTAGTAAAGAGAAGGAAGGCTGTGCCAACAAGGAAGAAAGAAGAATTAAGTCCAATGGATTGAAAAACTTCATCCTCCCAGTTGTTTGGAAGAATCTTAAGGGAGTAGACAGGATTTTCTTGGCTGTCCTCCCACTGGACCTCATTCTTAAGAGACAAGAATGAGCCACCATTGAAGAATTTTCAGCAGCAGATGTCTGAAGGAGAGAAACAAAAGTGTCTTTAGGACATTTATATATTTGTTGTACTATTAATAATATATTTTACCTAGTTAAGCTTTTTTTATAATATATTTAGTAACATTAATTCTTATCTTTGTTACCTTAAGATTAATAAGAAACAGCTTCATTTTGAAATTAACTTCATCACCATACATTTGCATAATTTCATCAAAATCATCTAGTTTATGTGATAGAAATTTTTAAGATTTTTTTGTTTTCATTGACATTTGTAATCATGAAGGCCATGTCTTCTCTAATTCCATATTATGTGCAAAGGTTGCTGAATCTCCCTGGTAGAGTCAGTTTTTCTGAAGTGAATGAACTAGATTAAGGAATATTTAAATTTTTGATAAGAGAATGCTTTGAAAAATCTTATATTTTGGAAATCAATTTGTTATATCTTTTTCCAGCATAACATTACGAATACAGTACAGAAATCAACTATATAGTTTCCAAATCTTTTTTTCCTTAATGAAAACTTTTCAAATCTAACTGTTATCCATTTTTAGATAATTCATTCAAAACTTTAGTATAATAAATTCTAAACTTATTATCCTATACTTGACTAATGTTCATATAATAAAGAAGTAAAACTCTTTGTTAAGTTTAGATATAGATTAGACTTCTAGTTTATACTTCCCCGAAATATTTCTGTAAGCATAATGAAGAAGACATCCAAATGTATTATCAGAAGAGAGTCACTACGTTGAGACAATGATTTTTTAGATAGTTGACTCATTACTTAATCCTTTTAATTTATAAAGAATGTCCCTGGTGCAGTTTAGAGCTATTAAAACAAATGAAAACAAAGCTATCAATGTTACACTAAAACTTTGGGGACATCCTGTACTTTGTATAAAGCCACTTATGTTTATGAAAGTTACCATCAAGATCTTTATCAGTTATGTGTTTGTCTTTTAAGGAGAATCAACCATTTGCAATAGTTTCAGATGATTAAACTGGGCTCAATGCTCTGGCTAACCTTATTGGACTAATGGCCAGATCTTTATTCACCTATCATATACTGATTATTTTAAATCATGAATTGAAAATCAAAATCATTAATCATTGAATATGAAATTAGAGATTCTGCAGGTGTATTTTCTTTGACATGCATTTGCCACTCCTGTTGGCATCTGCATCTCCAATTTCAGCAACAGAGACAGACATAAAACACTCATATGTTTTGATGCAGAGTTTTGGAGAAAGAGAAAAAGGCTTAATCTTCAGCCTTTTTTATAATGAAGGTATTGCAAAATTAAATGATTCTTTTCTCTCAAGTGGTCAAGAGTGTTGACAGTACCCTCTTTGTGTAGACAGGGATGGGACATCATCACTATTGTCTGGCCAGTTCTCTCCTCCCCAAAGAGAGATTTAGCTAATTACAGAAATGGAGACTATAAGTCAGCCACAGCCTTCAAAAGCTTTACCAAAGTAAAAGTCTGCAGATAGTTCATGTGGTCTTCTGACTTAGTTCTGCCTCCCTGGAAGGACAGTGAGCCGGCTGTCACATGAGTTACAAAGGAGGCAAGGACTTGAACTACTCCAAAGTTGGAGACCTGAGTAACTCATGAGGTGGCATGAAACATTTTGAATCAGTCCCTCTGATGATGCAGAGTGATTTTGCCTTATTCTTTCAGTTACTTGGAACAGTTTTTCAAATTAGGAATGTTCCAGAGAAAATACCTAGAGATAAGGAATAGGGAATATCTTTTTCATAGAACAGCCAGCAAGCCAGTGTCACTGCATCCAAGAGTACACGGCAGGGAATAAGACATAAAAAGATTGGAGAGGGAGTAGGGGGCTGGGAGATAGGTTATAGAGGGCTTTGAGTGGCAAACAGCATTTTTATTTGATCTTGGAAGCAATAGGAAGCCACTGGAATTTATTGAGTAGGAAAGCAATCTGATCTAGGCTATGCTTTAGGAAAATCATTTTATTCACTGAATGGAGAATGGATTGGAATAGGGAGAGTCTTGAGGCAGACTGACCCACTGGCAGGTTATTATTGCAATAGTCCAGGCATTGAGTGATAAGGGCCCTTAACCATAATGGTGGTAGTGTCAGAGAAGAGAAGAGAGCATTTTCAAGAGATGTTAAAAAATTAGTCAAATGGAAAATGAAATTCTGGGCTCTTAGCATCCAGTCAAGTAAAACAGGCTCTTTCAGATACTAGGAGAACTCTGTATTTCAAGCATTATAATGCAAAATAATCAGAAGTATGCTGTATCAGTCTTTTTTAGTATGCATTAAAATGAGAGTGTCAGTGAAACAACACAGACCCTTCCTACCAGATAGGATTAATCAAAAGTTCATGTCCTGTCCAGGGTTCAGAGCACCAAGCCATCAAGCAGAGGCAAGCAATCAAAAGCTAGAGTTATGTTACAATCCAGCTTAGAACAGAAGAACTTAGAACTTTGGTGCTTCCCTGAGAAGCTATCCCTATTTTTCTGGATTCTAATTTGAAATGTTCTTGACCTTGGCTTCAAAAATAATACTGGTACTTCTGACTTCAACTAGGTGACATGATTTGGCCATGACCTTGACTTCTTTCAGTGTCTAACCAAGCTCTAAGTGTTTCACAGTGCCTGTTTCTACTGCCTCATAGCTGCTGGAACAAATTGTTTTTATCTATCCATGCCCACTGTGAGAAGTCTTCACACCTTTGGAATAGATATTGCTAATTCACCAACAGGTTTGAGGCCTTTAGGTTATCCTCATACTGGTTTAACCAGTCTGCTGAGATGATTTCCCCCGAGTATGGCCACTGCACTTGTTGTAGGTTCTTGGAGCCACAAGTGAGAGTTGGATGGCAACTGGACACCAAAGGAGAAAAGCAGCCTTGAAAAGGGTTCAGCAAACCCTTACACCAGAGATATTAGTCTTTCCTGTACACCCAGTATACCTCTTTAGGATATATAGCTCCTGGTTGGAGAGTTTTCATCAGAAATGTCTTTTCCCAAAATTGCATTTCAAGATATTTCTTGGAACTCTTGAATCAAGTTTAGCTAAAATGTTAAGTATAACTTTGTGATGAAAAGTATTTTTATCTACTTCCAGTTTCATTTTAGGCCTACAACATGTTGTATTGAAGTGTTATATTTATAGCATAGCTTAATTTTTGTAAGAATAAAATATTGCCTCACAAAAATGAATTATTTTAAAAACTGTACCATATGTCAAATGAACAGGCAAGTAAAATAGTTTTAATTCTTTCCAAGAAAACTTAAATGATAAACAACATATTCCAAGATTTCAAGAATCTGTAATTCTTTTGGTTTAGGTGTGTATTTTCCAGGAAAGGGGTATTAATATGAAAAATGATAAAGGCTTGTGTAAATATATAAATTAGTATTTTAATTAAAGCCATGCTGATAGATAAAATCATTAGACCACGCGCTTGTAAGCATTCAAAACTGCCGCCTCCATTTTGTCTCCTGTTTCCTGGAAGCGCCTACTTGCAAAAGAGAGAGAGCCTACTGGCAAAAGAGACCACTTCCTCCTAACCCAGGAGATTTAAACCCTTCCCTGCATCAAGACGTAAGCCTTCCCAAGCCCAAAAACTGGAAACGGAAACCCGTTGGACCACGGGAAATGTAGTTTGATACATTTCCAAAATTTCACTTTTACAGGGGAAGAATAAGGGTTTCCCATCATTGGCTCTGTTCTTGGAGAAGGTCTCTGAGGAATTCCAACATGGATTTGCAAGTTGGACTGACAGACCACTAAGATTTTCTAGTTCCAAAGCTTAGGATTAAGTATCTCATGAATTAGGATGTTCAAAAGGTATCTTTATTTCATGAAATCGTGGAATTTTAGAGCTGGAAGGGACTTAGAAAACTTCTTGCCCCTCTAGAGGTAGTTACTATAATGAAGCTTGACAAAATATTCCATTTGATTTATGAAAATGAAATGAGTCTCAGAACCAGGAGGGTTGTTTATTTGTATAAAAAGGGGCTTGTTGTAACTTCACTGACCTTCTGTTCCAGGCTACTATATTATGTGAATGACCTTAAGAATTACAGTTTTCCTTTCAATTAGCTAAGTAGGTATTTGGCTTATACATTGGACTAATATTTGTAATGTAATAGGAGTTGTCTGCCTCTACTCAGCACCAGATACAAACTGATATTATTTTTCTCAAGTTGAATGAAGATGGATTTTGCTCCCTTTATCTTTATTCATCCTCTCAAAAAGGGCCTAGAAAGTTTCAGTGGGATTCTGACCCAACTTTGCCCTCTATCTATAACTTTGATGCTGTAAGAATCATTTAACAGAAAATACAGTGGGGCCTCGTTCCAGAATTGTAGCATGATCACCGACTGAGTTCCTTGGCTTGTTCCCTGAGTCCTTTATCTACTGATACTGTCCAGAATTCTTTTGTAGTCCTTTCTCAAAACTGAAATACATGTAATTCTCTTTGGAATAGTTCAGTGGTCTGATTCAACTTCCATTCCATTCAACAAGCATTTATTAAGAGACTGCCATGTGAATGAATGGAAAACTATTTATTATTAAGCTCTTATTATGTGTACATAGAGAGGCACCAATGTTACAAATCACATATGAGATTTAAATGCCTTATGTTTTATTGGAATAGGGAAGAGATACAATATGGATGCAGACAAATAAATACAACACATATTAAAAAGAAATGCAAAGTAATTTAGGGAGTTGGTAGGGCTAGGAACTAGTAAAGCAAATCAAATGTTTTCTGGAGAGAGTGGCAACTAGCTGGACCATGAAGGGGGCTTTGAGGGCTCCCAGAAATTGAGAGGAGAAGGGTGGGTATTCTGAGCATGAAGAAGAAGTGGTGCTACAGAGAAAAAATGGAATGGCATTGTGGGGAACAACAAGTAGGCCAGCTTGGCTGAAAGTAGAGTCCTCCAGCTTGGAAAGATAGGCTAGGAAAGGTTTTAAATGCCAAAAAGAGGAGTTTTTCCACATTAAGTTTTTAACATCTTATAGCTGTGGTAAGATAACAGCAACTTACAGTTATATGGCACTTTTGCATGCATGATCTCATTTGAACAATTCTGGGAAGTAAATACTATAGGTATTATTACCTCTCTTTTACAGATGAGGAAACTGAGGCCCAGGAGCCTTACCCCGTGGTCATATAGCTTGTCAGTATCAGGGATGGGATGCAAACTTTAGTCTTTCCTTTTCCAAATACAGCACACTCTTTGCATAGAACTAGGTTGGTCTAGAGAAGGTAGAAGAAAAAGAGGCATAATAGCTTTTATCCACATATTTTCTGCATATCTCTTCACATTTTTCTGGCATTTGAGTCAAGTCCAGGTTCCATTAGGTACTCTTGTCTCCAGCTCTCACATTCTTTGCTCAGAGTCCCATATGACATTCCATTATCATCATCTGAAGGAAAAAGAGAAATTTATAATAAATTCCAATAACAGTATATTTGGAATTTTGCCTCCATTCTTCTCTCAGATGATAAATCAATAGAATGCCAACTGGCTTGCTAACAAAAAGAATCATAAAAAACAACTGAAATTGTTTAAACTTGAAAAACAAAAGGAGTCATAATCAGTGGCTTTCTCCCAGCAACCTTGATTACAATCAAGAAGTAGCCAGATCTAGGAGAATAAGCAAATAGTAAAAAGCCTATTTCTGCCATTGAAACCCTCATTGTGGTGGGTCTGGGTTTGCATCTTTCAAATTCATCTCACCTCTGGGAACGGCCACCAACAGGGCAGTATCAGGAATCTCACTTTAAATTGGCTCCTGTGGCCATATCCCTGACTCAGCTTCTTTGAGACCCTCCTACTTCTTGGCAGGGACAGAAGAGACAAAATGCTTTTTTAAAAATTTGATTTTTTTTTCAATTAACAAACATCTATTTTCTCTCCCTCCTACCTTCCCTCTCCTTCCACATTGGGAAAGAAAAAGTAAACAAAAGAAAAAGATAAACCAAATCCTGGTAACAGATGTGCATAGTCAACCAAAACATATCTCCATATTGGCAGTGTCCAGTAAGCGTGTATCTTGTTTTTCACCCAACACCGTCAATTCTTTGTTAGGAGGTAGGTAGTATACTCCATTCTAGAGTCCTCTGGAGCCATCATTGGTCAACTGGACTGACAAAGACCTTCTTTAAAAAATGTTGGCCTGCTTTCTACTGATCAAGATGAGATAAGATGGATTTCAGTACGAATTTCTTATGCCTCTCAATTTTAGATGAGATGAAATAGAATGAAATGAACTGGGAGTGGTCCTGGACAGAGAGGCTGAAAGAAGAAAGGAACCAGAGAACTTAGCAGTAACACTGATCATCCTGTGTTATGTTTCCTGGTGGAAAAGTTCCTTTTTGTAGAATAATTCCTCCATTTGACTAGTTTTAGTATATGACCTAACTGATCAAATATACAGTTGTCATCCCCTGCCGCCCCCATGGACTCTGATTCAGTTATCCAGAGTTAACTATGGAAAAAATGAAAAAAATTGGTAAATTTAGAAAATTTCAAAAATTAAAAAAGAAAGTTCCCAAGTTTCAAATCTCTCACCAAGTGAGTACAGGCTATAATATGGTGAAATTCACTAGCCCAATACTTAACTCCTTTTCCTTTATCCCCACACCTACTCTTCCATGGAAAACTTTCATCCAGTCATGTTTTCCAGTATTCTCACTGATCCTTGTAACATTACCATGGTATCTTTGTTTAAGAAGGTCCTTATTTACTGTAATAATGGCCCCAAAGCACAAGAGTAGTGGTATCAGTAGTGTAGAGTAGGTTCTTGTCTCTGAATCTGCTGACTCCATTATCCTTGACTGACAGCAGGTATCCACTTGTTTCAACCATTACACTAAATCTTGAAAAGTATCTGGGTCCTTGCTGTATTGCTTACACATATACCAGAGAGATTTATTTTGTAGGAGACAATTAGTATCTTAGTTCCTGCTACTTTCTCTCCTAGACTTTGAGCCCCGTCCTTGGTCATATTTCAGTAACATCCTCCCCTGCATCCTTGAATTCTTACCCCCTTGACCTTCCATTACCTGTTCTGTCTTTGCTGGTTAATTCCTTAGCATTTACCTCTTCTGATCCTAGTCCCCAAAACACATACAGACAGTTCTACTGGAATGTGACATTTTTAGGGCACAATGCTTGGACACAGACCAGCCCTTCTCCACTCACAGCTCCTACCTCCCGTGAAGATAGACCATAAATTCAACACTTGATCTTGCAAAAGACCCAAAAGGAGCTCATTAGAAAGTACAGCAGCTTGGGAGTAATTGTAAAATGGTCCCATTTTCTGCATTCTTGCTATTTTCTAGGATGGCAACTACAAGATTTGCATTATGTTCATATGGTTTCCTACTATATCAATGATGTTATGATTAAAAATGATAAAGATTGAAAGCCGCTTTCCTTTTTTAAAAAATTGCCCAAAAGAGCTGAACAAGACGGCCAAAAAACAGGCATGGCTCTCTTTAGGCTATCTGGAAAATTGAGAATTCGAATTCCAAGCTTCGTATGGTTGCCATCTATGTTATGATTAAAAATGATAAAGATTGATATAATAATATAAATTAAGTTTATTTAAAGCCATGGCCATACTGGTAAAATATATATAAGACCGTGCCTGTAAGTATTCAAACTGCCGCCTCAGCCATCTTTACCTTTTGTATCGCGCCTGCTAGCTAAGAGACCAGTTCAAAGTCACTTCCCCTATTTAAAGCTGTCCCTCACCTTGAATATGTAATCCAAAACAGGAAACCCGTTGGACCACAGGAAATGTAGTTTTAAGGTCCCCACGTGTCCATAGAAAATATATGTATACTTTTAAATGGCATCTCCCAAATTCCAATTAACATTAATGTTACAAATTCACAACTTCACAACAAATTCTAAAGCAGAATCAATTGTATTAAGCATCCAATAAGGACAAGATATCATGATGGACATCTCAGCAGTTCTTTGATTTCATCACCATGAATCCTCCCTTCCTCCAAGAGGGCAAATCTCAAGGCATTCCCTCCTTTATCCTGTCAATACTCTGTAAGTACCCTTGAGTGACAGAGGCAAGGTGGGGTGGGACTAGGGGAGACACAGCAAATCTGAGCTAGAAAGTCTAAAGACCAAGCATGCTCAGCCATATGTGCCAATGACATTCATTTCTTTAGTTCAGTATTACTTTAGTTCATCTTTTTTTTTCCTCTTTAACATTTAAACCACATAATCAGCTTCAGAATATAATTTCATAAACTACTAATTGGGCTCTGCTTGACTATGTCTCTCATGTTGAACTTTTAAACCTTTCTGCCCAGTTAACAACCAGAATAATTAATTTAGAGTATATTTGAGTATCTGAGGCTGATTTTTTTTTAAATTAAAAGCAGGCAAGTGGTTTGTAGTACTTGGGATATATACTCAATTCTAGATCAGGTTATATCTTGTAATGAGGCTTTGTATTTAAAAATCTGTTGGTATTTTTACCACCCTCTATGAAGACTGGTTTCTAATCTACAGTACCAAAAAGGTCACTTTGTGGATTTTTGTCAAATTCATAATAAAAAACAAAAAGAATATTTTTTAAATTGTTGTTATGTTTAGGAAGCAGTGGAAAGAGTATGGAATTTGGAATCAGAGGTTTGAATTCTCCCTCTGACACTGATGACTTGTGTGACCTTGCACAAGTGACTTTAGCTGCCTCTGCCTCAGTTTCCTTATCTGAGAAAAAAATTTCCAAAGGTATGGGCCTATGTTATAGATAGCAATGGCCTTTTTTTTTCAAGTGTATTTTGTAGCCATTGATTAGCCTTGCCACATCTATCCAGTATTCTTGCTGTAAAACTTAACTAAGGTCTTCCTGTGATCACTCAGCTCCTGGCTCTGCTCATAGATATATCTAGTAACTTAAGCAAATAGAGATCCTAACTCCCTGGTCTCAAGGAGCTTACAATCTAATATAGACAGTAGAGGCATGGGGCAGATATTAAAGCTTTGCTCTAACCAAAGACATTGACAAGTAATAAATGTGTGTACAAGGACACACATCATATTCCTCCCCATGCATGCACACACACACACACACACACCCCTAGGACTTAAATCAAGTTGAACTCACTGGAGCCCAGAAAATTAACATTTTTGTCATGGTTGGAAAGATAAAAGGGGACCTGGGTTTTTGGATTTAAAGTGTGATACAATAGACATTTGGATTATTTCATTTTCATTAACACTAACATTCTCATCAGCAGAGCTGCCTCCAAGGCACAGAAAAGTAGAGAGGACAGTATGGTATAGAGAGGAACACTGGAATTAGGAGACAGAAGACCCACATTCAAGCCTAAGTAAACTCTGTGACACTTCCTAGCTTTGTGACCCTTGCTAAATAGTAAGTGAATTTTCTGGATGTCCTTCCTCAGTCAGATCATTGGACAAAGGATTACTGTAGTTGTGTATGTCTTAGGGCCGGCTGTCCTAAATGGTTTGTGTGAATGAATTGAGAGGCACCTTATAAAGATTGCCTTCCAAACTGTAGTTTCCTCTATAAACTCACTTCTTTTTTTTGGTAGGGTAGAAGGATCAGATCAGTGACTTGTTTATGTACAGAAATCCCAGCAAGGAATCTTTACAATACAAACCTACACCATCCCTGAATTTTAAAGTCTTTTTAAAAAAATTTTTTTAATTGCTTTTATAATTTGTAATCTTAGAAATTTGCCCAGGTCACTGAGAGATTGGTTACTTGACTTGTCAGGTTCTCATAGCCAGTATGTGTCCAAAGTATAATTCAAATTTAGGTCATTATTAAAGACCAGATCTCCTTCCATTAAGCCACACTTATTTCCACTGAGTCAAGTACTTCCTTTAAATAAAAAAACACATCAAGGAAGTAGAAAGGAATAAGGATTTATACAGGACCTACTGTGTAGTAGGGACTGCATTTAATAAATATTCTCTTATAAGCTTAACCTATCTACATATCTTATTCACTTGTTCAATCAAAAAGGTGTGGAGTTGGGGGAAGCTGGGTAGCTCAGTGGTTTGAGAGCCAGGCCTAGAGACAGGAGGTCCTAGGTTCAAATCTGGCCTCAGACACTTCCCAGCTGTGTGACCCTGGGTAAGTCACTTGACCCCCATTGCCCACCCTTACCACTCTTTCACCTAGGAGCCAATACACAGAAGTTAAGGGTTAAAAAAAAAAAAAAAAAAAAAAAAAGGTGTGGAGTTGGAAGAAATATACTAGCCAGTCCTTCCTTATGTTTCATCAAGCTTGTCTTCAGTTTGTCCACTATTTTTATTTTGTTTTGTTTTTAGCTTTTGCTTTTTATTGATGTTTCTTGTTTTTACATCACCTTTATATCCAAACATGTCCTCTTTCTCCTTGTTACAAAGACTAAAAAGAAGAGATAGGAGGAGGGAAGGCAATTCAGCAAAGCTAACTGACATATCAGTGGAGGCCAACAATATATGCAATATTTCACATCCATGGTCTCCCCTTCTTCAAGGAAGGCAGGGAGGGAGGAACACTTCCTCATCTCTTCTCCGGTGCCAGGTTTGGTCACTATAATTGCATGACATTCAGGTATTGTTAGTAAAGCATAGTCAGACAAAACCCAGAGCACCCACATATAAGGGAGATTTAGTGGGAACGGTGTTGACACAGTGATAAGATAAAAAAAAAGTCTACTGTATGTGGAAGGCAAAAGCAGAGAACGAGTTCCTCCCAGAGCTAGCCACAAATAAGATGCCTTCAAAGATAAAGTAACCGTTCTTCCATTTCATACTCTAGGACTTGTGAGGTAGAGCTGTAAAATAGAGAAGCTTTATCACCTCTCTCTTGGAAAGATAATGTTCCCCGTTTTATTGGCTGTACTGCAGAGGACTCTGGAGACTGGATACATTGGCAGCTCACAAAACATTCGTGTTGTATCAGCAGAATTGTACACTAGTCAGCGATCCAAATTTGAGATTTGCTATTTCCAGCTTTCAGTTAAGAGGAACCATTTTATTTTTATGGGAAGGAAAAACAACGAGCTGTTTAGCGCATCTTTGGAGCTGGATTTATGCTCAGTTGTGAGGAGACCACTGCCCAGCAGCTAAAAGGAGTTATTGACAACACAGAAAGTAGAGGTAAAAATAAGTAATAAAATGCTTAATTGGGAAAAATAATAATGCAAAAATATGTGGTTTCCAAATCATTGTAACTTAAGTGCAGAATAAGTTAATTTTTAATTGGCATCCAAAAATAGGGCTTATTTTTATAATAATTTTATAAAAATCTGAAGACTGCATATAAGACCAGTAAGCCTCACTTGCCAAGCACACTAAAGAAAACTTTATACACAGCAGATGTATCCACACCTTTCAGAGCCGATGCATCAGCCCTGCTATGTAAGGATTGATTGGTGTAGGAATTACCTGATAATTGTCTTTCATTGAAAAAAGGAACTTACAACATGCTTTAAAATTCCTGACACTGCAGTAAGTTTTCTGCTCATCCTCGTATCTGTAGAGCAACAGTGACTGAAGAGCTCATGCAATCAATCATCCCTAATCGCTATAGACCATTGACCTGAGATAGAGAAGGAAGGCTCTCATTTAAGATGTGTTAAACTAGAACTAAGAATCAGGGCCCCAGATTTGGTTTTCTTAGTGACTTGAGATTAACAATGGGCCTTATTTTAAGGATCTTTAAAATGGACATTAGTACAAGTAAAGCATGTATTCATTGCTTTCTTTGTGCCTGGCACTGTAAAGTATTTGTGATACAAATACAAGAGAACAAGATGGTCCCTCTCTAATGGGGAAAGATAGTGCATAAAGGGGAAGTGAAAAGTAGGAAGCTGAATCTGAGTAGGAGCAAGGCAACTGGTGTAGTAGAAACAGACCAGGGAGAGGACCTGGCTGGAAGTGAGCAACAGACATGAGACTAATGATTTCTGGCAGTCAGCAAATTTCAGGCTTTGAATTTGAACCCAAGATCCTTTTCTTTAACTTTGCACTCTATTTTTTGTCATATTTTCTCTATAATATAGATAAGAAGTCTTGTAGATCTTAATTAAAACTTCCTTTAAGAATTCAGAAGTTAACAGTACTTGCTAAATTTCATATATATTATTACCCACATAAGAGACAGTGTGCCATAGTAGATAGAGTATTGTATTTGTAATCAAGAAGTATAGATTCAAATCCTTCCTCTTCTTTTTATTTACTATGAGACTCTCATATTTATAATGGGACTTCTTAGTGGTTCAGGTAACCCATTGAGAGCTCAGTTTAAGAGGAAATACAGATTAGCTGTGTCGGTTCAGTTCAGTATACATGTATTAAGTGCCTCTACAAGTTCTCTAGACCAGAGGCATTAAACATGCCTACTGGCCACATAAGACCCACATGTGGCACACAACGAATATTCTCAGATTAAAATGTAATTGGGAAATATTTGACAAAATAACCAAATACACAACAGAACCTAAATAATGTAACTATGTAGTTTTTAAGTCAGTATGAGGCCGCAGAGATCCTGATGGAGATTTAGTGTGAAATTTTTTAATATCTACCTCTTGATAGTAACTCTTTCTTAGCATCCTTTTAAAGGTTAAATCTTCAATTGTTTTCTTGTCTTTAATATGGGAGAGACAGCATTATGTAACCAGTAGAAAGCCTTGGGCTCCAATACTAACTCTCTTGCCTCCTAGCTGTGTGGCCTAGGACAAGCCCTTAATCCTCTTAGTGCCTCCAGGAGCTCTCTAAAGCACAAGTGATCTGCTCATCTGCCCCAGCAGTAGGGTTTTCCATACAATGAGTTTACTATTTCAATTAAGTCACAGAACAGAACCTCCCCCCAAAATATGCTACCCAATTTTCTCTCCTAATTTAAGGGATTCCTGTCCATCTTGCTTATTTTTTCCTGTGCTGACTATGAAGTCCACCTTATTGGAGTGACCATTATAATATTAATAATAACATTATAAGGATGGTTCAACATTAGGAAAACCATCTACATAATTGACAGTCTAACCAACAAAAATCACATGATTATCTCAATAGATGCTGAAAAAGCCTTTGACAAAATACAGCATCCATTCCTATTGAAAACACTGAAAAGTATAGGAATAGAAGGACCTTTCCTAAAAATAATAAACAGCATATACCTAAAACCATCAACAAACATTATATGCGATGGGGATAAATTAGAAGCCTTTCCAATAAGATCAGGAGTGAAACAAGGATGCCCATTATCACCTCTATTATTCAACATAGTACTAGAAACATTAGCAGTAGCAATTAGAGAAGAAAAAAGCTATCACTCTTTGCAGATATGATGGTCTACTTAAAAAATTCCAGAGAATCAACTAAGAAGCTTATAGAAATAATCAAAAACTTTAGCAGAGTTGCAGGATACAAAATAAATGCACATAAATCATCAGCATTTCTATACATTTCCAACAAATTAGAGCAACAAGAGGTAGAAAGAGAAACACCATTTAAAATCACCCTAGACAATATAAAATACTTGGGAATCTATCTACCAAAACAAACACAGCAATTATACGAAAACAACTACAAAACACTTTCCAAACAAATAAAACTGGATCTAAACAATTGGAAAGCCATTAATTGTTCATGGGTAGGACGAGCTAACATAATAAAAATGACCATCCTACCCAAATTAATATACCTATTTAGCGCCATACCTATCAAATTACCAAAAAACTTCTTTACTGAATTAGGAAAAACTATAACAAATTTCATTTGGAATAACAAAAGATCAAGAATATCAAGGGAAATAATGAAAAAAAAAATGTGAAGGAAGGGGGCCTAGCAGTACCAGATATTAAACTATACTATAAAGCAGCAGTCATTAAAACAATATGGTACTGGGGGCAGCTGGGTAGCTCAGTGGAGTGAGAGTCAGGCCTAGAGACAGGAGATCCTAGGTTCAAACCTGGCCTCAGCCACTTCCCAGCTGTGTGATCCTGGGCAAGTCACTTGACCCCCATTGCCCACCCTTACTAATCTTCTACCTATGAGACAATACACCGAAGTACAAGGGTTTAAAAAAAAAAAACAAAAACAAAAAAAAAACAATATGGTACTGGCTAAGAGATAGAAGGGAGGATCAGTGGAATAGACTTGGGGTTAATGACATCAGCAAGACAGTGTTTGATAAACCCAAAGAGCCCAACTTTTGGGACATGAATCCACTATTTGACAAAAACTGCTGGGAAATTTGGAAAACAATATGGGAGAGATTAGGTTTAGATCAACATCTCATACCCTACACCAAGATAAATTCAGAATGGGTGAATGACTTCAATATAAAGAGGGAAACTATAAATAAGTTAAGTGAACACAGAATAGTATACTTGTCAGATCTCTGGTAAGGAAAGATTTTAAAACCAAGCAAGAGTTAGAGAAAATTACAAAATGTAAATTAAATGGTTTTGACTTTATTAAACTAAAAAGCTTTTGTAAAAACAAAAACAATGTAGTCAAAATCAGAAGGGAAACAACAAATTGGAAAAAAAATCTTTATAACAAAAAACTCTGACAGGGGTCTAATTACTTAAACATACAAGGAGTTAAATCAATTGTATAAAAAATCAAGCCATTCCCCAATTGATAAATGGGCAAGAGACATGAATAGGCAATTTTCAGGTAAAGAAATCAAAAGTACCAATAAGCACATGAGAAAGTGTTCTAAATCTCTAATAATTAGAGAAATGTAAATCAAAACAACTCTGAGGTATCACCTCACACCTAGCAGATTGGCTAAAATGAAAGAAGGGGAGAGGAATGAATGCTGGAGGGGATATGGCAAAATTGGGACATTAATGCATTGCTGGTGGAGTTGTGAACTGATCCAGCCATTCTGGCTGGCAATTTGGAACTATGCTCAAAGGGCTATAAAAGAATGCCTGCCCTTTGATCCAGCCATACCATTGTTGGGTTTGTACCCCAAAGAGATCATTAATAAACAGACTTGTACGAAAATATTTATAGCTGCGCTTTTTGTGGTGGCAAAAAACTGGAAAATGAGGGTATGTCCTTCAATTGGGGAATGGCTGAACAAATTGTGGTATATGCTGGTGATGGAATACTATTGTGCTCAAAGGAATAATAAACTGGAGGAATTCCATGTGAACTGGAAAGACCTCCAGGAACTGATGCAGAGTGAAAGGAGCAGAGCCAGAACATTGTACACAGAGACTGATATACTGTGGTAAAATCGAATGTAATGGACTTCTGTACCAGCAGAAAGCAATGACCCAGGACAGCTCTGAGGGATTTATGGTAAAGAATGCTACCCACATCCAGAGGAAGGACCGCAGGAGAGGAAACATATAAAAAAAACAACTGCTTGAATACATGGGTTGAGGTGGACATGATTGGGGATGTAGACTCAAAACTACCACACCAATGCAACTAACAACAATTTGGAAATAGGTCTTGATCAATGACACATGTTAAAACCAGTGGAAATGTGCGTCGGCCAAGGGTGGGGGGATTGCGGGTGGTAATGGGGAAAGTAGGAACATGAATCATGTAACCATGTTAAAAATAAATATTAATAAATGTTTTAAAAAATAATAATAATAACATTATAATATAACACTATAACATTGCAAAGCATCCTCTCCTGACTCCTACTTCCCTATGGATATTACTCAGGACCCAGATTTAAAGCTGTCATATTTTATAGGTCATCCAGTCCCCTCATCTTACACTTAAGGAGAATAAAGTCTAGAAAAGATAAGGGACATACCTAAGGTCACACAGGCCGAACTTGCAAGAGCCAGAATTTGACCCCATATTCTTCAACTACAATACCAAGAGTATAACCAAACTTCTTTCTATACTTTCCTTCTGTTGTCTCTGGAATATTCAAGCCTTGTTTTATGTGTCAGTTAATATTGACAATCAAAGGGACATTTATAAAATTTGTTTTGGTTACATCTAAATGACATTATGTATTATATCATGTAAATAATATTGTTTAGAGGAGACCATTGCTGTTGGTGATCTTTTAGAATTGTGTCTTATCCTATCTAGTCAAATACTTCAAAAAGAACATCAAGCAGTAAACTCAGTGAGACCTTCTCTTTGTGTATTTCCATCAAGTAGGCATCTATGAAAATGGTGTAGGAAAACCTACATGTAACTTTTTAATTAATTATTTTCTTTTTAAAATTTTATTTTAGGTTCAGTAACCATCATCAACAACAAAACATTTAAATAAACAAATGCAAAAAAAGTTACTTTCAAAACCACAAACTCCACATTGTTTACAATTTTTAAAAAATGAGTGAATTATATATGTGTACTAATATAAATATCTTCTTTTGAGTTCCCTTTGGATTTGTTTTACTTTGATACTTTTTTCTCGTGATTTTGTGTCTGTTGGTTTTTCTTAAAATGTGATCATGTTATGTTTTATTCTTATATATATATTACTTTCAAGTAGCAACAATAGCCTAAATATATTCTTAGATCATTCTAATAAAGATTTTCTAGTCATAGGAAAGGCATATGGCATATTACCTTAGTAATTATTGATGTCCTCTTGGTTAACATTTTCTTTTTTTTTTTTTTTTTTGGTAATATTATTATACATGATCTTTCCCATTCTTTTAGAAAGCTTTTGTCTTTGCATTACCTTTAAAAACACCTACCTCTACCACATCTTCAGATCATACATATTTGGTTGAGTTCAACTGATAGACATTTTCTTGAGTATCATTTCCTTTTTCTTTCATATAGCTTCATGTACATGTATTAGATGCCAGCCATAAATGGTAAGAAGATATATATATACATATAGACATATATATATATATTATATATAGGAACACTGACAAATCTGCTCAATAGGTTATCCATATGTTGAATTCTTTCTGGTTTTAATCTATAAATATCCTGAGTTGTGGTTGAGTGGAGGAGAAAAGAGAACTTGAGTATAAGTTGGGTTTCCCACCAAGAATTCTATAAACTCATTTTTCCCTACATTGCTTTTTAATATTTTATGTGAAATCATATTACAAATGAAGATTTATGTGTAAGAAGTGATAGAAAAGACCTCATCAAAGCCCTAAAAGACCCGAAAAGGAGGTGGGAAAGCCATGTGGTAAGAATAAAGGGTAACAGTTGGATTACCTGAATATTACAGTGGTATCCAAAATATCAAAAGATCTAGAACAGTCCCTCTAACATATTGAGTAGAGAACATGGACAGGAGTTAACCTGGTTGAGAAAACATGAACAGGCCAATTAGAACTTATGGAAGAAGTATGCACAGCAAGTAAGATGATCATAGCCCCCTCAAAGTATTCAGAGCAAAATAGAAAAACTATTAAGATATTTCTACAAAGCTTTTGTTTATTAATAGTTAAATCTTACCTTTCTTTTACTCTTATGCTACAGACATTGTTATGATTCACTCTTAAGCTACAAAGTCTTTTTTATTTTTTTATTATATGGAATGATTATTCCATATTCTTCCTATTTGTACCCCTCTTCCTTTAATATAGTTCCATATTTTGCTACAATGAAGCAAAAGTTGCTTAGGCTAAATAGTTATTCACTTATTTGTTTAGAATTGAATTGTCCACAAGATTGGTCATTATCTTAACACAAATTTCATTTAGTAGATAGTAAGTATAAATTAGCTGTGTGGTCTATCATTATTGTTTAACTCAGTGATTCCCAAAGTGGGTGCCACCGCACCCTGGTGGGTGCTGCAGCAATCCAGGGAGGCAGTGATGGCCACAGGTGCATTTGGGGGCAATGAATAACTGTAAGGGGGCAGTGATAGTGTGTGACAGGGGGTGCTAAGTAATATTTTTTCTGGAAAGGGGGCGGTAGCCCAAAAAAGTTTGGGAACCACTGGTTTAACTCAATGAACTTGATTCTTATATTTTCCAAAATTTTCCTAAAGGGTTGATTTTTACCCCCTCTCTCATTTTAGAACTATCCTAAAAGTGATATCATGAGCATGTATGGTATAAAACTCTCCTAAAGTTTTTCACCAAGGCATCAGAACATTTCATTACATATTATGAACAAACCACTATACCATCATTTAGGAAACAGGTCCCCAAATATGGGGAAACAAGCTCAAATAAGATTATGGCGTATACTGTACTATGACTTCCAACTCTTCGGTGTTATATTACTGTCCTTGGACATCCTCACAGATTTGTAGAATCAAGCCTTCCTATACATACTGCTCCTACATTTTATCTTACCTTCTTTGCTATTTCCTCTACTAGTTCTGTTCTATTGGTTGTTTGGTTGTTGTAATAGTGTTGTGTTTGTTTTCTGCAGGCTTTTATTTCTTCTACTACTGAAGCCTCTCATGAACAAACTGGATTAAATCTTTAATATTTTATATAACTGCATTATATCTTTAATATTGCAAAATATTCTAAAGAACATAGGAACTCTTCTCTGGGAGTTTCTGTGCTGGTTACTACTACCATACTGTGCAGGAAATATAGTAACTACAAAATTATTAAAGTGTACCATGGAATTTTTTTAAGCATGTTTGACTTTTACCATTTAGAACACATTTTGAAATAAGTGACTTTGTGGTTTAAAATTCATCCATTCAAGGGGCAACTATGGGCCTTAATGGATAGAGAGCTAGGCCTAGAGACTACAGGCCCTGGATTCAAATCTGGCCTCAAACACTTGCTAGCTTTGTGAACCTGGGCAAGTCATTTAACCCTAATTGCTTAGCCCTTGCCACTTTTCTGCCTTGGAACCAATATACAGTATTGATTCTAAGACAGAAGGTAAAGGTTTACAAGAAAAATTCATCCATTTATCCCTTTTTTCTTTAAGAGTTCTATGATATCCTTCTGCTCTTCCCAGGCCTTCAGCTTCATTTTGTGCATATAAAACTAAGTAGATTTACTTTCTGGCATTTGACTTGTGCCTAAAGTCTCAACAGAAAACCAGTTTTAATTTTTTTCTCTAATATCTCAGTCTCAGTTTCACAGGCCAGTGAGGAGGACTAATGGATTGCTTAGTACTTTTAGGTTTCATGAACTGGATCAGAGTAAGAAGAGGCCCACCCTGACAGAGAGTGATATGGAGTACAAAAGTACTGGGCTTCTTTTGAAGTTGGATTAAAAGTGCTGGCTAGGCAGGGCGGGCCCATTAAATCATCATGGTATAAATCCTGAATCTCAAAAACTCCAAGGCTGATATTTTTCACTTATTTGGGGATCTTAACAGGATTAGCCTGACTGTGAAAGATTCTGTGAACATGTGTTATGTTCCTCTAGCAATGTGCTTGTTGGCTAATTTGGTATGAAGAGAAATGATTCCCCTTTTCTTTCATGTCAAGAAAAGGCATGTTTGTTTATAGTCCAGAGACTTAGGAACCATACAGACAATTAGCATCTTGGAAAATATTTTAATCTCTATTAATCCATGCAATAATATTTCTCTATAGCTATCTTTAGATTCCCCCGAAACATGGCATTAAAAAACTCTATATGTTTAGTTTGTTTTTCATCCAAATGTTTGCCTATTTCTTTTCTGTGAAAAGTCTTTAACTTTTAAATACATTAAAGATTGTTTTCCCCACCTCCATATATTCAAATATGCCCATTTTGTGAAATTTTCAGTATGAAGTATACTTTTCAAATGTTCCACATTTCCTAAAAGTTGAACTTTCCTTTTTTTAAAAAATAGATTTTATATTTTAGATTATAACACATTGATACTTCTTTGTTACTCAGCAGTACAATTTTTAAAAAGTAATATAGAGCCAGTTCATTGGTTTTATCCCTTTAAGATTGTCTAGTATAATAGTCCTGATAAGCAAAAATACCCAAGATCCCTGTCAATTCATATTCAGGTTATCAACCCATTAGGAATTCCCTTAAATATGATAAATTCATTTTCCACCAAGTTTCTCCTCCTGCCTTGCTTTTCTTCTTCATATACATTTTTCACCTTTTCTATCTTTTTTCTTTTATTTTTAATTGCATAAATAAAAGAATGAAGGGAAACTTTCCCTTCATCATAGTTTGTATACTTCTTGGCACCATTCAGTTATATTGTGTGTAATAGGATTGCTAAACACGAACAAACAAATCCCTCAGTCTTTGATTGAATTAATGCCAATTTGAAGTTTTATCTCCCACTGCATGGGAGATAAAAAAAGTCCCATTGTATTCTGTAAAGGACAGACATCTATGGTCTGACATATTCTATTCTGTTCCGCCTACTACATTGTAAGAGAACCACAGTATTATCAGCTTCCACTTGGCCCACCCTAATTTTTAAATAATTGTTTTCTTCAGTGAAGTTTTATACTTCTTTTTCCATTTGGCCAATTCTGTTTTTTTAAGTTTGTTCTTTTTTTTTTTTTTAGTATTTTTGTGCCTCTTTTGCCAAGCTGTTAATTCTCCTTTCATGATTTTCTTTCATTCCTTTAATTTGTTTCTCAAGCTTTTCCCCTACTGATATGATTTTTAAAACCTTTTTTTTTCTCACTCTTAAAATTTCCTTAAATCGCCTTCTTTAGCACTTCTAGGAATTATTGTTGGGGCTTGTGTCCAATGTGAATTTTTCTTTGAGACTTTGCTAATAATTATTTTGATATCACTATCTTCCTCTGAGTTGATATCTTGCTTTTCCATGTCACCTTAGTAGCTTTTTGTGGTCAGGTTCTTTTGTTGTTATTTGCTCATTTTTTCAGCCTATTAAACTTAATGATAGTTAGACTCAACTTATCTAGGGAGGGAGGGGAAGGGAAGAATGGTCCCAAGCTTCTCAGGCTGTGTTTTCAGAGGTAGTTCTGGAGGTTTTTAAGCTTTCAGAGTTTACAAGGTAGTGTTATCCGAGTATTGGTGGTCACTGCTCTCCTGGTCTATGTTCTGATTCTTACCCTGTTAGGGGCCCTGCTTTCTTACAACTGCAAATACTTTTTCTGCCCCGGAACTTGGGCCCAGAACTTGGTAATGGTCAGTGGAGTTGTCAAATTGCACTTGGCCTTGCTTCTTAGTGCCAGCACAGGGGTCATTTGTCATTTCTTTCTCATCAGTTATCCAATTCCTTTACTATCTCTGGGTGATAAGAGCATCTGAAACTATTGCTACCTGCTGCTGTCACCACCTCAAAAGCCCACCACTGGTCTCCAATAAACCCTTCCCTAATGCCACAAACCTCTACTTCCAAATTCCTGTGTTATCTTGGGGTAGAAAAATGTCTCATCCCTACTTTTTTTGTTTAAACCACTTTAGGATTAAATTTTGACACATTATTTTAAAATTATTTGAAGGGGAATATTGGGAGAGTTCATTTGGAATAGTCTACCATCTTGGGTCCATAGAAGATAACAATATCAAACTGGAATTTTCCCTTGAGAGTTTCATGGGTTCAATTATCATCAGTATGAAGATGACTCCCAGATCTGTATATCCTACTATATTCTTATGAGTAACGGTCCCACACCATACACTTCCTGTTGGCATTTTGTTCAGTTCAAAGTTCCTTTTTGTTACCTACTCAGTAAACTCTAGTGACCTCCTTATTATTGCTTGATCAAATATAGACCTCCACTGGGTTGGCATATAAAACTTTACACAACTTATCCTTTTCCAACTTCTCAAGTCTTCTTATAAATAACAGCCTCCATTTACTTTATGGCCCAGTCATGCTGGCCAGCTTGCTCTTTCTTACACAAAGTGCTCTATTTCCTTTCTCTCTACATTTTCACTGGCTGTCCCCTTTGTTTGGAATGCTTCCCCCACACCTCTCCCTCTTGGAAAATTACTAACTTCCAATTTATGACCAAAAAAGAGATAGCATTATAGGAAATAAAATGGATAATTTTAATTGTTACATTTAAAAGGTTTTGCACCAATGAAACCAAGATGAGAAGGAAAGTAGAAAGTTTGGGGCAGAAATTCTACAGCAAGATCTCTGATAAAGACCTTATTTCTCAACTCTACAGAGAACTGAGTCAAGTTTAGAAGAATACAAGTCATTCCCCAATTGATAAATGGTTAAAGTATATGAACAGACATTTTTCAGACAAAGAAATAAAAACTAACTCTAGTTTATGAATAAAATGCTTTCATCACTCTTGATTGAAGAAGTGCACATTAAAACAGCTCTGAAGTGCCACCTCACACTGGTCAGATTGGGTAATATGACAAAAAAGCAAAATGATAAATGTTGTTAGGAATGTGGGAAAATTGGAATACTAATGCACTGTTGGAGTTGTGAACTGGTTCAAGTATTTTAGAGATGTAAAAAGCAGATCCTGCAGTCTGTTGGGGAATAGGTGAGGCAGAGAAGGCAGATGGAATCCCCACAGGTCAGGACTGTAGACTGCTAATTAATTAGGAGGATTCAGTCAATGGCTTCTCTACAAGGACTTGGTTGATTAACTCCCTATCACTTTGGATTATATAGAGGAAGAGTTTCCCAGATGAAAGGGATGTCTGTTGAGACAGACTGAGATGGCCAGGCAAACCTTCCCTCTAAACCCCTTCAGCTCCAACTGAAGTTCAGTTGGCCAATTGTGGAATCTTCTACTCAGGTAATATATGTGATACAGAGAGGGGGGCATAACAGTTTTGCAGGCTTTTGCAGAGTTCTTATGTCAGTTAAGAGGTTTTAGAATCTTGGGAAAAGTTTCAGTTGGTCCTGGGAACTCGTGCAGGGAACCAGGGTCCAGTTGAGCTCCTTCTGGAGATTGAAACCTGGCCTATATTTGCAGTTTCTTTTGAGATTTGTTAATTTAGCTAAATCCTTTGAATCTCCCTACCTTACCTTATTCCTATCTTCATTTCCCTACCTGAATGTCTGAGAAGAGTGAATAGGAGAGTGGATCTGAGAGTTAGTTCAAATCTGTGATAGTTTTAGTCCTACCCTTGCAACAAATTATCTATTCAGTCTTTGTATCCAACTTCCTAACCCCTTTTGATTTCAAAATCACCTTGAGAGCTGAGTAAAGGCAGGTCCTTTCTCAGTCTCACATTCCTGCCTCCCTTCCCCCACCTGAGGTTTCTCTAAGTGGCTGTTAAGGCTTCCTTAATCCTCTACCCTACCAATCTATCCTAGACGACAATAAACCCTTTTGTGTTTAAACAAGACCTTTGGCTACTTCATTAGTTACTTAATAAGAGGGAGGAAGAGAGAGAGGAACAACATACTCTCTGCAGTTTGGGGAAGCTGAGGGTATCCATTTTGAAGGAAGTGTAACTTCAATACTGGTCCCTTCCTGTGAAACTGACTAAAGCCTGAAGTCAGTTTCCTGCTGTCTTGGCTGACTCTAACTTAGCTCTGTAAAGTGTCCTTATTACTTGAAGGGATCATACTATTTCCTTTCAGTGTTTGTCTTTAACCTAAATCCCAGTCTGTATTTCCCTGCTGCTGTTTGCCTGCCTAGATTAATTTATCCTCTCCCTTGCAACCCTTGTTACCTCTCAGTGTACTCCATAAACTCAGACATTCCCTTATTTCTCCTACCCCCTCAACTACCATCCTTCATCATTGAACCTTCCTCATAGATTATATTGCCTTAATTTCCCTACTACCTAGTCTATTACCTTGATTACCTCCAGCCTTGGGTCCCTTGCCTTGTCTTATTCCCTGATCCTACCAGTCATTACCCCTAGCTTCAGCCTCATATTACATACTACAAATCCCCTTTTACATCTTTCCAAATTCACTTATTACATATAACAGCTGTTAACCTCTCTTTGTTTATTTAGTTGATGAATCCAAATGCTATCTCATTTAATTAATGATAATGAAGATCTCAAGGAAGAGATGGATGGGAGAAGGGAAGTGGGAATAGGAAGGTGCCTATTGATTAACAGTTGAAGCCTATTGATATACTTGATCTAGCCAGGGCCTAAGCCTCATACTGAATTTTCTTTCCCCCTGTATCCACTAAATCTTCTTCCTAACTATTAATGGATAAACTAAAGGTCCCTAAAGGGAAAACTGTAGGTGATAGTTGTTATGGGGGTAATTTGAGGAAAGGTGTTTGGGATAAGGGAATTGAAAGGAGGATGTTGGAGACTTGGTAAGTGGATAAATTAGGCTACAGGTAGGCTGGGATTAAAGGAGATTCAAGGTATAATAGGGCTGAAGTCAGGAGTATAACACAGAAGGGAACAGAGATCTTCTTGGGAGAAAGAAGTTAAACTAAACAGACTAACACAGCAGGTTTACAGACTGGGACTTAGGCTCAAACACAAGCTGAGGGAAATAGACTAGACTGAAATTAACAAACAGGCTTTAGTTAATTTCACAGGAAGGGACCTATTTTGAAGTAACACCTTCCTTCAAGATGGATGCCCCAGCTACCCTCTAAGCCCAGAGTATGTTGTCTCTTTCCCTCTTCTTCCCTCTTAATAACTAACAGACAAATTACACTAAATAGGAATATTGAAACACAAAAGGTTTTATTTGTTTGAAGGATGATTTTTAGGAAAGTGGATCAAAGGAAAGCCCTATTAGTTATCTCAGGAACCTCAGGTGGGGGAAGGGAAATAAAGATGGAATCTGAGTAAGGACCTGCCTTGCTCAGTTTTACAAAATGCTATCTAAAGGGAATAAGGATGATTTGATTAAATTATAAATAATGCTATCAATTAGATAACTCTTCACAGATTTAACTCCTCTCTAAATATTCTCCTTATAAACTCCACAGCCACTAAGGTAAGGGAGGGAAGGCAGGATGGTATTGGGAAAGGAAGATATAAAGGGTCTATCTAAAATAATAATTTCTTAAGTAAATATATCAATGCTAGGCTAAATTTCAATATTGAAGCTAGATAATCAAAGCAGCTCACTCATTGACTTCCTCCCTCCACGGAAGATCCAGTCAACTGCCCTTCTCCTCAAGATTCTAAAAGCCCAACCGCTTTTGGAACTCAGCCAAAGCTAGAAAAAACTATATCTCCCAATTCTGTATACTACATAGTCTTGGTATCTATGATAAAGCCTCAGGTTCTATAAATTGAGCCTCTGAATTCACACAGCAGTTTGCAGTCAGTCTTGACAGGTATCCAAAGATGATCACAGGAACAGCCAAAGACAGTAAGGTTTTGGCAAGCACACACCTTCTTCTCCTTCCAGCTCCCAAAACCCAACCAATAGTCCTCCTGGTTTGGGAGGGGTAGGGGAAGTTCCCTCTTTTATAGTCCTGGTTCCAAAAGTCTTCAATTGACCCTGCCTTCTTGGGGGTTCCGATGCACCCCCATTAAATTCTATCCTACAGAGAGCAGTTTGGAACTATGCCCAAAGGGTTTTGAAACTGTTAGTGCCTTTTGACCCTGCAATATCACTACTAGGCCTGTGTCCCAAAGAGATTTTTAAAAAAGAAGGAAAGGAAAATGACCTATTGGTGTCAAAGAATTGGAAATTAAGGGGATGTCCATCAATTGGAGAATGGCTGAACAAGTTGTGATATATGATTGTAATGGAATACTATTGTGCTATTAGAAATGATGAAAAGGATTATTTCAGAAAAACCTGGAAAGACTTACATGAACTGATGAAAAGTGAAGTGAGCAGAACCAGGAGAACATTGTACATAGTAATAAATATGATGAACAACAATGAATGACTTAGCTATTCTTAGCAATATAGTGATACAAGACAATCCCAAAGAACTCATGCTTCTGTCACCAGAAAAAGAACTGGTGGATTCTGAATGCAGCCAGAAACACACAATATTTCACTTTCTTTCTTCATTTCTTTTGTTGCTATTCTGGTTCTCTTCCACAAAATGCCTGATATGAACAAATCTTTGATATGATTGCACATGTAAAATCTATATCAGATTGCTTAGTGAAGGAGAGAATGTGGAACTCAAAAAAGGAATGTTTAAAATTGATTTTATTTGAGGGGGTGGATAATTTTTTTTTTTTATTACTAACTTACTTCAAGTTTTGGTTCAACCACTATTGTGCCTTCTCATCCAAGGTTACCTCCTTTCTCTTTTGTATGGATCTTGTACATGCCTGCATAGATATATTCATGTTATCTCACGTGTTAGAATGTAAACTCTTTGTATTGTAGTGTCTGGCACTTAAATCCTTTTTGATTGATTGAGGAGAGTGTTCAAGATGATGAGGGCTCTGGAAATGTGATCTTTTACTTTAGAAAGATTATTCCAGAAGATTGATGATGGAGCCATGCTACCCACTTCTGACAGAGGGGAGAGACTTAGGGTATAGAATAAGACATATATTTTTTGGACCTGACCAGTGAGAGAGTATATTTTTCTTGATTATATTTATTATGAGGATTTTTTCCTCTTTTTTTAAATAGAAGGAAAATAGATTTCCTTTCATTTAAAAATTAACTTTAAAAAAGATAAGTAAGTAGACTTATTTTGTTTGACTCCAAAAACCAGGACTAGGAGCAGTGGTTAGATGTCATAAGAAACACTACCTACATTCAGAGGAAGAACTACAGGAGTAGAAACACAGAAAACAACTGCTTGAACACATGGGTTGATGCAGACATGATTAGGATGTAGACTCTTAATGACCCTAGAACAATTATCAATAATATGGAAATAGGTCTTGATCGATGACACAGGAAGAAATCAGTGGAAATGTGCATCGGCTACTGGGAGGTTGGGGGATGGGGGAGAGAGAGCAAGAATATGAATCATGTAACCATGAAAAAAATTTTTCTAAAAAAAAAATTTAAAAAAAGATGTCATAAGAAAGGCAAATTAGACTTCATATATATGATTAAAACAAATAAGAATCATCTAACATTTAGTGCTGTTGAACCATAAAGTGCTTCATAAATAATGAGCATTCCATTACTGGAAATAGTAAAATCGGTTAGGATGAGAGGTTGAGTGAAACCTTTAAACTCCCTTCATATTCTAAAAATCTTCTTGATTTTTCTATTAACCAAACAAAGCAGCAAACATTTATTGGGCACCTACTGCATACCAAACATTATTTTATGGTTATTTAATGATTCTCAACATTATTACTTAAAATGAATACAACTGAAACAAAATTTGGTGATACAGGACCAGGCATACAGTAGACACTCTATAAATGCTCTTTTTGTTCACTTATTCATTCATTCATAGTTCACTTTTGTCCTAAAAATGCATAGTTGTTAATATTGCTCTAGACATTGATATTGATCAAAATATGAAAGCCAAAAATAATAGAACTCTAGTCAGCTTTGGATGGGTATATAGAGCAAACACATTTTTGGTTTGCTGTTAGTTAATTTATTTGATTCTACTTTGTTCAAACATATGTATAACATGTTTATGATTATAAATATAATTATATTATTTATTTTGTATATTTATTTGAATTTTTGTTTATGTTTAGCTTATAGTAATTTAAAAAATAATTAGTATATGTAAACCCTTAGATCTCAAGTGTTGCAGTTTTTCTGTTTTTTTCCCCTTAGAGTAAGTCAGGAATCATTATTTGCATTAATTTGAAAATAATAAAAATTAACTTGTCAAAAGAGTTACCTTCCTTGTGCTTCCTTTTTAATTGAATTTAAGCTATATTTATTAACCTAATCCAGACTTATGACAATGATTAACAGGAATACATTTCATCCTTTTTTCTTTTGTGTTTGGGAAGAAATAATTCAGTTGCTCTTTATTTAACACTATGGAAGATAAATATGGATATTTAATAAATATGGAAGATAAAAGTTTTTAATTTTATTGATTCAAATATATATTTATTCCCCTTAATTGATTTACCTCCATTTGTAATTGCTAAAGAAGAATTCTTATTTCTTTATGTTTAATTAAATGTAGTTCAATTTTATGTTTTTATTTTCAATAGTTGTTTTTTTCCCCTTGTCACCCATGAGATGAGTGGAGAGCAGATTGTGTTCTGAAAGCTTGTGTGGAGGTCCCTCTTAAAATGCAAAATGCTATACTTTTCTTGGAAAGTAATCTCCTTAAAAGCTAATGCCTAAATCAAACAATGTGCCCTTTTCAGTGTGAATAAAAATGGGTCACACTGGGATTAAAAGACTGGCACTGTGGGAAAGTGTAGCAGAGAAGGTTAGACTTATTTAAACCCACTTTGACATTTGAAAAGTTATGAATTATCTGACAGTTAATTTAGACCCAAATGGTATGTGAATCTTTTATGTCCATTCATGGATGAAGTATTATTTTCTTAGAGATTTTTTCCAATGTATCTGAGTTTTGAATATCTCTGTTGTGGCAAATTTGCTTAATTAGTATTTAATCTATTAATTCTACAAAGGACCCTTACAGCTCCCCTTCCTTTCATCTTCCTCTTTTCCCTCCGTTCCTCTACTGTCAGACAGTTGGCATATTTTCCTAAATCAATCTGAGTTTTCTTATTAGATTGCAGGTTTGCTGAGGTGTTGCCAAATCTGATACGTTCTTTACATTCACTGAATTAGCAAACCATAAGTCTTTTCCTAAGCACAAGAGGAACTTTCTCAAAATAGGGTTAATGTCCTGTGTAATAGGTAACCTCTAGGAAGAAGATGGAGACCAGCTTGACTGACAGATCATTGGTTATAGAACTTAGAATTTACCCAGATGGCATGAGACGGGGCAAAAGATGGTTGCGACCACCACTATAAAAGCCCAGGGGCAGAAGACTTCAGGGTCTCGGTTTTGAGAAGGGCTTGTGGGTGGTGAAGAGTGGGTCGGCCTATAGACCTGCATATCCAGCACCTGTACCTGATTGTCTCATATATCCATTGACCTATTACTGAACAAGGCTGAGAGATGAACATCAACACCTGCTATCAAGAAGAATATCACAATCCCTTCCTTTCACTTGGTCTCCACCGTTGGGTCTGACTAGGGTCTGGGAGGGAGAGAAACCTCTCCAGCCAGCTGCTAACCAGTTACTTACTGATTAGCCTAATCTAACTCCCATAGGTTTGGCATAGCCATCCCCAACACCACTTTCCTTATCCTGAATCCAACCCCTTTGAATTATAGCATTAAACCCTTCGAAATATACCTCAAGTGAAGACTGATGTCTTTCCAAGAGCAAGTGAATATTACAGCCAAAGGGAAAGGGGGATTTTACCTAAATCACAGTCATTAGCATTATCCAACTCAATACCAATAACTATCCTTACTACAAACCTTTATCCTCTAACCTAACCCCAAGCCAAGTAACCAGAAGAGCCATGTGAACAATATACAGATAACTTTGGCTCGGGCACTGTTTGTGGAGTCAAGTGCTTAACAAGCCCCGGTGGTCGTCAGCACATCTTGTGTCCACTCGGGCATCTCTATCCTCACTCGGCCTAGATCCATTTACCATCTGGGGATGCTGGGCCAGCTTGTCAGGCCCATCGTACAGAAGCACCATACCACCTTGTATAACAGTACCCTGTGTAAAAGATGGGGCACCAGGGATGTTAAAATGTGACCTAAATGGTTTGTGGGTACACACACTGGGTTGGAGGAGAGACAGGACCAACCAGGATAGGGAGACCAGGGTTCACTGCTAAGCTTGTAACTCAAGAATGGCAGTTGGCCAACGGTCACCCAGCTCACCACTAGGCCAGAGTCTATGGAACCAGCAGGCAAGGTAAAGGTTTTTAACAGTTTAATTGTGAGTAACTAAATAAAGATGGGATAGGGGATTCTGCACTTGAAAACCTAAAGGGCAAACCAAGGGGCAAGGGAAGGACTTGACTACTCTAATCTAACTGACCTAAGCCAGGCAGGGCCCAAAGGAACAGTACTGGAGTCACAGGGAGGGCTGCTTTAAACCTGGTTCCAACCAGGTTTGGCCAGCACAGCTAATGGGCCTGAGGGTGGCTTTGGGGCTCACGGTTATCCAAGGATGATCACAGAATGCCAAGAGCCAAGATGGTCCAAGTAGAGAGAGTGTGCTTGAGATGCTGTCCACCAGATCCCAAACCCCTTCTCCACTTGGTGCTGCTCTGCAGGTCTCGTCTACTTACTGAAAGCCTCCACCACTCAGGATCCCAGGGAATCAGGATGCAAGGTGTCCTTAACTCTGAGATCTCCCAGGGCTAGCAACAGTTTGTGCCAACCACTAATGGAGTCTCTCTCAGAGCACAAGCCCTACTTCCTGCTTCTTCATTCCATCTTGGAATGCTCCAGCCCTTCCTGCTAGGTCCAACACTATTGCTAAATAAATTATTAAATAAACCCTCACAACACCTGAAGGGGTAAAAGCTCTCTTTTTTAAGCTAACTTGGTGAATTCTGGAATTTTATTGGCATCAGCTACAAGAAAATGTTATGTCTGAGGGTTTGTCAGCAAGTGCTGTTCTACCTTAGCTAGCCTTATCCCTTTCACCTATCTCCTGGTAATATTGGAATATTATAATTAACCTCCTAGTCAGTCTCCCTGCCTCAAATTTCTTCCCACTGGGCAAGACTGGAACAAAATCTGATTAGAAAATTTTTGTATCGGGTCCTCCTCTTCCAGATCTCCATGTATCCCTAGTCAGCAATCGGTCCAGGAGCTGCCCAGAAGAGCTGTCCCATTTATTCTACCAGCTACATTACTGGAGGATGTTCAGCAGGAATTTATCATTAGACAATTATACATATGAACTTCTGACATTTCTGGAATGGTTCTTTGGGAGATTTTATTTATAATTCTGTTTTTACTTAAAGAAGACGCCTTAGGAAGTAAGTTTTAGGTGAAGGACCAATTTCCTTGTATGTTGTCAAGGGCAATTTTAATAGCTCTATACCCATGGTAGGAAATAATAAAAAAAGCCACTGTGTTTTGATGTGCGAAGGGATGAGCCATTTCTCATAGATTAGTTTTGTTTTTATTTTCCCTTTCCTAAACTAATTAGCTAGCAGTTCTACTGAGAACACCTTACAGTCTTTTGTTTTTGCTTTTAATTAGGAAACTTTGATTCTCTTGTCACTATCCCTTATTTAAAATGTTCCTGCTAGTTGGTTATACTATTCATTATGTTCCTTGACAGGGTTTTTTATTTTGGATCCTTTTTAGAATCCATGTAGTTTCCTATTGTGCCATGGCCACAAGTTACTCCTGTTAATACCTTAGCAACTATCTTGCAAGATTAGCTTTGGGATCATAATAGCTATATAGCCTGTTTTCCCCTCTTGTCGTGGGGGATGGAAGAGAAGTAGAAAAAGAATGAACAGAAATCAGCACAAATTCGTTATCAGCTACAATTTTAAGGCAGTTTATTGATGTTAATTCAAGAGCCTAATCATGTTTACATTCTTAAATAATATTGAACGAATAAAGCATTTATTATCATTAAGTACTCCTATGTGCAAAGCACTGTCAGTGTTCCTTCGGTTTGCTTCTGTGAGCACAGTTTCTGAACTTCTTTTTGATAAAACTGTTGCCATGTTACTCTTGGGCCTCATTTAGTAGCTTATTCTTCTGAATTGAAGCTGTTCAGTGGGAATAGTAAAAGTATTAGTGAGGGCAAACTTTTTAAAGAGGGGGCCAAAGGAAAGGAAGTGCTCATCTGTCAGTCTGTTTCTAAGGCAACTCTTTCGAAGTTTCATTGTATTGTATCCTACTCATTGTATTCGTCAGATTAGGAATAATGTCTCATGGTGGATAGAACATTTCAGGGGGCCGCATCAGGCCCGAGGGCTGTAGTTTGCCCATCACTGGCTTAGAGTATGATAGGACAAGTTGGGAAGCCTTGGGCTCCAGTTCTTCTCAGAGAGTCACTAGCCGAGGACTCCTGGGCCTGTTTGCATTCCCTAAAACTATACCAGACTTTATCTAGAGTTCTCTGTGCTGAGGAAATACAGGTCAGGACACACATAAACCTATACACACACACACACACCACTAAGTGTGACACAAATGATGCTGATGAGGCATTTAACCTAAGTTACTAGTTTTTTTCTTTTCCATTGTCTGCTAGAGGAATTGGTTATTATTACAAATCCTCACAGCTCTGGTATGATTACCTTAATATGGATTATTTTTTCCATCCTGATGAAGCATCAGTTTCTGAAAAAAGAAAGCAAAAAAAAGGAATCCTCTAACTTCTCTGAAAGTCTCAGAACCCAAAGAAAATGTTTTTACAGTTGGCACTTGTAAAAAATATTTAGATATGTTTATTTATATGTATATATGTATTTGTTTATAGTTTCCTGACAGAGGTAACTCCTATCTCTATTTTTGACTCCTTCGTATCCCTGCTGTTAAGCACAGAGCCTGAGACACTCTAAGCACCTAATAAATACTTGTTGATAGCTTATAGTTTGATTGCTTAATTAACTGAACACTAATGAGTTAGCCTTGATAGTAGAAAGATTTGAAACATTTTGACCTTAGAGATAAATGAAAGCCATCAGTTTACCCAATAACCATCAGTAGAGTTTATTTATACATGGATCCACAAATACAGTAAGTGAACATAATTGTTTTCAGATTTTCTATGAATAAAATGTTGAGCACATGTGAATCAGCTGCAAATGAGGTCTCATCTCTACTTCATTCTTCAGTCTTCTCCCTGTGCCTTAACTCTAATTTTTAACTATATTAAAAATTATAGATTTATAGAAACTTGGAGTTATTAGGCATCAATAATAACAACAAAAAGTAATAACTAGCATTGTGTTATCAAGAAATGAAGTAAATAATCTGAGTAGGTCAAAGAAACGCAGTTTGGGTCAAAGGAAGGATAAATGGGGATATTAGGGTGATTGGAGGAGGAATGAAGGTATGGGAAGGTATGTAGGAGATAAGGGAAATGGGGTATGTAGGAGAGGCAGCTCAAACAGGTTTATTCCCAGAGGCTTGAGACAGAGGATACAGGGAGGAAACCAGGGCCAGTAAGAAAGGTTTAGGCTTGCCTGGAGGGTTTCTTTTGTTAGTTTCTCCAGTCTCTTTTGGGAGGAGTCGAGGAGGCCCCTCCCTGCCAGTCAAACTGATGGCTGGAGGAAGTCTCAGGGAGGTACTTCCTGCCAAGATGGATGTCTGAGTTGTCTCAAGAAATAAAAGAAAATGATTCCTTCCTTTTGGCCCTTGTCTTAATTTTCGACACAATGACTCACCACAGGGTTTGAATAGGTAACAAGGGGATTTATTAATACCAGGGTCAGTCAGAAGGGGGAGGGGTTCAGGATTTTCTAATTGCTGCTAGGGAGAGGGGTGAGGGTGGGGGATGGGTCGTGGAGAGGTTTAGACAGAGAGAGAGCCCAGCTCTCCCAGTCAGGAAGATTTGACTGTCTTTTAAGTAAAGTCTTTATCAAACTTAGGGGTAACTTATTTGAGGATACTCCAATTATCTAAAAAAAACCTAAAACCCACAATGTTCAATCACCAAGCCCTCCCTTCCTACCAGAACCCAAAGGAAAATCAAGGAAGGGGAGGGATGGAGATAGTAGATCAGGGAGAAGTCCAGAGAAATGAGATAGATCCAAATTTCCCCAAAATAAAATAAGCACAAGCCAAGGCCGAAGCAATTATGCCAAAGCCGAAAGGCCAAAGCAAAAGCCACAGCGAAATCCAGAAGGCAAAAGCCTCGTCAGTTGGAACTTCACCTCTATTTGTAGCTTTAAGTTCTAACTGACTTTCTGAACATTCTAAGATGTTTAACTGACTTTTTGTGACCGTTAGAAATTACAGAAGCAAAAAGATTTTGTTAGCCACCTTGCATTACAATTGATACAATTTTTTGTTTAGTCATTGCTAAGTCATTTCAGTTGTGTCTGACTTTTTGTGATCCCATTTGATATTTTCTTGGCAAAGATTCTAGAGTGGTTTCCCTTTTCTTTGTCCAACTTTTTTTGCAGATGAGGAGACTGAGGCAAACAAGGTTAAGTGACTTGCTCAGGGTCACAGAGGTAATCTGAAGCCAAATTTGAACTCAAGAAGATGAGTCTTCCTGACTTATGGCCTGGCACACTATCCACTATATCATTTAGCTGCCATCCTTGAAAGAAAGGTAGAAAATTTTAAAAGAGAAAAGTCTGGGGGCAGGAAGGTGGTAGGAGAATCCTGTGAGGGAAGAGGGAATAGTGTGAACAGGGCTAAAGGGCTTCAAATTGTAACACATAGCATAGGTACATCTTCAGTCTAGCGGAGACCATGGTAAATAGTAGAGGTTATTCCTCTTTGACCTTGCACTGGATGCCCTTTGTCCTCCAGAACTAGATTGTATTGCCCTGACCCATCCAATTTCTCCTTGGTCTGCACTCATAGTTATCTCATTCAATTCTTTTGAATTTGTCCATAAGGCCAAAAACTCTCACAATTTTCTTAACATTAGCTCCTTCTCTTTATCCAATCATATTAAACCCCTCAGGATCAGTCTGTGATTTTATGACCTCATTTTCACTGCATTGTCTCTTGACTCAATACTTATTTTAATGTAACTTTTGTTTTATTTTACTTTTTCAAAAGTTAATAAATATTTCTCTCTTCCATTTCTCTCCTATTGAAAAGAAAAAAAGGGAAGAGGGAATAAAATTTGTAACAAATGCAGGTAGTTCAATAGTTTTCAATGATTTTAGCCATCTGATGACTTAACCAAAAAATGCTCCTTCTTCCTAATCATTTGCTCCCTGAGACAAGATGACGAAGGTCAGAGTCAATGGATTTGGCCATATAGGACCCCTGGTGACCAAAGCTATGTTCACTGTAGGCAGAATAGATGCTGTAGTTGTCAATCACTGAACTCAATTCCATGGTTTCTATGTTTCAATATGATTCTGTATAGGGAGCCAGCTTCCTATATGATAAAAATGGGGGTTCTGAGTGGCGTTTACGGTGTCGGATTGATAAGACAGGAAAAAGAAAAATGAGAACAGCCAGACTAGCGTTTAGCCCATGCTGCCCCAAATTCTGTGGGCTTGGGAGTTTATTATATACTGATTTCAAACAAAGAACACAAAGAAAGAGTCACAGCTATGAAGGGGTAACAGATTATACATAACCCATTAAAGTCTAAAGAGTAAAGGTATAAGTACCAAGAAAATGGCCAAATTCCAACCATCAATTAGTAGGGATAATTCTGGGAGAGGAAATATTTTTATGGAGATGCTCACTTATTGAGTTCTGTCTTCCAGGATTATAGGCACCTGGTCAAATAAAGTCAAGACTAAAAGCGCCATACTTATCTAAGTATGCAGTCTTATCTTAAGTAATGTTTGTTAGGGTTCAGGCTTCTTAATTATCAAGGAGAGGAATCATTAACTCAGTAGATGCTGGTCTGCCACTTCAAAGTTTTCCAATAGGAGTTCTAAGAAAGGTGGGGATCAAAACTGAGTCAGATTTTTATCTTAGATGGTCCATTCTGTCTGTATTCCTGACATGCAGTGCAGAAAAATCATACACACAGTTTTACTTGCCGATGATTTTGTAATGGGATCCAGATAAAATATCTGTTATAGACTCTGTTTCTCTAAATGACTCCTAATAGCCTCTTGGAGGGATCAAGTTGATTTTGGATTAACCTACCTGCTGGTACCAGAGCTTTTCGGGGCTCAGGTGACCAGAACCAAACACAAAGACTGCCTCAGTCTGGATTGGTCATGTAGGGAATCCAGATAACAGGCCCTAAATTTGATGCTATTTCTCCAAAGGCTTTAATACATCGAACAGCTTCCCACAATTCTGCCCATGGCAAGTTGAAGGGCACTGTCAAGGCTGAGAACGAAAAGCTGGTTCTCAATGGGAAAGCCAGTAGTATCTTCTGGGAACATGATCACACCAGTATTAAATGGGCAGATGCTGAAGCCACCATGGAAAAGGCTGAGACTTGCTTGAAGGGTAGAGTAAAGAATGGCGCTACTGATAAAGGTCTTACCTGAAAGGGAAACCCTTCCATGTTCCTACTCCCAATGTATCTTTTGTGGATCTAATCTGCTGCCTAGAGATTTGACCTTCCAAATATGATGATATCAAGAAAATGATAAAACAAGCATCAGAGGGACCCTTGAGGGACATCTTAGGCTACACAGAGGACTAAGTGGTACCCTGTGACTTTTAACAGCAAAACCTAATCTTCTGCCTTTGATGCTCAGGCAGTAGTATTGCCTATGACAATTTTATCAAGCTCATTTTCTACTATGACAGTTATAGCAACTGTGTAGTAAATCTCATAGACTCCATGGTCTCCAAGGAATAAAGTGAAAAGCTATGTGTCTTCTTTCCCAACAAAGAGGAGTTCACCACTGTGAAACCCACATCTCTAGTTAATTTCCCCATACTAGGGTCCCATGCCCCAATCACAGTCCTAGTTTCAAGGCATCCTTGAAGTAGAAGGAGAAGCAAAAAGTTTTCTCTGGCATACCATCAATAAAGTCATCATATTCAGTGTATAATTTTTTTTAAAAATCACCAATCTAGGCCAGTTCCTTCATTTTACAGAGGAAATGAAGGCCTATTGAGGTTAAGTGACTTTTTGAAGGTTATATATAGTTAGTGGGCAGTAAAACAGGAATTAGAGAGCACATTTATTTGCCCATTTTCAAAATGTAGTCCAGCAAGGGAATAGCATAGTCCTTTTGTTGTTTATGTTTGCTAGAAAATACATTTTAAAAAATATTTATAGTTTTACTAGTTCTTGCTACTAATCCCAGTATATTTTTGTCAATGTCTGGATATGATTCCTTACATCCTGCATACTAAAGCAACCAAAATACCCATGTGTTAGCTTAGTGGTGTTTCCTCAATTATAAATAAAAGCACAAGTGCCTTGCTTTACTAAATCATTCCGTTAAAATTTTTTTTAAAAAGCCCTTCAGATATAACTGCTTTTGTTTATTTAATGCCTTTCATGGCCTTTTAGAAAGGCCTCCTGTTTCTTGTTAGCTAATGAGGAAAGAAGAAAGCCCTGGACTTCATTTTATTAGCTGTAGAGTAAAAGGGAACATTTATAAGATTATACAAAAGCCTAATAGAGAACTTTGGACTAGCTGCTGCCTCCCCAGGGGTGAATATATTTTATATGTAAGTGGTAAAGTTGAATCTATTTCCCTGAATCTCAATCTGGTACCTGTTTATGGTGGACGTGAAGGAAATAGCCAGAAAATAGGTACTCTAAAAAGCCTTGATTCTACAATATAAGACCTACTGCCATCTTATAGTTTGGCATTACTCATTCTGTTTCTGCCTAACCCAAGAATAGCCTTGATTTGACTTGATAATAGATTTGATTATAGAATCATGACTTTAGAGCTGAAGGAGGCCATCGACTACAACCCTGTCATTTTACAGGTGAGGGAACTGAGACTGGATTGTCACTAGTTCAATGTTATGTTGACTTAATTTTATCAAAATTCTATGAGGCATAAATTTTAGCCCCTTCTGATAAGATTTCACTTATAATACCACCCTCTCTGATGGGATAAGAAAGAAATTGCTTCTGCCTGTTCCTAAAAATGTTGTATTCACCTTGGTTGTATATGTTCATGGTAGTTGTAGCTGTATGATCTCATTATATTTCAGTCCTTTGTAAAGAATCTTTTTTTAAAATTTAGAATATTTTTCCATGGTTACATAATTCCTCCCTCTTCCCTCACCCATCCCAAAGCTGATAAGCAGTTCCACTAGGTTATACATGTATCATTGTTCAAAATCTATTTCCATGTTATTCATATTTGTAGTAGAGTGATCTAAGAAAGAATCTTTCTTAAGTTGATTCTCAAAAAGAAATAATAAGGTATCTGAAGTATTTGCTTCTGTATGCTCTGTTTAATCCCTTATTTTCTGTTTTAGCAACAACTCTAAGGCAGAAGGGCAAGGATTAGGCAAACAGAGTTAAATGACTTGCCCCGTGTCACACATCTAGGAAGTGTCTGAGGTCAGATTTGAGCCCAGATCCTCCCATATCCAGGTGCAGTTTATTATCTACTAAGCCCCCTAACTGCTCTTCCTTACATGCTTTTGACCATCTGAGGTACAAATCAGAAACTTTAAACTTTAGGAAATGTATTTGGTTGCTTGTTATCATTTTCTATTTAAGCCTCAGTGGCATTAGCTATCTTGTGTAGAAATGTGCCTTCAGCAGTGAAAATGTATACTATACCCCAAGTAAAACTAGTGAAAAAGGCTTGGGGGAGCTTCTATAAAATTTTACCTGGCCCACATTTGTTCCCTCATCTGTAAAATGAGAGGGTTAGAGGAAGTGTTTTTTTGTATTTCAAACATCACAATTCACAAATCATTCATAAAGAGATCTATAATCTCATTAGTGGGGTTATTCCTTACAGTAAAGTAGAATGTAACTCATTCATATCTGCCCATATATACTGTGTGACTCTTGTCCATGTCCTCCAGATTTACCAAAGGAAATTCACTCAACATTTTAGGCATCTTCTTCACTTATTCCTAACATGGCAGAAATACCAGTAGACAAATGGACTATCCATCAGTTATCTCTAGCTCTTGCTTGTGATCTGAGAGAACAATTGCAAAGTCAACCCTTCTGGATAAGGTAGAAAGATGTGGACTAATTAATGATGCAGTTAGATAAATTGGTGACTAGTTGAATGGTAAAGATGTAAAGAGTAGCCATTCATAAATCAATGGCAGTCTGGGGTAATGCCTCTGATAGACTACACCCCAGATCAGTGTTTTGCTTTGTAATATTTTAAATTATTATTAATTACTTTCTTAATGTATTAATGTCACAAGAAGATAAATCAGATTCCAAAGTAATTTCAATAGTTACACTACTGGGGCAGATCTAAAAGGACAAAATTTAATAAGGATAAATGTTAAATCCTTCACTTAGGCTCAAAAAAATCAACTACGTAAGTACAAGTTGGAGAAGCATAGCTAGATCTATTCATCTGAAAAGGGGTATGGGCTTTGTAATGAGTCAATATGACATAGAGATGCTAAGCTAAGCAAAGGCCTTGTATCTAAAACTAGATTCCTTGGGCCCATGAACTTGTTTTTACATTTTTGTTTATAATTTGATTTCAGTATAATTGGTTTCCTTTGTGGTCCTATGTATTTTATTTTATGCATTTAAAAATATTGTTTCTAGAAGGGGTCCATAAGCTTAATGAAGCTGCCAAAAAGATACAAAAAAAAATGTTAAGAATTTCTGATCTCTAGAAGAGGAACGGTGACAGCCCTACCATTATGTATTCCAACAAACCATTTCTAGAGTGATTTCTGGCAAAATTCTAGGATGAATCAAAGTAATAGCTAAAGAAACAATAATTACAAAGAGCCAGAATGACCTCATTAAGAACAAATTGTTCCACATTAAACTTAATTCCTTTTCTGACAACATTCTTATACCTATAGACAGTTGCCTAAATTTTAACGGACATCAGATCATCATGCTCTTCTTGCAGAGAAAATGATATGGTCCTGACAATAATGGGTCCAGAACTGACTAGACTCAAAAGAGAGATCAGTAATGGTTCAGTGTCACCTTAACAAGAGGTTTCCAATGAAGTGCCCAGAGATCCGGAATATGATGTATCAGTCAAAAAAAGTTAATACTTTAATCCTGGCCTTCATTAAAAGAAGCACAACTTCTAGAAATAAGGAGCTGATAATTCCTCTATAATACCCTATCTAGACCATATCTGGACTATTGTGTTCAGTTCTAGGTACTCCAGTTTAAATTAGAAGAATATTTATAAATTTGAGGATATCCAGAACAGAGCATTTAGGATAATTAATTGTTTTGAATCCATGTCATAATAAGGACATGCCAAAAAAAACTGAAGGGTTTAGCTTAAAGAAGAAAAGATCCAGGAAATGTGATCTCTGTCTTCTAGTCTTCAAAGTTGATCATATAAAAGGGGAATTCAAGTTATTTTGTTTGCCAAAGAGAGTAGAGGTGGTAGAAATGGACAGGAGCTGCAGAGAAAAATTTAAACCTGATTTTGGGAAAAAGCATAACCCAAAATACAACTGCTCCAAAGTGGTACTGCACTGAAAAGATTTTCAAGTAATGGCTGGGTAACCATTTATCAAGTAAAATAAACAGGAGATTTCTTCATGTATGTGTTGCTTGTTTGAGAAATATTACATTCAGTTCTGGATACCCAATTTTCAAAGGCCATAAATAAGTTATAGGATACCCCCAGCTAGGCAAATGGCTTCATCCTCATTCTAAAGACTATTAAATATAAGAGTCAGTCAGAACAGAGGATGTTTAGCCTGGAGAAGAGAGCGGAATTAGTAGGGACATAGAAACAAGTCTTTGAAGGAGGGTTTTCATGTGGAAAGGGGGTTTGTTTTGCTTGGCCTCAGAGAGCAGAACCAGCAGTCTAGGGTGGAGATTTTAGAAAGGCACATTTTTGGCTCAGAAACTTCCCAAAATGATAGCTGTCTCAAAGTACAATGGACTGTCATAAGTGGCAATTATTCCTTCTCATAAGAGGCCTTCAAAGGGAAGTTAAATGATGACTTGTCATTTAATAGAAAATAAGCTTTCTGAGAGTATAGCCTGTTTTGTTTTGAGTTTTTTCTTTGTATCCCCAGACCTTAGCACAGTGCATGGAACACACTAAGTGCTTCACAAATATTTGTGGAATTTGTTGAACTAAATTACTAAGGATATTGTATAAGGGATTCATGTTCATGTCTGTGCTTTTAAGGCTTTAGTGGTCCCAACTTGAGGTCCCTGCCAGCTCTCTCATTCTGGGACTGTGTGCGAATCAGTATCAGCACTTTCAGTTTGTGGATTAAACTACAAAGGTTATCTTATCTGACCCTCACAATAGTGCTGAGACTAAGTGCTATTATTTCCATTTTACAGGTAAATTTGGATTTAGGAAAGCTACATAACTAACAAGATTCAAACTCAGCCCCATCTTATTCCAACTACAGAACACTTACATTGTATAATAACCCAGATAAGACCACGTGAATATTAATTTATATCTAATCCAGAGTTATTTTAAAGGAGACTCTTTAAACTTAGTCACTTCCAATCCTCATCTGTGGAAAAATGGTTAAAATGACGGAATTGTTGACATTTTCAAAATTAAAATTTGGGGGGGGAAATAATTTAAATGATCAAAACAAATCCTTCACTTAGGAATATTTGAAGTATCAAAAATTCAATTGCAATTGTTATTGCTGTTAGGAGACAGAAAGGATATTATAGTCTTTGCATGTAATGAAAGGCATACATTATAGATAACTGTGCACTTGGGGAGACATGATTTGATCTCCAATAAAACCCAAATCCATGGAATAGCAGGGTGCCCTCCCAGCAACAAACACAATGGAAGTTTTACAGTGCCTTGTAAATCATTTTGAGCATCTTTAATATATCCTAGGAGCTCACAAAAGAGGGCCATTTCCATGGCAATTACCCTTATCTATACCTACTGTGCTTAAAGGATATGCACACTCAGAAAAGTGCTTTAACACTTTCCCTAAACCAATGTTTTATATATTTCTAATCATTAATATTTCTCCCAGTTGTAGTTTAAACTGTTACCCCTGGTGCAACGAATTTAGAAACAGAGGACTTGAGTTCAAATCCTTCCCCAAATAAAATGGGATTCAACTGAATTGATAAGCTACCTCTAGATTTAAAGAAATTCATGGTCTTTGGACTGTAGGATTTTAAGCTGGAAGAGACCTTTAGAGATCACTCTGTGTCAGCCCATCATTTCATTAGTGATAGAGCAGATCTAATGCACGTCACCTATTAAAAAGCTTGAGCACATCAATCATTCTAGACCTCAGAGTTTCTTCATCTGTAAAAAAAAAATGAGGCTGTTGGACTTGCTAGCCTCTGAAGTCCATTTAAGCTCAAATGGCATAGTGGCCCATTCTTTAATCCCTACCACTAGAACAGCTTAGGCTGGCAAATCTCGAGCTCAGCAGCTCTGAGCTGGAATGGGCCATGCCAGTCAATATCCACACTTAATTTGACACCAATATGGTGATCCAATGGGAATGGGGATGAAGGGTGGGGAGATGACCAGTTACTTAAAAAGGAGCAACTGGCCTAATATAGAGACAGAGCTGGTTCAAGTCCCTGTGCCAGTCAGAGTGGGACCAAGCCTGTGAGTAGCCTTTGCACTTCTAGTCTTGGTAAAATAGGGAGAAGTCAGTCTTTAAATTTTTTTTTTTACCAAAAAAATAAATAAATAAGCTTATGCTCTCCAAAGTAAGGAGGTTGGACCAGATGCCCTGTTAGGTCCCTTCCAACTCTAAATCTGTGATCTAGAAGGATAATAAGATCATACATTTAAAGTTGGAAGGGACTTCACAGATCAACTTTCCAGATAAGGAAATTTTAATTAAGTTGGGTCACTCAGGTACCAAGAGCAGAATGGTTCTTCTGAGACATGTCAAACATTCTTTCCACCAATGCTTGTTGCTCTGATCCTATGAACCTCTTGGGAGTCACAGGTACAGTGATCCCCATACTTAGTATAGACAGAGGGAGAAGAATTTGAGGATCTCAAGCTCAAGACTGTGACCATCCATAAAAATAAGAGGCGCCAGTGTCAATGAGTGCCATGTTGTCAGTTCTTAAGGACAGTAATAATCCTTAACTTTATCATTCTAGGAGCCATCAGAAAACTACATGAATGTGAGTACCTTTTTTTTTTTTGTCATGACCTATGTTTTTGTCCATGTAGCAGCATACAATGAGGAAACTCTGTCCATCAATTTCTATCTGAATATGTCATTCAACTTAGAGGGCTGGAACACCCAGAGGTTAAATGACTTTCCCAGGGTCACAAAGAGAGTGGAGACTTAAACTCAGGCATTCCTGCCTCTAAAGGGAGCTTTCCATTGCCCACAATGTTCATGCTGCTTTCAGTGTATTAATTGGTGGTGTTTATAATGGACACTCAAATCCTTTATGTACTTTAACTCATTTATTTATCAGGTCCAAAACAACATTAAAAATCACTTTCATTTCTTAGGACCCAAGTTTAAAACAGGAAGAGAAAAAAGAGGAAGTGCCATAACCTAGGACATGAACATTTACAAAGCATAAGGAAAGACACAGAAAATAATTTTTATTTTATTTTATATTTTTTTCTGGTTTTTTGTTTTTTTTTTTTTTGCTCTGGCAGGTAATAGACATAGTAAGAATTATGGTTTGATGCAGAAGTGAACTTTTAAAAGATCAAAGTCTGTCCTAAGGCAGCTTACATTCTAATGAGAGAGACAACATGTCTGACTACAGCTGACTACATACAAGATAATTATAAAGGGTTGATGGAGAGTAATCTTGGAGGAGAAGACAGGAACAACTAGGGGGACCAAGGAAGATCTTTGCAGAAGCTGGGATCTGAGCTAAGTATTGAAAAAAGCCAGAGAAGCTAAGAGACAAAGATACCATTGCCAGTACAGGAGATACTATAACACCCTTCCACCTATCCCCAGTTCTCTATGTAAAAAATAAAATAAGAATCCTACTCTAATGGGCTGAAAGGATACCTACAAATCCTTCTCCAAATAAAATGGGATTCAGTTGAATTGATAAGCTACCTCTAGATTTAAAGAAATTCTTGAAATCATTGGATTGTAGGATTTTGAGCTAGAAGAGATCTTCGGAGATCACTCTGTCAGCCCTTCATTTCATTATTTAGTAGGATGGTAAGATTCAGAACTGGCAGGGAATTAAGAAACTGTCCATTTCAATCTATATGTTCTATAAATGAGGAAACTGTGAGCTGACTTCTTGGTCACATGATAAGTTATGAGCAGTCCTGGGACCAGAATTATGTCTTTGCTACTTATATATAAATATGTGTGTATGTATGCCTTGAAGGAGAAAGGGAAGAATAACTAAATAGCCAATTCTCTAAAGATTTACGGCATTGTTTCTCTAAAAGTTTATGACCTTTTGGTTTAATTTCTGTCTTTTGGACAACTTTAAAGGATTGTGGTACACATTTTTAATAACATGTCAGCAGTTTTTAAAGAGAAAATTTGTTTTCACTCAATTTCTGGGTTTTAGTTTAAAAGGCCCAAAGCAGAAGTAAAATGATTTTAAGATTTTCATTGTTCACTGTAAATAAATCCTATTGCGAGTCTCCTTTGGTTAGAGATGTGGTTCTATGACATTCTCCAGCATAGTAGATGTTTCTTTCTCAACCCCTTCCTCTGTTGTAGTAAACTTTAGGGAATAGTGTTTGGTGATTTCACAGTAAAATTATATACAGGGCTGAAAGAGTACTTTCTTCTCTTAGTCAGCATCTAGAATATTATGTCAAGGGAGCCCAATGTATGGATAGAGAACTGGCCTGGAAGTCAGGGAGACTTAACCTCTCAGTGGTCTGTACAACTCTGTGAATTGAGGCCAGGTGCCAACTTGACTGTCGAGGGATACATCTGTATACAGACAAAATTCCAAATCCACTCCTTATCCTTTTAAAATAGAATAATATGAAGCTCTTCTCCATCTTTATTCATTTTTTTCTTCCCAAATAATCTCTTGCAACAAAGTGATTGCCTATCCCATCCCCATAAACCATTTCTCAGCAAAATGAAAACGTTTCCTGCTGGCACATGGGCTGAAAGTAACTTTTTTGTGTGCATATGGAAAGCATAACACCCACAGGTCAGTTCATTAAACAGAGTGGCTTATAAAACCTGAAATAAAAATGAATTGGTGTGCACCTAAGATACTAAAGTTTGGAAATTAAATTGCTCCTCTGTATTGGTCAACCTGTTCTAGGCCATTTTCACTTGGGGGATAAAATAAAATAAATAGCTCTTCAATACTGAATCTCAAGAAAAATGTAATTACCTTCATGTAAAATATAAATGGGATGGGCAATTCCCTCTGGGCTGTGTACCCAAAAAAAGGTTCAGAAGACCTAATCTGAGATTCTGAGAGCATGTTACATTAAGGTCCTCTTCTTACCTTCTTTTTAGAAGAATTCCAATAGATTTCTGTTGTCTTTGTAGCCTAAAGTCTGGGATAAATGAATGAGAGAGAAAAGACAAGATATTGTGCTTAGCCTCAGGGACCAAAATAATGTGGGTTCAAGTCTTACTTCTGACACGTACTTATGAACAAGTCACTTGACTTGTTGATTTTATAGGCAACATCCTTAGAGGATAAATTGCATAAACATGCCCCCAACTTCCAATGGCAGAGGAAGTTTTCTCACTCAAGACTTCATTATCCCAGTGAAATCACAGGTCTGGTCCCTATCTTGTCTGTGATGAAGGTGTACATTCTAAATATAATTTCTGATATCCTTGAAAATGAGAAGTAATATCAGAACTTATAACCTAAAGTCTTCAATATCTTGGCTGCAATATGGAAAGATGCTTGATGAAATAAGAATTCCTTTCAGTATCCCAATGCTTTAAGCTATATCTTAAATCTGCACAGGCCTGAGAGGGACAGATGTTCTTAAAGCAGCACAGATAGCAAACACAATATGCCATCTCCTCTAAAGTCATGCCTTTAGATTTCTGGATTGCATCTTTTATATATGAATTATCCAAAGCTTTTTTAACCCTCCTTAGAAGTTTTGGGTAGTAGCTATTTTCTTAAGTCCCTAGAAAGATACTTAGCTTGCTTTTAGTCTTGATGTTTGCATGATAAAGGCAGGAAATTAAATCATAAAAGCAAAGACCATCTTTAGCATACCTTTCATTCAATTCATTCAGCTTATATTTTTCAGCATCTATTACTTGGATAGAAATCTACCCATTCAATCAGACCATGATACCACCCTACATATCAGTTGTTCCAGGAGTTACCATCTTTATTTCGGAAAGATAGAAGCAATTTCTAGGTAATAGTTATGTTTTGAAATCATTATTTTATAGAGTTGTGCCACCTTTGTTATTTCAAAGTGAGGAGTTGTTTCTAACAGGACAGGCAACAGGTTTCAAATGTGTTAGAAAACCAATACAGGAATTTGGAATGACCATAAAGGATTTGGGGGGAAAAAAAAAGACAAATGAAGTATAACAGTGACATTTTTGATTTTTCAGGCTCAGGTCCTTTAGCGCCTGATAAATATAGTAAGCTTGCTTTTCTTCGATATTTATTTAAAGGACTTAACATAGTCTACCTGTCCACCTTTAAGTTAATAACTAAGAACCTGAGTTTTTGTCAAAATGTATTTCTTTAATTCTGCAGTGGTCATACTTAATTTACAAACTTCCCCACCTTTTATGAGAAAAGTTTAAATCAATAGTGTTGTGTAAAATGTTAAAGTGTTTCCTTATTGAATTTTTGGTGATTGATTCAAAAATGCATAATTAAGCTAACCCTGATGCATTTTTGGCTGTCCTATTAAAAAAATCCAAGAAAAGCATGAACATGGTTTGCAAGGCTGTTTCAATTTAGGGCAAAATGGGTGGCTGCTTATAGAATAATGAAGACATTTAGCTACCTCTGCATATTCTACTCTGAGCTTCAGATTCCTCATCTCTAAAATGAGAGAATTGGACTCAATGACCTCCAGGATTCTTTTTTTTTTATTAGACATTTATTAATATTTGTTTTTAATCTGTTTACATACTTTATGTCCCTACTTTCCTCTTCACCCCCCGCTCCCCCCCACCCATGGCCAACGCACATTTCCACTGGTTGTAACAAGTGTCCTTGTTCAGGGTCTATTTCCCATTCATGTCCCCCTCAGTCCATGCATTCAAGCAATTGTTTATCTTATATGTTTCCTCTCCTGCAGTCCTTCCTCTGAGTGTGGGTAGCATCTTTACCATAAATCCCTCAGAGCTGTCTTGTGTCATTGCAGTGCTGCTGGTACAGGAGCCCATTACATTTGATTTTACCATAGTATATCAGTCTCTGTGTACAATGTTCTTCTGGCTCTGCTCCTTTCGCTCTGCATCACTTCCTGGAGGTCTCTCCAATTTGCATGGAATTCCTCCAGTTTATTATTCCTTTTAGCACAATAGTATTCCATCACCCACATATACCACAGTTTGTTCAGCCATTCCCCAATTGAAGGACATACCCTCCTTTTCCAGTTTTTTGCCACTACAAAAAGCGCAGCTATAAATATTTTCGTACAAGTCTGTTTATCTATGATCTCTTTGGGGTACAGACCCAGCAATGGTATGGCTGGATCAAAGGGCAGGCAGTCTTTTCTAGCCGTTTGGGCATAGTTCCAAATTGCCAGCCAGAATGGCCGGATCATTTCACAACTCCACCAGCAATGCATCAATGTCCCAATTTTGCCATATCCCCTCCAACATTCATTACTCTCGCCTTCTTTCATTTTAGCCAATCTGCTAGGTGTGAGGTGATACCTCAGAGTTGTTTTGATTTGCATTTCTCTAATTATTGGAGATTTAGAACACTTTCTCACGTGCTTTTTGATACTTTTGATTTCTTTATCTGAAAATTGCCTATTCATGTCTCTTGCCCATTTATCAATTGGGGAATGGCTTGATTTTTTATACACTTGATTTAACTCCTTGTATATTTGAGTGATTAGACCCCTGTCAGAGTTTTTCGTTATAAAGATTTTTTCCCAATTTGTTGTTTCCCTTCTGATTTTGACTACATTGTTTTTGTTCGTACAAAAGCTTTTTAGTTTAATATAATCAAAACCATTTAATTTACATTTTGTAATTTTCTCTAACTCTTGCTTGGTTTTAAAGTCTTTCCTTTCCCAGAGATTTGACAAGTATACTATTCTGTGTTCACTTAACGTATTCATAGTCCACCCGCCTCATATGTGTTTCTTGTAGACAACATATGGTAGGATTTTGGTTTCTGATCCACCCTGCTATTTGCTTCCGTTTTATGAGTGAGTTCATCCCGTTCACATTCAGAGTTACAATTGTTAGTTGTGTATTCACTGACATTTTTGTATCCTCCCCTAGACCCACTCCTTCTTATTACACTATTTTCTTTTACACCAGTGGTTTGCTTTGAGCCAGTATCCCTTATCCCCTCCCTTGATTGACTTCCCTTTCTGTCCCCTCCCTTGTTGTTCCCCTCTTTTTGTTTTTTTTTTTAAAGACCAAATGAATTCCCTCCCCCTTCTTCTCCCCTCCCTTTTTTGGCCTCCCCACTCCCCTGCTCCATTTGGTTTATCCCTTCTGACTTTCTCAGTAGGGTTAGATAGACTTTTTTATCCAGATGGATAATAAAGCTACTCTTCCTTCTCCGGGTTGATTACACTGAGAGTAAGGTTTGATTATGCTCTCTTCCTCTCCTTCTTATGATATTATTCATCCCCTCCCTTTCTCATGCCCTCTTTGTGTGTAATAGAATATCTTATTTTTTCTTATTTACTCGGATTTTTCTTGGTGTCCCCTACTATTCCCTCCCTCTTCTCCCCCCCCCCCATGTCTTCTTAGACCATTTAGTATCCTGTCCTCTCCCTATGAGTTATTCTTCTGGTTGCTATAATAGTGAATATTATAATAGTGAATAGAGTTCACTACAGAGAATTATACATAGCATTTCTCCACCTAGTAATACAGATAATTAGATCTTATTAAAGAGTCAAGCCCTTAAAGAGTCAAGCTTAAAAGACTATGAGTTTTCTTTCTTTTCCCTCTGTTTCTTATTTACCTTTTCATCTTTCTCTTGATATTTGTGGTTGAGTGTCAAACTTTCCATTTAGTCCCGGTCTCTTTTGTGCAAAAACTTGGAATTCTTCAATTTTGTTGAATGCCCATACTTTCCCCTGAAAGTATATAGTCAGTTTTGCTGGGTAGTTGATTCGTGGCTGAAGGCCCAGCTCTCTTGCCTTTCTGAATATTGTATTCCAAGCCTTGCGGTCTTTTAGCATCGAGGCTGCCAGATCCTGTGTGATCCTTATTGGTGCTCCTTGATATTTGAATTGTCTCTTTCTGGCTTCTTGTAAGATTTTTTCTTTAACTTGAAAGCTCTTCAATTTCGCTATTATATTTCTGGGTGTTGACTTTTCTGGGTCCAGTGTAGAGGGTGTTCTATGGATCCTTTCAATGTCTATATTGCCCTCTTGTTGTAGAACTTCAGGGCAATTTTGCTGAATAATTTCTTTAAGTATGGAGTCCAAGTTTCTATTAATTTCTGCCTTTTCTGGAAGACCAATGATTCTCAAGTTGTCTCTTCTAGACCGGTTTTCTTGGTCTGTCACTCTCTCATTGAGATATTTCATGTTTCCTTCTATTTTATCAGTCTTTTGACTTTGTTTTATTTGTTCTTGTTGTCTTGAGAGATCATTGGTTTCTAAATGTTCGATTCTAGCCTTTAAGGACTGGTTTTTGGCTTTAATATTTTGGTTTTCGGCTTTAATGTTTTGGTTTTCGGCTATAATTTTTTGGTTTTCCTTTTCTATCTGGTCATTTTTGGTCTTCAGTTGACTTGTCTCACTTTCCAAATGCGAAATTCTGCCTTTTAAACTGTTATTTTCTTGCCAGATTTCTTCCATCTTCCTCAGCATTTCATTTTTAAACTCTTCCATAGCTTGTGACCAGCTTTCATTTTTTGGGGGAGGTTTGGATTTTTGTTTTCCCTCCTCTGTTGTCTGGATTTTCTCTGTGTAGAAGTTGTCCAGTGTTCCAGAGTTTCTCTTGATAGTCTATTTCTTCTGGACTTCCTTATTGCTGGCCATTGTTAGTCCCGCCCCTTTTCCGCTTTGTCTTTGCACTCAGGGTCTGCCTGTACCTTGCAAGCTCCTGGGGGCTCCCGTCTCCTTGTCCTCGGGGTCAGGCCTCCTGGTAGTTCCTGGTCTGCCCCTCTGCCCGAGGTTCCTTCAGCAGTCTTTGGGGCTGTTTCCACTGCCGCGCTCTGGTCTGCACTAGGTCCTCACTGGGGGTCCAAGCCTGGGCTGGAGATAGTTATTCAAGCCTAGGGTACTGCCTTTGCCTGGGCAGATGCTCTTAGGGCACTGCCTTCACCCCTGCAGAAGGTAGTGAAAGTCAGTGGGCTGGAGATCTTTATTCGCACCTGAGGCGATGCCTTCAGTGCTTGGGAGAAGCTGTGTTTTAGAGGCCTTTGTCCCAGCCCCAGGCAGTGCCTTCACCCACCTGGACGCTTGGGGAAAGTCCGTTTGAACCCCCAGCCTCCTGGGGTCCCTCGTCTTGCAGCACACAGGTACAAGCCCCGGGGCTGCCAGTGATTATCTGGTTGCTCCAGTCCTGTTTTCCCACTTGTGCATTGCGTTGTTCGAGGTGTGGGGGGTGAGGGAGGGGCTTCCTCCTCTTGCGTTTTAGTGAGAGCTGTTTCACCCCTTTATAGTGTGGAAATGCCCCGATTCTGTGTACCTTCAATGCTGCACCCTGTTGTGGGGTTCCTTCGTTCCTCTGGACTCGTTTTTATTTCCCCATGAGGGGTTCTGTATGCTTTGGTCAGGAGAGATCGAGCAGCTGCTCCTTACTCTGCCGCCATCTTAACCGGAAGTCTCCTCCAGGATTCTTTTGAGCTCCCAGTCTATGATCCTTCCTGCTAGCCTTTTTGGTGTTATCTACAGAAATTAAATTGTCTCAATGGAGCTCAAATCACTTTAGACTTGATCACATCATTTCAAAGACATTAGGTACTTGTTTTGGGATACTCCCTGTAATGCAAGGATGCAACAGAGGCTTTTGCTCTTGCAAAAGTCAACTGTAAACAGCTCTGGCAGTTAAGTCTTAGAATCTTCACAAGAAGTCAATTGGAGTCTGAGGCTTGAAGAGAGCTGACTTTCCAACTGAGGCTCTGCTTTTGGCTTTCGGCTTGGGCTTGGCCTGTGCTTTTGTCTCTGGGCAATTTGAACCTAGCTGATTTCTCTGGACCTCTCCATATTACATTCCTGTTTATTTTCCCTGAATTTCCCTTTGGGCTCTGGGAGGAAGGATGGTTTTGGTTTTGGCGACTAGACTTTGTGGGCTTTGGCTTTCTATAGGCAAGTAGGACATCCTTAAATCAAGCTATCCTTTATTTTATTGACCTAGTAAATACTTTACTTTAAGGCAGCCAAATCTTCCTGACTGGGAGAGCAGGCTCTCTCTCAGTCTAACCCTCCTGTGACCCTTTCCCCACCTGCAGCTTTCTCCCCAGTGGCTATTACAAAACCTTAAACCTCTCTCTCCTTCTGATTAATCCTGATATTAATCAATTCCCTTTGTTACCTATTCAAACCCTCTGGTGAATTATTGTGTCAAAAATTAGGCAAGGGCTGAAGAGGGAAGGAATCATTTGCTTTTATTCTTGAGGTTACTGCGGGCATCCATCTTGGCAAGAAGTCTTACCAGAGACTTCCTCCTTCCATCAGTTCCACTGACAGGGAGGAGCCCTTCTATTCCTCCCTCAAGGGACTTTAGAAACTAACAAGAGAAGCCCTCAAGGCAGATTTAAACATTTCTGACTGGCCCAGTTCCTTTGTATCTATAGAGATACCTTTCCTCACCTTGGAGGATCCTGCCTATATCTCCCCAGTATCCTCTGTCTCTAGCCTCAGGTGCCAAGCCTGTTTTAAGCTGCCTCTCCTAAATACCCTCATCTATTCTCTTACCATTCAATATACCACCTCATTCATCCCTTCCTTACATTCAGCCATCCCCTTTCATTCTTCCTCCTATCACCTCATCACCTTTGTCCCTCCTGTCAACTAAGATTACCCACTTCTTGATAACATTAGGTACTTGTTTTGGGATACTCCCTTTGTACATAACATTCAAACACATAGAATCAGATTGATGACTATCTCAGGCTTACATATGAGACAGTAACTGCACCAGAAATCACAGGCCATAAGTCCATAAAGTAGACCATGCTACCATTAATCAGAATGGTGTTTTTTTTTTAATGTTGTGGATGAGACAGTGCTCACAAATTGTACCATTCATTATAGTTTCTCTTATTACCGGCACCTCTTTCTTCTAGCTGTCTTGCAAGATGCCTTTACAACTGGCACATTTACGAAAAAGCTTCCTTCAACTATTCACATATAAAATCTACCCAATTTGTGTGATTAAGTCTGCATTTTCTAGTCTTATTTCTGTAGCTTTGCAAACTTCCAGTGTGTTTTTAAAACTTTTTAAGTCATTCATTTCAGCAATTATAATTTGCTTCTTACATTATATCTAAAATTTTCAAAGAACTTTTTCATGTATAGAATCACAAAGAAATGTTTGAAAAGTAGAACAGTCAAAAGAATCTTTAGTTCAGAAGTGTAATTTGTATCCAAGTATTATCTTCCTCCTTGTACAAGTAAATTACACTGTGCAAGGTAATTTATTGCTTCAGGCTAAAAAAAGAAAAATCAAAACTATCTAATCTGAGCCATGCACTATTGGCTGGAGCCCTAGTCTTGGCAGCCCAGCACACAGTATAAATCACAGCTCCCATGTTTGGTCAAGCTGTGCAGAACTTCATTGCCTTATTTGATGCTTTAGGGAAAAATATGCTAGCATATCTCTTCTCTAGCTTGAAACATATTCTCTGAACCCAATTTTTTAAGGGGTAAAGACAGTATCTATATAGCATTAAATGGCTTGAGCAAATAGGTTTCCAATATATTGGGAAAAGAAAATGTTTCATTGTGGGCAGAATGATATGTTGCAGAGCTTATACATTTTTTTAAAAAATTTGATTCTTCTCAAGTTGCTTTCTTTGCTAACACCTAGAGAAATTAGCATATAAATGGGACTATAAATGTATTCTAACTCCAATTCCTGTGTTTTTAAATGGTTTCCAGGGCACTAGTACAATGATAAAAATAGAAAATAACATTTTAAAATTAGCACCAAATATCAGTATACTTCTTCCCTAACTCATTGAATTTTTTTGTCTGTGTTCAAATTTCCAGCCATTTCAAAATATGTATAAAATTTGGACTTTGAAGGCAAAGAACATTTTAACAAAGATGTTCTTTTAGATAATGATCTGGACATCTTGCATTTCTTAACACCAACTCTGGGACTGTCTGGGGCAAGCAAGCCTCTTTATGATCTTATTTAAACTTACAAAATGCCAGCTTTTTAGAGATAGGCATGTATTCCAACAGATACCAGGGATGCTTTTCTGGATGGATTCTTTCCATGCATATCTCCTGCTTTAGCAGAAGTAACCCACTGCGTTTTTAAAAAAGTTTTAAATGTTCAAATAATTCTAAGTTGCCTGTGGAAATGTGTCAGGACATGCTATTTTAAGACTTTCTTTAATAAACGCCTTTTTCCTACTCCTGGTCCAGGACAAAATCTAGTTCTCTTTGATTGTTCTTGTGCAAGATTCCTTCACCAGGGAATGAGAAGGTTCTACAAAGCAGATTAGATGCAGAAAATGCTTGCACTATGCACCCTGACCTGGATCCTACTCAGCCAGCTGATGCAAAGCCAACTGTATTCAATCTTGATATTTCTAAAGAATCTAGCCTGAAACACAAATGCTTCAGTTCAAAAGAAAAATCAAAATGACATGAAAAATCCTTCCACAGGAGAAGGAAAGCCAAAAAAGTATCACTTAAAGATTCTTCTCATCTCAAAGATAGACCATCTCTCAAAACCTTGGAAAATATTTTATTCAAAAAAGATTTTTTTGTTTTTGTTTTTTTCCTTGCAGCAGCTGAATTACTAAAACTTGATAGGTTCACATTTTATTAACCTCTCTTTTGTAAAAGATACACTTGAAATATGTCAACACTGTGCAGGCCAAATAATTTCATTCACTAAATGCTTTGATGGACTAGTGACTGTAGAAAGGACAGTTCATTTTGTTTCCTGTGGCTGGTTTTAGGTATTTCCCAGATTGAGAATACCCTCTTTCACTTACAAATTGCATTAAGGTTCAAAGAAAGGGAAGCTGTTTAGAAGAGCCAGGAGAATTTGATTTCCATTTAATGATAGGACTCATTCACATCTTTCTATTGGTGTGATTCTCACATTCCCAAGGCTTTCTAAATGCAGATAAACAGTGCTCCTCTGTGCCAGTGAAATAAGGATGCCCTGTTATGTAGTTGTCTTCTTCAGAAAGTTCTAAATACTCTATAAATGTTAGTTGAGATAATTGAAATTTCTGTACCATAGAAATCCTTCTCATAATTAATTTAGGAATCCCTTAGTAAGTACCTAGAATCATAAAATTTCAGAGTAAAAGAGACTTCCGAAATCTAATCTGGCTCAGATCTCAGTGACTTCCTTCCAAAAAGTACTATTCATCCAACCTATACTTGTAGATCTCCAATGAAAGGGGAGCTCATTACCTACCTTCCATTGTATGAGTTGGGGTTGGACTAAGATTTGGATTGTAAATGTCAAACTGAAAGGTATTTTCATGGCAACCTAATCCATCTATCCCTTATTTTACCGATGAGCAAACAATGGCTACTTGAGGTCACTTCCAACTCTCTCAAATTCTGTAATTATGCTTTTGGATAGTGTTCATTGTTTTACAGAAATTTTCTTCCAGAGAACAGCTGAAGTCTGACTCATTGCCTAAGATATATTGCCAAGATAACCTTATTTCTTTTTCAGATGGGGTCACTATACTGATAGATGAGAGAAATGTTGTATATATAGTTTATATGCATTTTAGCAAGTATTTGATCAAATACGTCACACTACTCTTGTGGAAAAGATGGAGCATTGGGGCTAAAATGCAGTTAGAGTGATTCAGATCTGGGTCAATGGCTGAAATCGAAGAAGGGTTATTAATGAACACGTTGTAGCATATGGTTGTAATGGAATACTATGGAAATGATAAATAGGATGAGTTCAGAAAGAACTATTGCAAAGTGAAGTGAGCAGAACCAGGAGAACAATGTATACTGTAACAGAAATATTGTATGATGATTATCTGTAAAGGACTAAACCATTATCAGCAAAGCAAGTTCCCAAGAGACCACAAGGGACACATGATGAAAAATAATCCAGAGCCAAAGAAGGGACTATTGGAATCTGAATGCAAATCAAAACATGCCATCTTCTACTATATTTTCTTCATGAGTTTTTTGTTGTATGTGTGATATATGTCTTCTATCACAACATGAGCAATATGGAAATATGTATTATATGGAAGCACTGATATTGTTGTGGGGTACAGAATCCCCTCACATAGTGGGTTACAATGGTGAACCCCTGGGTTCGAGAAGGATACCTTTTGCAAGAATGCAAGACTCCAAAACTTAGCTTAAAAGTAAAAAGAGAGATGTATTAGTAAGATAGGATTAATGGCCAGCAAGATGGCATGAGTGGAACAACCCTGGGGGTTGCTCCTAGAATGCCTCAGTTCAGGTGGTTTTATACCCTTTACAACAGTATGTGAGGTTATTTCATGATGTGGACGCGACTCTAGAGTGGTAAGCACTTTGGTATTCAGTGGGGTGTGGGGTCTGCCTCAAGACCCTCATGGTTTAAGGAACAGATGGATGCCTGAGTACAGCCCAATGGTATGTTATAGTTATAGCCTGGAGGTGCATCTCTTTGTCCATCTCAACCTAAAGGACAATCCAAGGATGATAGTAATCTCAGGGTGTTATCAGATGTTCTTGGGTTGGGACACAAGGACTGTTAAGGGGTACAGTGTCCATAATATCTCTGTACAATGCCCATGCCATCTCCCTTCCATGCCCATGTCAATATAACCTCTCTCCAACTTATTTTCCTCCTCAGGAAGGTGGGGAAGTAAGGGAGGAAGAAAATCTGAATCCTAAAATATTGGAAAGCAATTGCCAAAAATTGTTTCTACATGTAACTGAAAAATAAATAAATTTTTAAAAACTAAATTGTTGATAACTTTGATATCAGGTCTTTGGTAGAGTGCCCCAGGGCTCTATGCTTGACCTTATACACTTCAATAATTTTAGTTAATTTAATTAACTTCTCCAATTTGAGAAGTCAGGAAGAGCCACAGTTATTCTTTGACAAAAAGTGGCTTGTGTGACGCTTGGAAAGTCATGTAACTTCTCAGTGCCCCCAGACAACTGAGCTTACAAGCTCCAGAGCAAGGGCTAAGCTAATTTGGTAGGCAGATTTTCCTCTGTAGGAGTTGCCTATAGCAGTGAAACCACTGGTGGAGACTGCTCCCTTTTTTGTCCAACCCCACCCCCACCAAAAAAAAAGGTGAAAAGATAAAATAAAATTTAATAGAGATGAACATCAGGTCTTACATTTGGGTTTAAAAAAATAAATAATAAATATGAGATGGGGAAACACAATTGGGACAAAGTAGATACTTAATACAGGTTTATTGTTAAATAAATGAAATAACAGATTCTGTGAATGCTCACCCATTGCTCTTGTTCCATACCAAGCACTGTATGTCCATCTCCTACTCTTAATATTGTTGGTTACTTTCTACTGAAGTTATTTGCTTATGGTCAGTGATGAATTAAGAAGGAAAATTAGAAATAGATTCCAGGTTTTATTTCCAAATTGGTAGTCATTTTTTTAATCTTTAATTAGGATTATTTTTTATTACAAATGTAAGAATCAACAAACATGGGCTTTTCAATATATAAAGAACAGGAAAAAAGAGATTGTATATTGAACTGTGAACTTGTATTAAAGACTTTGGGCTTTTTTTTTTAATGTATATTGAATTGACTATGATCATAAAACCTTCCTGCTTGTCTCTTATCCACTACTGACCTTCCTTCTATTCTTCTCTTTCCTTTGTAGGTCATTTAATTTCCTCTCTCCATAGTTCATTGACCTGCTCATCACCACTGCCTGACATATTCGTCACTTAACTTTTTAAGATCCTACTTGGGCTAGAGGTGGCTATGTGGCTTAGTGGATAGGGAGGTAGGCCTAGAGAGAAGAGGTCCAGGGTTCAAATCTGGACTTGGACACTTTCTAGCTGTGTGACCCTAGGCAAGTCACTTAACCCCCATTGCCTAACCCTTACTGATCTTCTGTCTTAGAACTGATACACAGTAGTGATTCTAAGACAGAGAGGTATGGTTTTTAAAAAAGGATACTATGCATTCCTTCTTATCCCTTTACAATATCAAATGACTGCATTTTTTCCCTTTTGTCATTTCCAGGCAAGATGTCCAATGAACGGGCTCTGCGAAAGCAGCAGCAGTTAAACAACCTAGTCTCTATGGTGACAAAGATGGCCAAACCTGGTGATATAATTGTGGATTTCTGCAGCGGTGGGGTAATGGATCTTTCCCCTTCCCCCTCCTTTTCCCCCTGTTTTTGTCTGCCTTACCAGCATAATTCTAAGGCTATGCAACTATATGGGGTCCAAGATAGTACTGACAGAGTCTCAGGAAGTCAGAAGTGCCGTAGTTTAGACCAGGGGTTCCCAAACTTTTTTGGCCTACCACCTTCTTTCCAGAAAAAATATTACTTAGCCCCCTGGAAATTAATTTTTTTATTTTAATAGCAATTAATAGGAAAGATAAATGCACCTGTGGCCATCACCACTCTCCCTGGATCGCTGCAGCACCCACCAGGGGCAGTGGTGCCCACTTTAGGAATCACTGATCTAGACTCTAAACCAGTGGTTCCCAAACTTTTTTGGCCTTCTGCCCCCTTTCCAGAAAAAATATTACTTAGTGCCCCCTGTCACATACTATCGCCGCTCCCTTACAGTTATTCACTGCCCCCAAATGCACCTGTGGCCATCACTGCCCCCCTGGATTGCTGCAGCACTCACCAGGGGGCGGTGGCACCCACTTTTGGGAATCACTGGTTTAGAGAATCAATTCCTGGTGCCCCAACAAAAGCTTTAGGAACACAACCAACAGAAAAATGGATGAATAGTAAAAGCAATTGTGAAGCTCTTATTATATGCCAGGAGCTCTACTAAGTGCTGGGAATAGAAGTCTGAGGCCCTCCATTCTAATTGGAGAAGGCCCACATAAAGGGGTGCTGGAAAGGGGGAGGAGACGTCCACTTGGCCTCTCTGAGGTATGAGAAGGAGAGATGACCAAAAGTGGCCTGGAGGCCTGGTGCCCAGTGAGAAAAGGCAGGTCTCCCCTTTCCCAGCAGAGAGGAGTCTGGAGAGAACTCTGATCTACTCCCAGAGTGATTGAATACAAGAGTGAAGCCACAGAAAGGAGGCTTCAGGACATGGCATGGAGGCTTATTCTTGGCAAAATAAACAGAAAAAAAAGAAACTAAAGACAAACATACCCCCCAAAAAATTAAAAAAAAATAAGCCCTAGCCAACTTAGAAGAGGAATCTAGCCCCTGCAGCAACTATGAGATTTATCTTCATGCCTTCATGACACAATTTCTCTCCTACCCCCTGACTCTACTCAGGTCACTGGTCTGTGTTTCCCTAAGACTAGTGGGGAGAGAGCCAGAGAATTCCTAGGATGATCCATGTACACCTAGAAAGAGTTAAGTACCATCAACTCTAGTGGCTTCATTTTATGGATAAGAAAACTGAGCCCTAGAAAAATAAAGTAATTTGGCCAGAGACAAGCAGCTAGTAAGTATCTCAGGCAAGATTTGTTGAGGTGTTAAGGAACTGTCATCTGCTAATGGAATTGGCCAAGCAGGCTGCAGTTTTTTGATTCTGAGGCAGGTAATAATGTCAAGGTTAATTGGGAGATTGGAGAGAGAAAAGAGAAGGGATAAAAATGGACTTACTCTTCCAGATTTTAAAGGATATTCTAATGCAGCTTTCATTAAAATTATTAGGTATTAGGACAAAAAATGAGCCAAATAAAAGATTAGTACTTAATAAAACTATACACCGTAAAAACTGAGGAAGGGATTCATTATTTAATAAGTATTAGGGAAACTTGGTAGCATTATAGCATGAAATAAATATGTCATCACCTCATACCATATGGCACATTAACCTCCAACAGGATAAAAGAATTTAACATAATAGAATAAACAATAAAAAAGTTGTGGGGAGAAGAAGGAATATTTCATTTGTCTCAATTGTGGAAAGCAGACAAAACAGTAGCTATTAAATAGAAGGAATTGTTGGGGATAAGGATATATGAGTGATTACAGAAAAATAAAAAAGTTCTGCAGGACAAACATATAATAGAGATTAAAAATAGCATTGTGGAAAGTATTTGCAGCAAATATAATAGATAAAAAACTTATGGAAAATGTATAAGGCTCTGATAACAAATATTCAAAGACAATACCTAGTTACCATCACATAAATGTTCAAACGATCTGAAAAAGAAAAGATACAATTTGAATAATCATTTGAAAAAAAAGTCTCAACCTCACTAACAGTCAGAGAAATGCAGATTAAAAGAGCCTTGATGCATCATACTTCACATTCATCCAATTGGCAAAAATAACCAAAAGTGACAAAAGCTCATTGCTGGTAGAATTGCAAATTGGTAGAATCTTTGTGGAGGGCAATCTAAGTATTGAACTAGATTTACAAAAATAAGCATACTTCTTGGCCTACTAATCCTATTGTTGGGAATAAATCCCTTTGAATGCAGTTATAACAGGAAAAAAATAAATCTTTTCATTTGCAGCATTATTTATCATTGCAAAGAAATATAAACAATCTAAGTGTCCAATAGTACTGATGAATGGCTAAGAAAACTTGGAGAAATTTATTTTGAAGTGTAAATAGTTGTAAATGTATGTTTATTTGGTTTTATTGTTTAATGTTAAGTGCATAATAAATAATTTGTTGGTGATGGGAGGGATCCCTGCCGTAGGGAAATCTCAGACTGCTCAAATGAGCTAGGGACAAATACTAACATATTTACTTTGATGCTTTTTCATAGGGACATGTTGGAATTGTCCTTGCTCACCTTCTGCCATCGTGCCAGGTAAAGCCTAAAAAATAGATGAAAGGAAAGTTAATTGTCTTCGAATGCCATAATCCAGAATTCTGGAATGGACCTTAAAGAACAATTAGCAAACCAAATCTGCCTTTCCCATTCCATTGTTTTATAGTCTGCTTTTTTACTTTGTTTAGGGGAGAAGGCAGGAGTGGAAGGATTATCCAGTTGGTGTTGGAGTTTCCAACTCCTCCCAAAAAAGAATGCAACTCAGATATAAATTAGCATTTTAGAGAGTTCCCTGGGATGCTGAGAGTTTTAAGTGACTTGCTGAATTTCAGTGAGTTTAAAAGCTGGGATTTGAACATGTCTTCTTGACTCCAAGGACCAGCCATCTACACACTTCATTCACTGTTTGACTTTTCCAGGGCCCTCTTTATTGTACTTGAAATCCAAAAGGTCTTTTAGACATCACCTTTTAAAAGTGTACAGTCCAGATTCAAGTAGAACTTGGTTCTAATTTCTAAGTGATGAGAAGGAACTTTTACCCCCTTTGCTGAGCTCTGTTATTCTTGGAAACCACAGCCACAAAGACATTAGTGCTGATCTAAAAACAATAATTAGACATAAATTAGACAAAGAAGAAAGTATAGTAAACTCTGAATTTGGACGCCTTCAGGCTTTGTGAGGATTCAAATAGCATTAGCTCATTTTACCTTTATTCTTTAAACAGAAGTACTTAATAACTGAAAAGATAATATAAACAAGATTGCAGACAGTGTATTCAACTTCCAAAATAGTTTCCAAGCACTTTGTTTGTGCTACTTACATACAAACCATTGAAGTGTTTTATCTAGTAATGGATCTCTACTTGTTAAATCTGTAATTTAAAATTAACAAGTCTTCAATTTTAAAATTCCATAATTAAGATTATTCATAGACCTTTGTTTATAAAGAGACTGTGACTGCAGTAAAGATGTGTCTATCAATGCTATATCATTTTAACATGTGTATGCCCCTTTCTCAAAAAAAAAGATGGCATTTATAATGATATATAATAAAGATAATATACATTCCAACTAGAATATTATCAGCCAATATAATATTGTTTTCTATTTGAAATCCAGGTGCTATTAATTGAAAATAAAGAATTATCATTAGTACGGGCTAAGAAGAGAAGTGATGATCTGGGTTTAACCAACATTTGGTTCATCCAAGCAAATTTGGACTATTTTACAGGGAAATTTAATATTGGGGTAAGTTAATAAGAAGTTTCAACATCAGACTTTTTCATTAAAAAATTGCATTTGGTGCAGTATTTAGTAAAAAATAGTGTTATTACTAAATGAGAATGCATATTATATACATTTCACTTTGATTTAGTTGAATATAACTACTTTATTTTCATAGAAAAGAAAATTTATGTTTTTAAAATTAATTCACATGAAGACTAGGGAATATATATTCTGGTCCATATTTGAAAGTGGCTTAGTAATCTAAATATACAGGATAGACAAATAATAATAGATAATGGACTAAGTCCCATTCAGTAGGAGGAAGAAAGTAGCATTTAGGAAATTATTCAGTGCTTTTGATGATCAAAACTTCTCCTCAGCACAGTCTTTTTAATACCAGGAGTCTATCAATTGCATTATTAATAAACAGAAGAAATTCCCACTCTGACAGAAATCATAAATCACTGAATATATTGGTGTGCTCTACCTATGATTTTGAATCTCAGAACATCTCAGTCTCTTAAGAATCAATTAATTAAGCCATCAAGCATTAAGTTTACAATGTGCCAGACACTATGCTAGGCACTGGGAATACAATCAAATGAATGAGTCAGTCCCTTTTCACAGGTGAGCCAATGGCTAGTGGAGAGATGAGTGATGGCCTGTGTGTGTATAAGTAGTGGTGGAAGAGATCATAAAAGAAATGTAAATTTGCCAAATGGCAATTTGCCAGATTAGTAGTAAGACAGAGAAATAACAGATTGACAATCCAAGTACTTCAGGAACTATTTTCTAAGTCTTCTTGTACATTGAGAGGTCATAGACAAGAATTAGAAAAGCTGAGATGTGGATAGTTTGCTGTCTTTACCAATGGAAGGATTACTCCCATTAGCTCACGGATCTTTTGAACTATTAGAAAAATGTTAATAATATGGATAATGTAATTATTTTATCAGAAAATTCAAATTGGAATGGTTCTGCTTAAATGTAAAGCTTCTGATTGATTTATATTAATTATGAGTTAGAGCTAGTATATTTTGCCTAAGAGTAACACCAGTAATTCATATTTGTATGATTTATAAGTTTTCTGCCCCAGTAGCATTACAGTTCTTGAGGGTAAGGGCAATATTTTGCCTGTTTGTGTCTCTAGCTCCTGACACTAGGGATAAATATTTGTTGACTACTTTCATGTCTTTCTTTTTTAAGAATGACAAAATAAATTATACAGTGCTTAGCTTAAGCATCATTGATCCAATATTATAGTTCATTCAAAGCCATGCATTCTGCTTATCCTGTTTAATATTGAGTGAAAGCCCAACCCACTACAGAAAAACATGTCTAGAAAACTAGACAAGCAGAGATGATGATAAGGTACAAAACCAGAGATGCTCAGAAGAAAACATCTTATATGTGAAGAGAGGAAACTTCCCAATAAAGAAAAGAGAATTTTCAACCAATGTATTGCAAATTAATAGTCCTTAGTTTTCTTAATCCCTCTCTATTTTGAATTAGATCAAGTTTTATGTGTAACACCACTTAGATACTCTCATTTGAAACAAACTAGAATTGAATACTCCTTAGGTAGCAGAATTTACTAGCTCACAGTGGATTTTCGCAAAAGCTTAACTAAAAATGGTGTGTTCCCTATAGCCAGCAATAATGAAAAATCACAGGACTGAAGTGACCTCATTCCATTACCCTGTCTAAAGACAAAACTACATACTTGCTGAAGATATTTTTTTTAGGTTTTTTTTTTTTTATTCCAGGGGCAAAAATTCTAGAGTGATGTGTTCATAACTAAGATTCAGTTCTAACACTAGTGGTTTGCCTGTTGCTTTCCATGTTGCTCAGCTGGTGCTAGAGACAGATATCAGAAAGGTCAATAGGCTAACCAAACTGAAGGGTACATGTTACCATAAGAGAACCCTAGCTTCTGGTAACATGTGGGTGAGGGTCTGCTTCTAGCCCCCCTTCCTCCCCCACTGCCCCCCACGGTAAATATGTGGTCACCATCCAAGAAGGTCATGGTAATCCTAATCTTCATTACACTCCTGATCTCGTATTTCGCTTCATTGTTAGCAGAATTTACTGGTGGATTCCTCCATCTGTCAATTAAGCCCTTCCTTCCTTCCTTCCTTCCTTCCTTCCTTCCTTCCTTCCTTCCTTCCTTCCTTCCTTCCTTCCT
>NC_058135.1:54462322-54478715 GCF_016433145.1 Gracilinanus agilis
TTTCCTTCCTTCCTTTTCCTTCCTTCCTTTTCCTTCCTTCCTTCCTTCCTTCCTTCCTTCCTTCCTTCCTTCCTTCCTTCCTTCCTTCCTTCCTTCCTTCCTTTTCCTTCCTTCCTTTTCCTTCCTTCCTTCCTTCCTTCCTTCCTTCCTTCCTTCCTTCCTTCCTTCCTTCCTTTCTTCCTTTCTTCCTTGATGATTTGTCCCCCAACAAGTTTTATAGTAAACATTTTTCTTGGAAGGGAGGGATCTTACTGCTAATAAGCAGAAAATATTAGTTTAGATGAATAAAAATAATTCACTAATCACTATGTGTAGACATTTTATTAAACAATGGGGATGCCACTTGAAAAAGGAAAATAGTCCCTACCCTAAGGGTAGGAGAAGATCAGTATAGGAGGCCATATAAAGGAGTAAAGGGGAATAGGGGGATTTTGGAAGGGAGGTTATAGAGACAGTGAATGGAGCTACAGAGGACTTGATTGATAAGCCCTTCCTAGGAAGGTTAGATTGGGATTCTTGTTCCCTGTGCTAGAGGTAAAGGCTGAGTGGGGTGGAAGGTTGTTATAAAGAACAGCATGGCATCCCTGGATTGGGGACTACCAGCCAAGGGGTCTTGGTTGAGCTGGCAATGGTGAAGGATAGTCTAAGAGAGGCTTAGGTGAGTTTTTCTCACCATCATCTTCCTTAGCTTTATGGAAGTGCACATCACAGCCACTGGTAGTGTAACCCCAAACTTTTTTGGAATTAAGATCCACTCATGGAATAAAATTTCTCATATTCCCCATTTTAATCTGGATTCCAGAATCTGGATATATCTCTTAGCTTGAAGCTTGTGGTAGTGACTTTCGCATCTATCAGTGTCTCATTGGGTTATTCTTTTGATCTGATTATGACTGTGAAATACATGCATAAGATTTTTAACAATAATAACTAGCAAACAAGTGATAGCACTTTTTTTTTGCAAAGTATTTTACATATATAGATCTCATTTGATCTACACAATAGTCCTTAGCCATAGGCACTATTAATGTCCCTGTTTTACAGATGAAGGCACACTGAAGGTCAATGACTTGCCCAGGGTTACAGAATCCATAAGTGTCTGAGGTAGGATTTGTACTGAACTCTTCCTGGTCCAAGTCCAGCCCTCTATCCTTTACACCACCCACATACCTAGACCATCTGTTTTGGTGTAAAAATCTTACAGATTTGAGGAAGATATTTGCCTCTCATTAAATGATAATGAAAACCCATCAAGTCCTATTATGATGTTCTGATTTAATTATTTTATTTTTAAATATTTGACCATATGTCCTCCTAGGCTTTTTCTTTTATTTGACATCACTTTAAGAGGCTTAGCTAATTTTTCTTACAATATATTTCATATCATTAGTGTAGCATGTGGGATCAGCAACTCTCACCTGAATGCTTAATTACTTCTCTTTATGGATTAGCCTAGAAGATCTGGGTTCCCTGAGATAGGCTACCACATAGCAACTTTTAACTCTATCAGATCATAGGGATAATTCTCTTTTCTTTCCATTTAAACAAAGCCAGATTCTCACAATGATGACATATCAGATCCTAAATATAATGATTTCCTTAGTAATAATGGGAAATAATATCACATGTATTGTTATTTAGTCACTAGCCCCTTTTTAGGGTTTTGTTGATGTAGTGATTTGCCATTTTATTTTCCATCTCATTTTGCTGAGGAGGAAACTAAGACCAGCAGAGTTAAATGACTTACCTAGGGTCACAGAGCTAGTACATATTTGAAGCCAGATTTGAATTCAGGAAGATGAGTCTTCCTGACTCCAGGCCCAGAACTCTATCAATCCCACCACCTCACTACCCTAATATCACACATACTGACATATTAAAGGAAATGCAAGAATGATAAATACATCATAATCTAGTCAAGTCCGTAGATATTAATTAAGCACCTACTGTGTGTCAGGCATTGTGCCAAGTTCTACAGATATAAAGAAACTTAAAAGTCTAAAAGGGCGACAACATGCAAACAAGTATGTAAAATCCAGATATAGACAGTGTACACTGAAAATAATCATTAGAGGGAAGGCACTAGAACTAATAGGAAATGCCTCTCTTTCTCTGTGAGGGAGAGGGGGTACAAACAGAAACAAGGCAGGATGACTCTCTGAAGCTCTTGTCCCAGGAGCTCTCCTTTCCCCACCAGCCCAGAGTCTCTAACCTGGCATAGCTGGCTGCAAGGAGGCTGGCCTTTCATTCCTGCTGTTTGCTGCCCTCTTTAGTCATCTTCTGTCTTCACTCCTTTCAGTACTTAAATTGGGGCCTCCTGGGATTCAGGGCTTCACCTTTCACTGATGAAATCAATAGCTCACAATTTGGCCTTCCTTTGTGCCTCTGGGGCTTAGCACTGTGATTGACAGTACCTGTATGAAAAATGCTTATTGATCAACTCACCATCTTCATAAGAGACTCCATCGTCTCCAATTGCATGATTTTCTTTTAAATGTTGTCTTAAAGAATGGCAAATGTAGATGATCTGAGTACTGTAAGGGGTGAAAAGGGGTTTTTATTGGGTAAATACATTAAAAGGTTAGGTCACCAGGGAATTGAATAATTATCAATCCCCAAAATGATTTTAGTGATTTATTTACAAAATATAGGAGAGAGTGGAAGTAGTGAGATGAGAAGAAGATAGAGTAAGAGATTGTATTCAAGTCTGGGCTTTACTCCGGTAGGGCTCCAAAAGCCCAGCCAGGGCCTAAAAGTCAATTAATAAGGGCTTTAGCCACAAGGGCTTCTCCCAATCAAGGGAGCCTCCAGGAGGATAGTACCTCCTGGGAGGTTAAAGGAGTCAGCCTTCTTCACTCACCATGTGTAGCTCTAAGAGAGAGATTTAAGAGCAGTCTTACCAAGGTCTCAGGGTCCCAGGTCCAGTGCTTCTCCGGGTCCCAGCAATGAACAAGAAGAACTCTCTCTTTTTAAAGGGGCCTCTTTTGTGTCACTTCCAGTGTCTCTCTCTTAGTTTACGTGTCCAATCATAACAGACGCTTTTCTTAGGACTTCCCAGGAGGCAGTCAGTAAATTCTTATTTGTCACTCATTCTAACACATGTGATTTACAGACCACCCAAGTTGTGAGTTAAATGGAGATGTTTTCACCTTTAGTGATTAAATCTAAAGATGGGCAGGGTAGATTTAATCTCATTATCACAGTACCTCACAACATCTGCCATTCTATAGTCTTCAAAAGGTTCCAATTTAACAGTATTGTTCCTAACCACCATTTCTTTGTGTTCACATTTAATCATTTGTTAATAAAATAAAAGAATACCATTATACACTTTATACCATAAAATTCTTCACTTTCTGAAGGATCACCATACATTTTTTACAAGGTGATTTGAGCCTTTTAGCTTATGCCACAGTTCATTTTCTGTACCTTTTGCAATTCAACTCCTTCATGAGAAGGTTTTTTTTTTTATTAGACCAAAGTTTTTTTCCTATTCCTTCCCAACTTCAAACTGTTCATCTATTAAAGAGGCAATACCTTCCATTCTTTTCCAATTCATTTAATTATTTTCCCTTTATACAAAAGTCCTTTTTCTGGATATTTCCACACCCAAGTACTCCATAAGAAAGAGCATTTCCTTTAAGGGATAGCACCTTACACTACATTTCAGATAACAGCAGTGAAGGTAACTTGGCAGTAGATTTCATTTTTTAATAATATTTCTAAATTTTATTATTTTTTAAAAACTATGAGTTCCAAATTCTCTTTCTTCCCCTAGCCTCTCCCAAACACTGAGAAGCCAAGCATTATAATATCCATTATACATGTGAAATCATGCAAAAATATCTATATTAAGCCATGTTGCAAAAAAAGTTGATAAAAATAAAGTGAAAATTTGCATTGAGTTCTTCAGTTCTCTTTGGGTCGATAGCAGTTTTCACCATGAGTCCTTCAGATTGTCTTGTTTCATTATATTGGTCAGAGTAGCTAAGTTTTCATAGTCAATCATTATAATATTGCTTTTTCTGTATACCATGATCTCCTGGTTCTGCCCATTTCACTTTGCATCAGTTCATATAGCTCTTCCAAAGTTTTCTTCTAAAAGTCATTTCTTATAGTGCAATAGTATTCCAACACAATCATGTACCCCAATTTGATCAGCCATTCTCCTATTGATAGACATCACCTCAATTTCCTATTCCTTTGGTGCTATAATACTTTTTTTGTGTGTGTACATATATATATATATATGCCTTTTCCCATTTCTTTGATCTCTTTGAGGTATAGACTTAGTAGTAGCAATGCTGAGTCAAAGGCTATGCCCAATTTTATAGCCCTTTTGTCATAGTTCTGAATTGTCCTCTGTAATGGTTAAACCAGTTCACAGCTCCCCCAACAGTCATTAGTGTTCCTGTTTTCCCCCATCCCCTCCAGCATTTGTCATTTCTGACTGGTGAGCTGAGCTCTCTTGAGGTCCCCAGATTCCTTTTGTCTGGCCTCTTCAGCTTCTTTGTCCCACTGAAAAGACCTCCAGTGGCCTAGAGTATCAGGAATTACCTGATATCTCCCCTTCTGCTGAATGATTCTACCTCAGTGCCTGTCTGCCTTTTGGACTGATCTTGTAACAAACGGCCAGCCATTTGCCTTTTCAAGGCAATACAAGGAACACAAGCCAGACTCCTCTGACTGGAACCCAAGTTACTCTTTTCTAGCTGTGCTTTCATTTTCAGATAACAAAAAAATGATCAAGGAAGACATTATTTCAAGAATATTCCTTCCTCTCCAGGAATCAACATCACCCTTGAATCAAGAGGCTTGTCTATTTACCAATAGAAGGATTCAGGAAGGTTGTCATAAGCTGAGGTTGAACAGAGTGGCTTAATGGTCTCGATTGGAGGCTGCAGATCTGACCAGGGACAGTAGGGGTCAGGAGAGACCTCGCTCTGTACTGCCCAAGAGCTCACTATATTCTGCTGGGATGGTAGAAACTCCAGAGAAGGAGAACACAGGGCTCAGAGGTCCAGCCACAGCAAGGGGCAGGGAGCAGGGGACCAGGCTAGAGAAGCAGGAAGCAGACACTCACTTAAGCACATGAGTGGCACAGACAAAGGGGATCTGAGGTCAGGCCAGACAGATGGAATAAGTATTTGACAAGAGACCAAGAAGACTTACAGGGCTAAGGAGCAGGTGGGAGGTCAGAGTCAGGGGAGGACACCACCAGAAGAGAAGCTGGCCTAAAAAGTCAGGGGCAAACTACATTCATATGTCTACTGAACGAAAGGGAGGGGAGTTAGAACATTGCAGCAGCATCAGGGGCCTCTCTTCCTTTTTACTTTTTCAATTTAATTTTAAACAAATGTCCTTCCCTCCTTCTCCACCCCAACTAAAAAAGAAAAACAAAACCTTTGTTAAAACTGTGTATAGTGAAACAAAACAAATTCCCACTCTGGGCCTGCCCAGAAAATATATGTCTCAGTCTGCATCATGAATCCATCATCTTGGTTGGGCTGCATGAATCATCATGCAGGGCTGCTGGGGAGAATCTGCCCAAAAGGTGGAGGCTGTGCCTAGGCCCTCATCAATTGACATCATCTAAGGAAGTCTGGCTTGGCCGTTTCAACTGATTAAGTTCATTCGCTTTGTTAGAATTAGTCTTTAAAGTAAATAGATAGAGCAATTAGTCTTTAAAGTAAATAGATAGAGCTGGTCTCAGAACCAGGAAGAACTGAGTTCAAATCCTTCCTTTGATGTATCATGGTCCTATCATCCTGGGCACGATGGAAATGGCACATCCTGTATAATAAGGGCATATTGGCTGTGGAAGGAAACAGACTGAGGTATTAAGCCATCCCAGGGGTCCTGCTTTACTGACCCACAGTTAAAATGGCTGCAGATTAGCCCAATCATCTAAAGCAATTGATTAATTTAATTAAGTAAAGCAAAAGATTCTTCTCCAAGTGCTGATTTCCAGATTTGATGAAATAGGCTTGATTTAAGTTTATAATGAGTACTGACGTAAGAAACTCATTCACATCATTTTAGGACATGTAGAATCAATGTTAAATTAAACTTCTGGATTTGTCTTTTGATTATCTTTACTAGGAGTCATCTTGTAAGATTTGCGCTATAACTTTTGGGTTTTGTTTTGTTTTGTTTAAACCCCTACCTTCTGTCTTAGAATCAATACTGAGTATAAGTTCCAAGACAGAAAAATGGTAATGGCTAGGTAATGGGAGTTAAGTGACTTGTCCAGGGTCACACAGCAAGGAAGTGTCTGAGGTCAGATTTGACCACAGGACCTCCCTAGCTGCCCCTTATTGTATAACTTTTAACATACACAGAGAGCAGGTCAATAAATGTTGAGTTTTTAAGTGCCTCCTATTTTGGTAGACACCAGGCTAAGAACAGCAAAAGATGGTCTCTGTTCTTAAGGAGACAAAGGAAAAACAACTATGTATAAACAAATCTGAGGCAGGATCAGGTGGAGCTAATCTTAGCGAAAATGCCAAAGAATTAGGAGGATCTGGAAAGGCTTCTTGTAGTAGGTGGGATTTTAGCTGGTACTTGAATGGAGCCTTGGAAGTAGGAGATCAGAAGGAAAACCTAATTTTCACATAACCTCCACATAGTAGTTGTCTTTTTTTATTTTTTTAAACCAGAATTAGGCCTCTATAACTTAGGTGCCAAAAGACAAAAAAGGTAAATACAAATTTAAGAGTGATATCTTTGTGGTCATGTTAGCTCAAATTACGTTGATTTATTATACCAATAAAAGGCCAAGAAATAAAAGACCTTAACAAAGGGTCTGACTTCTTAACCTGAGATTTTATGATCTCTTCTAGATGTTTAAGCACAAGGAATTTTAGAGAACCAAAGAGGGAGGGGGTGGTTAACAGTTTAACATCTTGGAACAGGCCTGTTTGGGGGCCAGCTCCACAAAAAATCCCTGTTAGCAGAGCTGTTGTCCTGGGCTAAAAAACAGGAAACCTGAGGCTGTGCTCGGAGAGGCATGAAGTCCTTTGTGCTGTGGTTTGTGATATGGCAAAGCCTCATTACATTAGTAATGTGGTCTGTGTGGTCTGACATAAAATCTAAGCAGTGAACTTGAATGTGATTTCAGGAAACTGCCAGTGTTACAAAGGACTTCTTAAGAAATTGTTTCCTGAAACTGTGAAGAGGTTTTGGTTATTTAAGGGCAAGTTTGCACTGGCCTGTTACCCAATTTCAGAAGTAAACATATTACCGTGGAAAGAATATTGCCTTTTGAATCAAAGCCCTGTGTTCAAATCCTGTCTGATGCTTAATGACCCATTGTGACCTTGATCAAGATACTTACTCTTCCCATGACTCAATTTCCTCATCTTTAAAATAGACCAGATGACCTCTATGATCCTTCCTGCTCAACATCTACAGTATAGATATTGATTAAATGGTATGTTCTTATTGGACATTGGCTTTTGGACCTCTGTCTCAAGTGTTTGTTTTGAATTCAGGGAAGTGCTATTTGGAAGTGTCTAGAAGACTCCCTATGGACATGCGGGGGCTTTGAGACTACATTACCCATGATTCCAATGGGTGTAAGGGAGTGGGGACGTCAAAGGTCCCCACGCCAGCGGGGCAGTTTAAATTCAGAGGAAGGCCTAGAGAAGGCCCTTGGTCTTCCTGAGGAGCTGGCTGGCGAACGGGAGAGAGAATGGGCTCCAGCGGTAAATTTAAAAGATAGGCGTGGTCATATATATATTTTACCAACATGGCCATGGCTTTAATTAAACTACTAATTTCTCTTATTATATCAGTCTTTATCATTTTTAATCGTAACACAAGCCACCACAAAGTGGAGTTCACTACTCATCAATGTAACTCAGAATAATATTGATATCTCATCAAGAAGATTCAGCCCCTCACTCCCCCCCCAAAAAATTGTTCTACCTTCCTCATACTTCCATTTCACTTAAATGTTGAGCAGTAAATATTAGAACTACCTTTGCAAAGCAAACTTGGTGAATTCCCAAAAGAACACCTCATTAAACAGGGCTTTCAAGGCAGCAGTATTTTTCCTGAGAGCACCTAATTTTCCAGTAATGACTCAACATGGTTGAGTTTTCTTTGGAAATATTATTATCTCCATATTTCATCTTTCTTCTTTTCTAGCAGATTTTTTGGATCGGGGTAAGACTGCTGTTAAATTTTCCTTCTGTGGTTCTCATTGTTGGGACATATGGTAAATGAACTAGAATTATAGACACTTAAAGCAAAATTAGATTCAATATCAAGAAAACAGTTTGCTGCAGAGAGGCAGTTGAAATACTGTCAGCAGGTAAATCAGGCTAGACATCTCAGGTGCTCTGAGGCTTGGATTCCATCATTCATTTCTGTGCCAGGAAAAAGTGAGGACAGCACTGTATTAGAAATACATTAAAACCTCATTAGTCCATGATTTGTGAGCTTTCAAACCAACTGAGCCGGAGGTGTACCTGTGCTTAGCAAGCTCTTTCTTCACAGAGAGAACAAATGAATAGTGTGACTAAGACCCCAGAGGGGATGTCGCAAACCCCTGAAGCTGGAACTAGCTATTTTTAAGACATCATCATCTAGGTAGGGAAAAAAATATTCTAATTACAATTGATCATTATTATATTCAATAAAACAGAGCTTTCAAGAGACTTTGCCAGACAGTCAGAGTTCATAGGATCCTAGATAGTAGGGGCGCACACATATTGCTGAAAGGGAACCTGATGGCTGGCTTGTACAAACCCCTCATCAAACAAGGAAACTGAGGCTTAGGGAATTGTCCAAAATTGTCCAAGATCCCAGAAGTATGCAGCAGAGGCAGAATTAAAATAACCAAGGGAATGAATTAACTTTGTTGATCTATTCCGATTTGTTACATAAGGTGAAACGGGTTAAATGTAAATTTCTACTAAAATGTTCAGTTCAGACTTTTTGGTTCAGTGTAACCCTTAATCCAAAGTCAGGGAAGACTTCTTGTGTTTGTTCCTAAAAGGTACTCTCTCTTCTTCATCGTTTTGATGATGATTAGGCTGAACTACTTTAAATTGTATGAGCATAAGAATGTACTCCTGGTAAGTATTAGCTGAGAGATGTTTGCCAATGCCCTAAAGCCCCAAGGGAGGCTGGGAAGTGTTAGAAACATTCCAAACACACATCTGCAGTTTTTTAGACACCATCTTTCAAAATCTGGCACTTGAATGCCTTGACTTCTTCAGCTATTGAGTATGACAGGGATTCTTGTTTTGAGGAAAACACAACTAAGAAGCATAGTTTTCATTCTTCAACATATACAAGTATATAAACCTGAACTGATCATGATCAGATTAACATAATCTCAAAGAAAGGAGGCTTATGAAAAACATTTGCAGCAGTGCAAGTGCTTTTGAATCCAAATTATTCTGACATTTGATGCCGTGACTTTAAATTTTAAAATATTGCTTAATAAGTTTCATTCTTAATAAATTAAGCATCCCCTGTCCCTCAGCTGGGGAATGACTAAACAAATTGTGGTATAATATGGTGATGGAAGGCTATTGTGCTATAAGATGATTTGAGAAAGAGCTAGAAAGACCTGCGTGAACTGAAGCAAAATAAAATAAGTAGAACTGGGAGAACATTATACATAGTAACTGAAATGTTGTGGGACTATCAAATGTGATAGACTTTGCTACTAACAGCCATACAATGATCCAAGACAATTCTGGGGATTTATGAAAAAGAATGCTATCCATCTCCAAAGAACTGTTGGAGTAAGAATGCAGATGGAAGCATATGATTTATCATTTGTTTATTTAGTTATGTTTTGGGGTTTTGGTTTTATAAGACTATTCACTTTAAAAAATTAATAATATGGAAATGATTTGTGTGATAATACATGTATGACCCAAATTGAATTGCTTGCCAGCTCCAAGACTGGGGGAGGGAGATAATTTGGATCACATAACTTATGAAAACTCATGTGGAAATTTGTTATTAAAATAAATAAATAAAATATACTTTAAAAAGTAAAATGAGCATCCCTGAGTGTCTTCAAAAGTGACTCCATGACTATCCAATTCAATATGAATTATCCAATTCAGTTCATTTCACTAGCATTTATTAAAATTCTTAGGTACTAATGATTCAAATCAAAAAGAGAATCAGTTCCTGCCCTCAAGGAGCTTCCATTCTACCAAGGAGAAGGGGAAGAAGCAACATGTGCCCAAATAAATGAACTCAAAGAATTTATAGAGTAATTTCCATGGAAAGACACTAGCAATTATGAGGGCATCAGAAATGGTCTTCTGTAGAAAATCACATTTGACCTAAGTTTTGAAAGGAGCTAGTAAATAAGTAACAAGTGACTAGAGGGCAGGGAAAGAGGAAGAAAAAGGAAAGGGGATGATATGCCCAAAACCAGGACAAGAAGAAGGAATGCAAAGACAGGGGGGTATTGGAAATGGAATGTCCTATATGGGTAGAAGTAAGTAGACCAATTAGGCTGGAATGTAGATTACATGAGAGAGAATAATATAAGATCATCATGGTATTATGGGAAAATGTGTACTGTGGATACTGACAAAGAACATATTCAGGCTGCAATACCCAACCAATCAAAAAGTGAGAGGAAAAAATTGAGTAAATCCATTGATGTCAAACAATAAGATGATTATACATCAGGATTGGTGAACATTTTTTTGCCAATCATAACCACACAATGATGCTTTTTAAAAAATTTTGAGCTGTCTTTATATTTATGATTTTTTTCTATAGCATTATGTTTAATGTGTAAGTTTATATTTTATTGATGTTTATCTGCTTAATTATAGCCTCATTTCTTAGTTATGTACCTTGGTGTAAAATTAGTGTAAGCGTAAGCAATTATGGAATGCAATCCAGTAACAGTTTTAATGTGTAATTTATATAAGCCTTGTTTTTTAAAAGTAGGATACTTGAAGGAAATATATTATAGCTACAAAAGTAAATTTGGGGTGCTTTGCTGTTATGTTAAGAAAATTCAGCATACATGTCTACAACCATTCCTAAATTAGCACAGAATTAGCTATTTGTGTTATTAGTCTAAAATAAAAGGTAGCTTACTTAGGGGCATGCTGGGCTTGGAATCAGGAAGACTCATCTTCATGAGTTCACAAACTCAGCTTCAGACACTTACAAGTTGATTAACTCTGGATGAGTCACTTAACCTCTTTTGCCTCAATTCCTTCATCTGTATTATGAGCTAGAGAAGAAAATGGCAAACCACTCCAATATCTCTGCCATCAAAGCCCCAAAAGGAGGCCATGAAGAGTCAGACATGCCTGAAAATGACTAAACAACAACAATTCTTAATTTTCAAATTTTATTATTATACCTCCTTTTTAATTTAGTAGCAAAATTGACTTGTGCCATTCTAAATGTTGGCTACATTTTTTTGTTGTTATTGTTGTTTTATTTTTATAGGCAATGGGGGTCAAGTGACTTGCCCAGGGTCACACAGCTGGGAAGTGTCTGAGGCCAGATTTGAACCTAGGACCTCCCATCTCTAGGGCTGGCTCTCAATCCACTGAGCTACCCAGCTGCCCCTGGCTACATTTTTAAAATGAAATTTCTTTAAAAGAAAACAAATACGCACTTGCATACAAACAGAAAAAAAAACCCAATGATTATAGACTGCTTTTTAATTTTATACAGGCCAGATTTTGGAGGAGTAGAGAGTAAAGGAGGGAGCGTAGACTGTATTGGGATCAATATGGTATATACTTTTTTTTCTGACTCATATCAAAAGCTACAGGGACATTTTGCCACTTGGGCAGAATCCAACCTTGTAAAATATCTGCTAACCTAGGACAAAAGTCCATTTATGCTGAGTGGCAAAAGAATATAAATTTAACCAACTGTGCATTGCCAAGGACTATGGTGTACATTTTCCGGGCTATTAAATTTTATTGTATTTGCTCACAAAACTGGTATTGTCTTATACCAAAATCTTTTTCTTAAATGATTTATAAATTCTCAGTCTATATTATAACATGAGAGGCAATATGGTAGAGTGAACAGTCAGAAATACATGGGTTTAAGTAATGCCTTTAATAAAGACCAACTGTGTGTGCCTGTGGGTAAGTTGAACATAACCCCTCAAAACCCCAGGCAACATGCAGAGATTCTAATTTACAGCCTGGTAGCTAATCTGCATTGGTGAATGAAGCTCTGACAACAAGAGTTCTTCATGCCAATGAATCACAAGTTTGGATTCTCTCTCCCACCCTACCCCATGCTACCCCAGCCCAAAACCACCATGATACTGATTTAAGTGGGCACATGGTTAAGGTTATTTCTTGGTGCATTCATATGCAAGAATATTTCACTACCTAAATCTGGATCAAATACACTTGGGTTGAAGTTGTGATTGGCATGACAAATAAGTGGACACCTAAAATGCCAGTCTTCTTTTCTTCCCCCTTCATTTGATAGGTGGGTGCTCCATATGGAGAGGGAAGGCTGTACAGTCAGATAATTAGCCATTCTGTAAGAGTGGAATTCCTTGGGTCAGTTCACTGACCCTGTCATCAGATCAGTTGTTTGGCCTCATGGTCACTAAATGATGAGCTGATTGACTGAATTCTTCATATTTCAGCTGGTTGTTATCTCCACGGTCAACATCTCAGTGCTTACACTACAGATGTTTAGAATCTGTTTTCACAGAGATGGAAACATTTCCCACTGGGTGCATTATTTTGATTAACTATCAGAGTTAAATGTCTGAAATGTAATTAGAAATTGTATTTGACTCACTGTGGAAGGGAATGGTTTAAGAAGGAAAAAAATTGAACATATTTATCTTCTGTTCTTCCTTTCTCCCACACAAGGCAACAACAAAGACAGTGTAAGGTGTGTTTTCTCCCCTTCTTGGTTGTATCTAGTTAATTGCTTTATTTCTCAGGATAAGTCAGTGATGGAGCTAGGAGTAGAACCTAGAAATTCTTCCTTTGTCTCCAGAGCATTGCTTCAGAATCATAAAATAAGAATAATCACACACAAGAGCTGACAATCATAGCCAGTATTTATGTGCTTTAAGGTGTTCACAAAGCCCTATACATGTTAGATTTTTTAAACATTTATTAATATTTATTTTTTTAAAAGTTAACATGGTTACATAATTCATGCTCTTACTTTCCCCTTCACAGACACCCCCCCCGAATTCCCCCTTCCCCCCATGGCTGATGTGTATTTCCACTGGTTTTAACATGTGTCATTGATCAAGACTTATTTCCAAATTGTTGTTAGTTGCATTGGTGTGGTAGTTTTGAGTCTACATCCCCAATCATGTCCACCCCAACCCATGCGTTCAAGCAGTTGTTTTTCTTCTGTTTCTACTCCTGTAGTTCCTCCTCTGAATGTGGATAGCATTCTTTTCCATAAATCCCTCAGAATTGTCCATTACATTGCTGCTAGTACAGAAGTCCATTACATTCTATTTTACCAGAGTGTATCTGGCTCTGTGTACAATGTTCTTCTGGCTCTGACCCTTTCACTCTGCATCAATTCCTGGAGGTCTTTCCAGTTCACATGGAATTCCTCCAATTTATTATTCCTTTGAGCACAATAGTATTCCATCACCAGCATATACCACAGTTTGTTCAGCCATTCCCCAATTGAAGGACATACCCTCCTTTTCCAGTTTTTTTGCCACCACAAAAAGCACAGCTATAAATATTTTCGTACAAGTCTGTTTATTTATGATCTCTTTGGGGTACAAACCCAACGATAGTATGGCTGGATCAAAGGGTAGGCATTCTTTTATAGCCCTTTGAGCATAGTTCCAAATTGCCAGCCAGAATGGTTGGATCAGTTCCACCAGCAATGCATTAATGTCCCAGTTTTGCCACATCTCCTCCAGCATTCATTACTCTCCCCTTCTTTCATTTTAGCCAATCTGCTAGGTGTGAGGTGATACCTCAAAGTTGTTTAGATTTGCATTTCTCTAATTATTAGAGATTTAGAACACTTTCTCATGTGCTTATTGATACTTTTGATTTCTTTATCTGAAAATTGCCTATTCATGTCTCTTGCCTATTTATCAATTGGGGAATGGCTTGATTTTTTATACAATTGGTTTAATTCCTTGTATATTTGAATAATTAGACCCCTGTCAGAGTTTTTTATTATAAAGATTTTTCCCCAGTTTGTTGCTTCCCTTCTGATCTTGGCTACATTGTTTTGGTTTGTACAAAAGCTTTTTAGTTTTATATAATCAAAATAATTTATTTTACATTTTATAATTTTCTCTAACTCTTGCTTGGTTTTAAAATCTTTCCTTTCCCAGAGATCTGACAAGTAAACTACTCTATGTAGTTATAGTTTCCCTCTTTATATTCAAGTCATTCACCCATTCTGAATTTATCTTGGTGTAGGGTGTGAGATGTTGATCTAAACCTAATCTCTCCCATATTGTTTTCCAAATTTCCCAGCAATTTTTGTCAAATAGTGGATTTTTGTCCCAAAAATTGGGCTCTTTGGGTTTATCATATACTGTCTTGCTGATGTCACTTACCCCAAGTCTATTCCACTGATCCTCCCTTCTGTCTCTTAGCCAATACCATACCGTTTTGATGACTGCTGCTTTATAGTATAGTTTAATATCTGGTACTGCTAGGCCCCCTTCCTTCACATTTTTTTTCATTATTTCCCTTGATATTCTTGATCTTTTGTTATTCCAAATGAACTTTGTACTAGTTTTTCCTAATTCAGTGAAAAAGATTTTTGGTAGTTTGATAGGTATGGCACTAAATAGGTAAATTAATTTGGGTAGAATGGTCATTTTTATTATGTTAGCTTGTCCTACCCATGAGTAATCAATGTTTTTCCAATTGTTTAGATCTAGTTTTAATCGTTTGGAAAGTGTTTTGTAGTTGTTTTCATATAATTCCTGTGTTTGTTTTGGTAGATAGATTCCTAAGTATTTTATATTGTCTAGGGTGATTTTAAATGGTGTTTCTCTTTCTACCTCTTGCTGCTGTGATGTATTGGAAATATATAGAAATGCTGATGATTTGTGTGCATTTATTTTGTATCCTGCAACTTTGCTAAAGTTGTTGATTATTTCTACAAGCTTCTTAGTTGATTCTCTAGGATTTTTTAAGTAGACCATCATATCATCTGCAAAGAGTGATAGCTTAGTCTCCTCATTGCCTATTTTAATACCCTCAATTTCTTTTTCTTCTCTAATTGCTACTGCTAGTGTTTCTAGTACAATGTTAAATAATAGAGGAGATAATGGGCATCCTTGTTTCACTCCTGATCTTATTGGAAAGGCTTCTAATTTATACCCATTGCATATGATGCTTGTTGATGGTTTTAGGTATATACTGTTTATTGTTTTTAGGAAAGGACCTTCTATTCCTATACAGTCCAGTGTTTTCAATAGGAATGGGTGCTGTATTTTATCAAAGGCTTTTTCAGCATCTATTGAGATAATCATGTGATTTTTGTTTGTTAGTTTGTTGATATGGTCAATTATGTGGATGGTTTTCCTAATGTTGAACCATCCTTGCATTCCTGGCATAAATCCCACCTGATCATGGTGGACGATCCTCTTGATCACCTGCTGGAGTCTCTTTGCTAGTATTCTATTTAGGATTTTTGCATCTATGTTCATTAGGGAGATTGGTCTGTAGTTTTCTTTCTCTGTTTTTGATCTCCCTGGCTTTGGAATCAGTACCATATTTGTGTCATAAAAGGAATTTGGTAGGACTCCTTCTTTGCTTATTATATCAAATAGTTTGTATAGTATTGGGATTAGTTGCTCTTTGAATGTCTGATAGAATTTACTTGTGAATCCATCAGGCCCTGGCGATTTTTTCTTAGGGAGTTCTTTGATGGCTTGTTCAATTTCTTTTTCTGATATGGGATTATTTAGGTATTGTTCTGCTGTTAATCTAGGCAATTTATATTTTTGTAAATATTCATCCATATCTCTTAGATTGCTATATTTATTGCCATATAATTGGGCGAAATAGTTTTTAATGATTGCCTTAATTTCCCCTTCATTAGAGGTGAGGTCTCCCTTTTCATCTTTGATATTGTCAATTTGGTTTTCTTCTTTCTTTTTTAAATTAGATTGACCAGTACTTTGTCTATTTTATCTGTTTTTTCAAAATACCAGCTTCTAGTCTTATTTATTAATTCAATAGTTCTTTTACTTTCGATTTTATTGATTTCTCCCTTGATTTTTAGTATTTCTAATTTAGTTTTCATCTGGGGGTTTTTTATTTGCTCGCTTTCTAATTTTTTAAGTTGCACGCCCAATTCATTAATCTCTGCCCTCCCTAGTTTGTTAATATATGCATTCAAGGATATAAATTTCCCCCTGAGTACTGCCTTGGCTGCATCCCACAGAGTTTGG
>NC_058135.1:54493712-54521543 GCF_016433145.1 Gracilinanus agilis
AGAAAGAAAACTACAGACCAATCTCCCTAATGAACATAGATGCAAAAATCCTAAATAGAATACTAGCAAAGAGACTCCAGCAGGTGATCAAGAGGATCGTCCACCATGATCAGGTGGGATTTATACCAGGAATGCAAGGATGGTTCAACATTAGGAAAACCATCCACATAATTGACCATATCAACAAACTAACAAACAAAAATCACATGATTATCTCAATAGATGCTGAAAAAGCCTTTGATAAAATACAGCACCCATTCCTATTGAAAACACTGGACTGTATAGGAATAGAAGGTCCTTTCCTAAAAACAATAAACAGTATATACCTAAAACCATCAACAAGCATCATATGCAATGGGTATAAATTAGAAGCCTTTCCAATAAGATCAGGAGTGAAACAAGGATGCCCATTATCTCCTCTATTATTTAACATTGTACTAGAAACACTAGCAGTAGCAATTAGAGAAGAAAAAGAAATTGAGGGTATTAAAATAGGCAATGAGGAGACTAAGCTATCACTCTTTGCAGATGATATGATGGTCTACTTAAAAAATCCTAGAGAATCAACTAAGAAGCTTGTAGAAATAATCAACAACTTTAGCAAAGTTGCAGGATACAAAATAAATGCACACAAATCATCAGCATTTCTATATATTTCCAATACATCACAGCAGCAAGAGGTAGAAAGAGAAACACCATTTAAAATCACCCTAGACAATATAAAATACTTAGGAATCTATCTACCAAAACAAACACAGGAATTATATGAAAACAACTACAAAACACTTTCCAAACGATTAAAACTAGATCTAAACAATTGGAAAAACATTGATTACTCATGGGTAGGACAAGCTAACATAATAAAAATGACCATTCTACCCAAATTAATTTACCTATTTAGTGCCATACCTATCAAACTACCAAAAATCTTTTTCACTGAATTAGGAAAAACTAGTACAAAGTTCATTTGGAATAACAAAAGATCAAGAATATCAAGGGAAATAATGAAAAAAAATGTGAAGGAAGGGGGCCTAGCAGTACCAGATATTAAACTATACTATAAAGCAGCAGTCATCAAAACGGTATAGTACTGGCTAAGAGACAGAAGGGAGGATCAGTGGAATAGACTTGGGGTAAGTGACATCAGCAAGACAGTATATGATAAACCCAAAGAGCCCAATTTTTGGGACAAAAATCCACTATTTGACAAAAACTTTTGGGAAATTTGGAAAATAATATGGGAGAGATTAGGTTTAGATCAACATCTCACACCCTAAACCAAGTATAATTTCAGAATGGGTGAATGACTGTAATATAAAGAGGGAAACTAAATAAGTTAAGTGAACACAGAATAGTATACTTGTCAGATCTCTGGGAAAGGAAAGATTTTAAAACCAAGCAAGAGTTAGAGAAAATTATAAAATGTAAAATAAATTATTTTGATTATATAAAACTAAAAAGCTTTTGTACAAACCAAAACAATGTAGCCAAGATCAGAAGGGAAGCAACAAACTGGGAAAAAATCTTTATAACAAAAAACTCTGACAAGGGTCTAATTACTCAAATATATAAGGAGTTAAATCAATTGTATAAAAACTCAAGCCATTCCCCAATTGATAAATGGGCAAGAGACATGAATAGGCAATTTTCAGGTAAAGAAATCAAAAGTATCAATAAGCACATGAGAAAGTGTTCAAAATCTCTAATAATTAGAGAAATGTAAATCAAAACAACTCTGAGGTATCACCTCACACCTAGCAGATTGGCTAAAATGAAAGAAGGGGAGAGTAATGAATGTTGGAGGGGATGTGGCAAAATTGGGACATTAATGCATTGCTGGTGGGCAATTTGGATCTATGCTCAAAGGGCTATAAAAAAATGCCCTTTGATCCAGCCATATCATTGTTGGGTTTGTACCCCAAAGAGATCATAGATAAACAGACTTGCACAAAAATATTTATAGCTGCGCTTTTTGTGATGGCAAAAAACTGGAAAAGGAGGGTATGTCCTTCAATTGGGGAATGGCTGTGGTATATGCGGGTGATGGAATACTATTGTGCCAAAAGGAATAATAAACTGGAGGAATTCCATGTGAATTGGAGAGACCTCCAGGAACTGATGCAGAGCGAAAGGAGCAGAGCCAGAAAAACACTGTACACAGAGACTGATATACTATGGTAAAATCGAATGCAATGGACTTCTGTACTAGCAGCAATGCAATGACCCAGGACAATTCTGAGGGATTTATGGAAAAGAACGCTACCCACATTCAGATGAAGAACAGCAGGAGAGGAAACACAGAAGAAAATCAACTGCTTGAATACATGGGATGATGAGGATATGATTGGGGATGTATACTCGAAACTACCACACCAATGCAACTATCAACAATTTGGAAATGGGTCTTGATTAATGACACATGTTAAAACCAGTGGAAATGCATATTGGCCAGGGGATTGGGGAGTTTGGGTGGTGAAGGGGAAAGTAAGAGCATAAATCTTGTAACCATGTTAACTTGTCTAAAATATAAATATTAATAAATGTTTAAAATTTAAAAAAAAAAGAATTAACAGAAATCTTCAATATTAAGAGCCAGTCTCAATAAATGAGTAGTTAAAGAATAAGAACAGTATTTTTTTTAATATAAACTATCAAAATCACCTAATAACGTTTAAAATGACTCCTCAGGAAAGTGAAAATTAAAACAATTCTGTGTATCCCCTCTTCCCTTGTAGGGTACCAGCGGCCCTATCAGATGGGAAAGTTATGTCTTGAAATCCTGAAAGCCTTCGCCTACTGGTGGAACTCTGGCCTTGGCATTCTGGGAACCAGTATGGTTCTGTGACTGCCAAATTGGGCATACTCTTGGTCTAGAGATTCCACTGCTTGGATTATACCCCATAGAGGTTGCTTACAGCAAGAAAAAACTCTTATGTACAAAAACATTTATTGCAGTAAAGTCAAATGCATGCCCAGGGATTGGGGGTATTGTGAAACAAATCAGGGAGTATAATGCCCAAGAATGTAGTGTCTCTAAGTGATATAGATAGAGCCCTGACCCTGGAATCAGGAGGGCGGGTGACCCTGGGCAAGTTATTGAACTCAGTTTCTTCATCTGTAAAATGGAAAGAATAATAGCACCTATCTCAGCATTATTTAGGATCAAGAGAGACAATGTATGTACTTTGTAAACCTTAAAATAGTAGGTAGTAGTAGCAGCAGCAGCAACAGCAACAGCAATAATAGTAGTGTTCCTGCTACTACTACAACTTCTACTGCTCATGCTATTGCAGCTACTCCTACTCTCTTGTCAGGACTTTGAAGAACTCAGACTAACATGGAAAGATCCATCTGAAGTGCTGTAGGGTGTGGAAGCTGAGTCGAGACAACAAGGTGTGAAATGGCAGAGTCCCCTTAGAGATGTAATGAATCCCTGGTTAAACCCAGCAGTCAGCGTTAGCTCTGTTACGCCAGCATTTGGGGTAATTATAATAACAGCTAACCTTTCCCTAGCACTCCTGGCATGCCTGGTCCTATGCCAAGGTCTTCACAAATAGTGTTCTCCTGTGATGGTCACAGCAACCTCAGAGATGGGAGCTATGACTATCCCATTACAAATGAAGAAGACATGGCAGTTAGAAGGTACAGGACTTGCCTAGATCACACAGCCAGTAAGCCAGGTGCACTCTGACCCCAAATCCAAGTTTACAATCTGAAGAGATTAAATCAATGTGATATGTAATAAGAAAAAAATGCTTAAAGTTCTTACTAAATAAAAAACACTCAGCAAGATTATCCTCAGTAAGGATATGTAGGGTTAGTTCTCCAAGTCCCAGTCCGTGGGGATGCATTGAAGTCCATTAACAATAACCATCCCTGAAGTAATTAAAAAAACTCATCAAGAATAAACAAAGAATAAAAAATAAAGCTATGAAATGACAATGCACAGGCATTACATATTTATATGTGTCATGTTTATCTATACCCATTAATAAATTTTTTCAAAGACTTCAAGAATTACTCCTTTTATTTTTTTCAACCAGCTTATGACAGAGCAAAGGTATACCAATATTTCAGCCTTAGTCTTCCCTGCATAATAAGTAAGTTGCATTCCCCATCCACATAGGGATGGGAAATCTTTTATATTAAACCTCAGATTTTTTTCCCTTCCTAAACCTAATCAGAAGCATGGATGACTTCCAGCTTTCACATTTCTGCATCTATGAGAGACACTGAAAAATGATTTAGTGGGTCCTTAGGTTAAGGCTTAAGTGACCTTTCCAGATACCTGGGAAAATGCCAGGACATGCTCATGACTCACCCTCAAATCCAAAAAGCTATTTTAAGTCCTCTGATCCAAAACTGAGAAGAGAGGAAATCTCCCCATCCTACCTCCTCTCTACCACCCCCACCACATACACACACAGAGAACTAGCCAGGGAATCTAGAGAATCTCAGGTTCAAACCCTACCCCTGACACTGACAAGTTACTGATGTGACCCTGGGGAAAACATGTCAGTTTGCTAATAGTTAGCCAGAAGAATACAGTAATATGAGTCTGATTTACAGGTTTGTTGAAAAGAGAATGTTTTTTTTTCTTTTTTAAGCCTTATCTTCTCTCTTAGTATCAATTCTAAAAGAGAAGAGCAGGGAGGGTTAGCCTTAAGAAACTTCCCCAGGGTCACCCAGCTAGGAAGTGTCTGAGGTCAAACTTGAACTCAGGTCTTCCTGAATGTAAGCCCAGGGCTCCATCTACTGAGCCATATGTCTGCCTTGTTGCATACTAATAGTAACCAGAACCAGGATTCAAACCCAAGCCCTCTGACTGCCAGTCCAACACATTTTTTTCACCAAACCTTATTTAATCTATATAAATGAGCAAGTCATAAAATGATTTTTTCCCTTCATCTCTCATGTTCGATTGATAGTCACATATCACAAGAGGTAGGAAGAGAATTAAAGGCAAAATAGTAAAATCATATTTTGATAATATAACCATTAACCATCTCATTTTCTCTTAAATACTGTGCATAATTATTTTTAAATGTATATTTAAAGCTCTCAGGATATTTATACCTTGTGAACACATATATGCACAATTATCTGTGTTCTCTAGCTATCAGTCTTTTCTCATCTTTTGTAAATTAAAGGAACTCAGCAGAGATTGCATCTTACTTCCTCAGAAATTGTCACTAAAATTCCTCCTTCTATTCCCTTAAAGTATTTTCACAAAAGTTAGTTTCCATTATGAACCCAAAAAGAGACTCATCATTTTCAGGAGACTCATGCTAAAGACCACATCACCTTGGAAAATGCATAAATAAATACTATTGCAGACTTGGACAGATAGGGAAAAGCCCTCAATTTCACACCAAAAGTACAAAGTTAGTTAACAGGAGAATTAATGCTTATAGGTATTATGTGGGCCTGAATTACTGTCCTTGAGCTATGACTTCGTAGGCTGGTGCATAGTAAAAATTTATAACTGTTTATTTTAATGATTGTAGCTCTTTAAAAAATGTAAACACTTATGAAAGAAATGAAACAAAGAAACTCACAAAAGAACATTAAAATGAATTAGATGCTTACTGTGCTGAACCTTAGCCCTGTTAGAGAAGATGATTCTAACCCATAGATTTTCTCATGTTAAATATAATTGTCAAACCATTTAGATAAAGCAGTTATTTCTTGGGAATTGAGTTGTCTAAGACAATTTCTTAATTAGCATTTTCTGTTATTATTTAAAGTGATGACTGATTACTTTTTCTGTTTCAGTGAACCTTTCAAGGGAGTTTTATCCTATAAGGTAATAAATAACTCACTAGTGTTTCATATTTTCTTTGTACAACTTCTTTATGGTTTCCCCTATCACATTTGTAATGGGGTGAATAATTTCTGTTTAGGTTTTAATTATGAGTGAATAGTTCAGTGTTTCAATGTTTTTGAAGATATTTTTGAAATATAAAATGTTGGATTTTTTGTTACATAACAAAGATTAAAATTTCAACCAACAAATGGATTAATGTGACACTGACACATGGGGCTGTTTTAGACATTAAATTGCTGTTCCTTATGCATTCCTTCTTCTGTCTTCTTGTCTTTCCCACATTCTTCCTGAAATGCACAGCCTCCTCACTTCCACTTCTTAAAAATCTATGTTTCCTTCAAAGTTCAGCTCAGATGACTTCTAGAGGAGTCCTCATCTGCTCTCCATAGCTGCTAGCACTGCCTCCCCCACCATTGGTGGGGGGAGACTTTTTATTTATTATACTTTTATATTCATTTATATATGTACAGGTTGTTCCCCCCCCAAAAGAATGCAAATTTTTCAAGGACAATGACTATCCCTTTTGTCTATGTATCTCCAGCACAATCCTTGGCACATAATAGTCACTTAAATAGATGCTTATTGATTGAAAGATAGATCATAAGTCTACTTTGCCAACATCACTTTTCATTAATCTCTTTAGTGATGTAATTTATTTCTTATTTTATTTGTTTTTGAATTTGTCATATACTTAAATGTTTTGTTAAATATCTCCCAATTACATTTCAATCTGGTTTAAGCCCTACTATGAAGTGTTGTGGACAGCAGGTGAGCCCTGTTTGGCACCTTGAGTCTAGATGACTTCTAAAATCCCTCCCAGTTTCAGATGACTTATGTTATGGTCAGATAAGGTGCATATACATTTGAAATTGATGGTCTTATTTGAAACTTTTAATATTTGTTGTTTTATTAACACTTTTTGATTTGAATTCAACATTAGATCCTGAATCTATCCTATGATATATTGACTACCCCCTTACATCTTTGTGTCTTTAAGAACCTCGTTGGGGACAGCTAAGTGGTTCAGTGGAGTTAAAGCCAGGCCTAGAGCAAGGAGGACCAGGGTTCAAATCTGTCCTCAGACACTTCCTAGTTGCGTGATCCTGCACAAGTCACTTGACCCTCATTGCCTAACCCTTACTATTCTTCTGCCTTGGAATCAATACTCAGTATGATTCTAATGTGGAAAGTAAGGGTTTAATAAAAATGTTTTGAAAGTATATTCTTAAAACCAAAAGCAGATAAATTTCAGAAGTTTTCCCAGTATGGTCAAGGGTAAAATAAAGATGCCTTCTTTGTGTAATCTACAAATTTGGTGAGCATAGCTTCTGTGCTTTTATACAAGTCTTGATTTTTTAAAAGTTGAATAGCATAAGTCCAAGCTCAGATTCTTGAAGTACTTTCCCAGAGACTTCCTTCTAGGTTTCTATCAATTGCCCACAAGTCTCCATTTAACAAGCTTCAAATTTATCTTTAAAAAAAATCATCTAACTCACAATTGCCTGAATTTTCTATAGGAGACTGATGACAGTTATTTCCAAATTTTTGTGAAATTGAAACAAATTACATTATATAGCATTTTGCTAACCCTTCTCTCTGGTAACCCTGTTAAAAGAAATGAGATTAGCATGATATGACTATTCTCTTTGTAATCCTTGCTCCCTTTTTTATAGATGTTCTCTAAGCCTTCCTTCGATAATGCATTCCAGATATTGACCAGGAATGAAAGCCAGACTCACTAGCCAATAGCTTGAAGATCTCTTCCCTGTTTTGAAAATCATGACAACTGCTCTTCCCTAGTCCTGAAGCATCTATCCCATTCTCTGTAGACTTTCAGGAATCATTAAAACATTTGGCAATCATGCAGGCAAGAAGAGAGGATGGATGAATCGATGGATGGACACACAGATGGACAGAGACAGGCAGGCAGACATAGATAAATAGAAAGATAGAAAGATAGATAGATAGATAGATAGATAGATAGATAGATAGATAGATAGATAGATAGATAGATAGATAGATAGATAGATAGATGGATACATGGATAGATAGATGAGAGAGAGAGACAGAGATAGAGAATATTTTCTCTGCTTATATCCTGAAATGTTAGGGTCTTATAACTTGAATTCATTAAGAATAGCTAAGTGCTCTTTAACTTTCTCCTCACTTAATTTTAGTCTTACCTTGCTATTAGTCATTTCTGTTTTGTTCCTCTATTTCCAAAAATTCTCTGCTCTTACAGAGAAAAAAAGCACTGAATAGTTTTGGCTTCTCTCTCCAGCCATTAATCAGCTTGCATTCCTCCCTGAGCATGTAGCCCTTCTCTTTGATAGTTCTATTTTCTCCACTTACCTTTAAAAAAAAACAAACCTTTCAGACCCAACTGCCTTGACTTTAGTTCCATATAATCATATTTCTAGTACACCTTTATTTTTTAAACACTTGAAAATCAGGAGAAATATCTTTTTTAGAATTAGGTGTATATTCCCAAGTAATCACTGATAATTATCTTAGTTTCCTTGTTAGGAGACCCTGTACTCAAGGAACAAAGGGCCTCAGAAGCCAAGTAATAAGTATTGACTCATTTTCTGTTCTACTGGAAGATGGGAAACCTTTGTTCCCTTAGAAAATGTCATTGTCCTACCTAAAACAGTTGTTAAATGGAATCCATTTCATAGGTCCCTCCTCTCTCTCTGCTAACCCTGGCACACATAGATGTGAGTGCTGGGCAAGGTGATTATGTCTTCACTGCCTCTGAAGGCCTCTACTCCTTTCAACAACAAAAAGCCCTTAAAATTATGTCTCTGAAAGGAAACGCTGGTTTTTTTCACAATAGAAAAAAATTTCCAACTTTCTATTAGGTTCTTTTTTCTGTAAGGAATAGAAATACTTATATAAATTTGGAGGGGACAAGAAATGAGAGTTAATTATATATCTTCACTAAATTGGTGGGTGGGTGGAAGGAAGGGACAAAGCAACAGAGAAGATAGCAGTGATTAAGCTGTCACATAAAGATTCCTGAGGATTGGAATAGCTAATTCTACAAGAGGATCCACAGTTCTCCTTTTACCCACTGTCACTGGGTAAAATCCCTGGGTACCATTTGCATGGCACTTTGTTACTCTTCTGTGGTCTAATGGAAGGAGCTAACTTGGAGGCAAAAGGCCGAGGTTGGTGGGTTCCCTTAAGACACTTAGGAGGCATGTGATAATGGGCAAGTCATTCAGACTCTCCGAGTCTCAGTCTCTTTAATTACAAAATGAAGATAATGATAGCTACCTACCTTACTGTGCAGATAAAATTAGATAATGTATGTAAAAGTGCTTTGTACTGCAAGTGATACAAAATGTAAGCTATTATCATTACTGGCATTCAGGGAAAACATTTTCTTCGGGGGGGGGGGGGATATCATCGTATCCTAGAATATTGTCACCACTAAGATCAGTTCCTGATTGCTCAGTTTTTATCTGAAGTTCAGATTTTGGCCATTTGCTATGGGTCAGAAAAATGGGCTAGGAGATAATTTCTTATTAACTATGGAAAATCAGACTTTTAGGAGAAGACATGATTGAGCACTCATCTCAGTGTAAAGTGGAATTATAGGGGGGCTACAACAGAACCCCAAGAAAGAGGTTCAGTTGAAGACTGTTGGAACCAAGAGGATAAAAGGGGGAAACCCCTTAAGCAAGGAGAGTTGGTTCTGGGAGCTGTGAAGGAGAAGAAGGTGAAAGTCTGCAGCTCCTGAGTCAAGCCTGCTCTAACCCCTTGCTGTCCCTGGACAACAGTCCTTGCAGCCATATTTGATTCCTGCCAAGTCTGATTTTACACCACAGATTCAACTGAGAGATTTCAGAGACTCTTATGAGAGCCTGTCTTTCTACAACTGATTACCCTCTTCTTTCCACTATAAGTATCCCCCTAGTGACTTCTAATCTACTTTAAGATAGTTAGGAATAAGGGTTTTAGTGGGAAGGGTGAGAGAAACTCAGTGTGGGCTTTGGCCTGGCTGTGCCATGGACTCACAGGTTTCAACAAAGAAACAAGCCATTCCTATTCACCCTCTTTCCTCAACCCCATGAACTTTCTCTTTGATCAATACTGTTATTAAAAGACAAATTACAAAAGTCAGATAGTGTTTCTAGTCTGTTCAGCAAAGTTATCAAGGAGAAAACAAGCCTGCTGCCCACCTGTGGGTGATCCACCATTTTCTAAATGATTTACAGTTGAAGGAGAGGGGTATTGGTGTGGAGGAGGTTTATCCCACTATCTCTGGCTAACAATTTTCACAGAGAAATAAGAAAGACCTCAATTAACAGAGAAACTCTTCCTCCTTCAAGTACAGGGTGGCAGAAGTGAATCAAGTCACTCCATCTAGGGAAGCCATCATTAAATAACCCCCTAAGTCATTAGAGAGTTCCTGTGTTGACTTGAGAGGGATTCCACTTTGACCTTCCTCTCTCTCACCCATCCCCCAACTGAAGGAGCCTCTTTCTTGGGGTTCCACTGTAGCCCCCTATAATTCCACTTTACATCAGTAATCATAATTTAAAAGGAAAAAGAAAACATTTTACTTTCTTTAAAAAAAATATAAAAACTAGAGTAGCTAGGTGACTCAGTGGGAAGAGAGCTAGGCCTGAAGACCTGAAGGACCTGGGTTCAGGTGTCCTCAGACATATTTTAGCTGTGTGACCCTGGATGAGTCACTTAACCTTGTCCTTACTACTCTTCTTACCTGGAAGCAATACTTAGTATAGATTCTAAGATGGACATTAGATGGTTTTAATAATTATATATTGGAATGAGGTAATACATATAAAAGACAGTACAAACCATAGATGCCTATATAGTTATCATTTCCATATATTTATATTATATATTTATCAGCTATTATTATCTTTTCCTTTTTTCAGTATAATTTTTTTTTCAGGTAGTTCAGTTCTGGAGATAGAAGGTCCTAGGTTCAAATTTGTCCCCAGACACTTCCTAGCTGTATATAAACATATATGTATGTTTGTGTGTGTTTGTGTGTGTATATATATATATATATAACATATATATGTATTCACAAACACACACACACACACATAGTTTTGTTGAGTTAAATAGCAAGGGGGTGGGAGAATTTTGTCATTATTTATTTAGGGACTGGACCTGTGATTTCACTGGTTTTAGGAAACTCCAGAGTGAGGACAGCCCCTCTCACACTGCAGGTCAGCACCTTCTCTACAACTTAAATTCCAAAAGATGCCTGGAGGCCCTGAGAAGTTAAGAGACTTGTCCAGGATCAAAAAACCAGGATGTGTCCAAAGAGATGGAAATTGAACCCTGTTCTTTCTGCTCTCAAGTTCAGTTTTATCTACCATCCCTTACTGCCTCTCATTATTAAGTAGTAATCAGAAAACTTCTTTGAAACAACAGCCTGAAATAAAGCCTTATTCTATTGCTCATTTTTCCTTTTAGGAACACATGATTCTTTGTAGATTTGCAGATCAGACTGCTGTACAGCTGCCTGTAGAACGAAGACTCATAGGTATGTATTTTCACAGACAAGTTTTTGTGAAATTCAAGCACAGTTTTCTCAGGGACCCATGGGGTCAAATGGGTCCAATAGAACATCTAAGTTCATTTTTTCCAATAGCACTTCTCTGAGAATTAAGAATGTATTATACCAACTATATCATATTATGTGCCTTTTTGGAAAGGGGAGAGGGGTGGGAGGGAAGAGAAGAAAAGAATGAGACATAGATTTGGGGACATAGCTAATGCAAGCATTTATTTCTTTTGGATAAGCATATTTATTATAATTTATTATGTATTCATAATAAATTTTTAAAAAGAATGTATTGTAGCTATAATTTGTCTTCCAACTATTATAAACTTTTGTTAAGTTTTATGCTTTTTTAAAAAATCTTGAATTGGATGATGAAACATTTCGATCGGTTTTTATCTATTCAGTAACATGGTATATAATAATCTCTTTGCCACCTCTGTGACAAGGATCTAAGATCCAGTCAAGAACGCTAAAAAAAAGAGAGTATTGGGGAAGCAACTCAAAGAGAATATTGGGGGAGTGATGGGGAAGTCTCTATATAGCCAGACTCATAAATGTATTTTTTTAAGTCCTTACATTCTCTTAGAGTTGATACTAAGTATTGCTTCCAAGGCAGTAAAGCAATAAGGGTGGGGCTATTTGGGGCCAAGTGACTTGCCCAGGATCACATAGCTAAGAAGTATCTGGGGTCAGATTTGAACCTAGGACTTCCTGTCTCTAGGACTGAACTACATGATTTTTTTTAATTTGGAGTGATAAGAAGAGAAAAAAGATGGCATTTACATAGGCATCTATGGTTTGTACTGTCCTTTCTATGTATTATTTAATTCCAGTGAAAAATAATAAATTCTGCAAGTGCTCAGGAGAAATACTTTCAAATGAAAGGAAAGGAAATTTAAATAACTCAGAGCTATTCTACATCTCCCAGAAACTACAGAAGGAAATGCAATAATGCGTTCAAAGAGCAGAGGAGTTCAGGATGGGACATAACCTACAAAATCTAAACCTAATCAATGAAAGAAAATGGACTTTGAATGAAAGAGGCATTTAAGTTATTCTCACAAAAGAAACTAGAGGTCATTTGCTTTGTAAAACACTGCAAATAAGAAAAGCATAAGAAAGGTAAACAAATACAGCAACTAAGGAAGACACAAGTAAGTGACTAAATAAATTACCCTATAGGAAAAAAAAAGGAAAAGACTAGACAGCAAGACATCTATAGGATTCAAAATAGCAACAACAAAATTACAACAGAAGGACCATTAAGAGTTTTCTTTTTTAAAGTACACAAGAGGAGAGCAACTGGGTGGCTCGTTGGATAGAGAGCCAGGCCTAGAGGCAGAAGATCCTAGGTTCAAATCTGGCCTTGGACATTTCCTAGCTGTGTGACTCTGGGCAAGTCTCTTAACTCTCTTTGCCTATGCAGTGAGCATTCCAATGGAAGGGGTAGATGGCATCTGTTTGAAACTTTGGTGCAGGAAGGATGAGGGGGATGAAAATAAGGAATTAGGCAGTGGAAGGGCTGGAGAATTGGACTTGGATGAAGACCTACAAGAGTTCTGAATCACAAGGATGTGAGATTCTGACCAGAGGTGAGGATGATCACCCCAGAGGAGGCTAGAGATCGGACTGGAGACAAGGACAGCACCAGATGAAAGGCACAGAATCATTTGGGGGGCCCCGTCTCATTACTCTTCTTCCCTCTAAAGCTGAAGATTAGGTGGGAAACTGTAGCAGGAAAGGAAAACTGTTCTCCATAGACGTTCCTTCTTCCTCTTCCTTCAAGGGGCAGGTATAAGAGGAGAACCAGGTCTGGGGTCCAGGGGAAGGTTGCTCCTCCTTGCACTGGATGGAAGATGTTCTGGACCCTCTGGGACCAACTGGAAGTTGCTTTGCCAGCCTCTAGCCTCTAGTTCCTCAGGGAACAGACAACACAAGACAGAGTAGGAAATGGAAACCTTCCTTCAGGAGACATTCAAAGCAGGAGATGGATGGACTGTGGCAATAGACTGCTGGTTGGTCTCTGCCACAAGTCAAATTGTTCCTTCCCAAAACCCAGCTCTGACTCCATCACCCCATCCTGCTCCCTCTACTTAATAAACTCCAGTGACCCCCTCTTACCTCCAGAATCAACTCTAGCATTTCTGGCTTGCAAAGCCCTTCATGGCTCCCCAGCCCCAGCTCTGGCCCTCATTTTCCAGTCTTCATGAACTTCACTCACCTCCAGGCCCAATGGCATCCTCACTGTTCTTCAAGCAAGATACTCGTCTCCCCAACTGTTTTCAGTGGCTGTCCTCCAATCCTGGATGCCGCCCTCCCATTTCTGCCTCCTGGCTTGCTTCCTTCCATTCCCAGCTGACATCTCCTTTCTGCAGGAAGACTTTCCCTGTACCCTCTGTGCTAGTGCCTGCCTTGTGTGATCATTTCCAATTTATCCTGTGTATTCGAACCTTTATCCTTACTTGTTTACCCATTAAGAGCAAGGACTGTCTTCTGCCTTTCTTTTATCCCCTGGACACACAGTAAGCACTTAATAAATGATAATTGATTGACATACCCACCCCACTCTTTTACATAGGTGGGAGAACCCCAGAGGGGTGGTGCATTGTCTATATTTTCAGACTTTGAGGATGTATTGATTAGTTTTGGCTGATTTTTTTCTTTTTTTCCTTTAAAATATTATTTGTTGGTAGGATGGCTCTCTGTGAGGAAATTGAAAAAAGATACTAGGAGAAATGTTGGTGATGTAAAAAAAATCAAAAGATGTCAATAATTTATTTTTTAAAAAACAAAGATATTTTGAGAGAGAAAATGACAGATGTTCAGCTGTTGATGAGATGAATAGAAATGGGATTTGACCTTTTACATGATATTTCTGTCACAATTAAACTTGTTTTTTTTTGTTTTTTTTGCTAAGTTCTGGTTTTGTTTTTTAACTGTACAAAATGTACAGTTTTTGTGTGCTGAATCCCAAAATGTGAATTTCTGTGGACAGAAGCTAATTGTCAAATTCAGTTTACCCTTGATTTTCTCTTCCATTATTTTTGTGGTTAGGCCTTTCCACTCTGCTGAAGATGTTTGCTCCATCTGTCTCCACCTTTGGAATTGTTTAAATAGTTAATGTGGGTTGATTTCTTTTTTCAAAAATTCATGTAGTGGTAAGACCAAATCTAGCTTCATGTTGTATTTTCCTTGTGCCCCTGACCCTCAACAGTTGGTCAGTTGTCTTTGCTTTACTTTAACTGCCTTTTCACACCATGTCTTCATTTCTGAAACAAAATTAAGGAATTTTTAGTGGGCAAAAGTGTTCATATTCCACTTTTTTGAGTTTTCAGAGGTTTTATAAAATGCTTCTTAATCAGTAAAAACCACTATAGCCGAAATAATATATTTCAGTACCACCCACACACATACACCCCCACAATGGAGAAAGTTAAGTGTAGCCAGTAACATTTTTCCAAGAAGATAGTATATAATTTGAACTTAAACCAGTTGAAGGTTTAAAAAAAAACTGCCCCTTTTTAAAACTCCCAAACCATTTGTTGTGCTTTCTTTTTTTTCTATAAGCCACTTCTGAAAACAGGTTTGGGTATATCCAAAGAAAGGAATTTGACTGTTCCACTTGCCAGTCTGGTTTCTGGGCTTTGGGCTGAAAGTTGAGTACAGCTATCTTGGAGGGGTGTGGCGACTTTTCTGCCAACTTACAATAAATCTTCTTAAAGTTGGATTTTTTTCAAAGAAAAATATGTTATATGAAACATCAAAGATCCACCTGAAATAGTTTTTTAGGTTCCAAGCTGGAAGGGCTCCCAGAGGTGATAGGTAAAAGCTAGTAACCAAGGCCCAGGGAAGCTATGTCTTGCCCATGGTGATAAATGACAGAGCTAAGAAGAAACCCATGACCTCTGGCACTAATCCTACTGTCTGTTTGAAAATTATTACTAGGCCAGAATTGTGAATTTTCCTCAAACATAGACCTTTACAGTTTTTTCTTTATTATCTTTTAGAACTAGGACGCAAGACGACAAGCATTTATTTTGTGCTTATCATATGCCAGGCACTGGATAAATGCTGAGTATATGAATGTGAACAAAAAGAAAAATAATCCTTGCCCTCAAAGAGTCTCCATTCTCCTGGTAGAAATCAGCTTATAAAAGGGAAGTGAATAGAGTGGGGAAGGGCATGGTAGAAAAATTAAGAGTCAGAAACCCAGCCAATGAGGGAATTTAAAATGACTGACCTGGGCCTGTTCCCAAAATGGAGGTCTCTAAAAGGAACTTAATAATGATAGAAGGAAGCTCCCCTGATGGCAAGATGTTCTAGAGTAAGAAAGATCCTAGACAATGAGGGAAGTTCCTGAGCCCATAAAGGAAGTCACAATGGCTTTTTAATCTCTGTCTCTTCTTTTTATATGGAATTTATTGGTTTGTTTCCTCTGTATTTTATTTTACTTTTTTTACTATGTTAATGGTGTTGTGGTGGATAGAGCTCTGGACTTGGAATCATGAAGACTTGAGTTCAGATCTTGCCTCGAACACATGCTAATCATGTGACCCTGGGCAAATCACCGCCTCAGTTTCCTAATCTGTAAAATAAGAAGGTTGCACACACACACACACACACACACACACACACACACACACACACACACACACAATGGAAAGCCTTATTTGAAGTGATGCAAAGTGAAGTGAGCAGAATCAGGAGAACTCTTTCACAGTAAGAGCAATAAAGTACAATGATCAACTGGGAATGGCTCAACTATTATCAGCAATGCAAGCAATCCAAGACCGCCCCAGGGACTCATGATGAATAAGGCTATCCACTCCCCTAAAAGGAACTGATGGAGTCTGAATGCAGATTGAAGCCTGCCATTCTTCACTATTTCCTTCATGCATTTTTCTCTTACCTAAGCAAGATGTGCCGCCTTTCACATGATGAACATGGAAATATATATTGTATGATAACACATGTACAACCCATAACATATTACCTGATGTCTTGGGGAGGGGTGGAAGGGAGAGAACATAGATAGCAAAATATCAGAAAACAATTATTAAATGGTATCTACAAGAAATCTGGAAAAAATCTAAAACATAAAACATGCATTATCCAAAAATAAGGTAAATAAAAGGGTTGGACTCAATGACTTTATGGCTTTCTAAAAAAAAACAAAACTCTTTCAGTTCTAAGTTTATCAACAAAAATCTTTAATCTGTACACTAGAACATCTTTTGGGATATCTTAATTGTTTTGAACATTTTTTGGATATATTTTTTAAACTTATCTTATAGATAGAAGCAGAATTAGAATTTCACAGTGTTACAGATTCAGTATCTTTTATTGCTAAAGGAAATTCTAAGTAATATATCTTTATTTAAAAGAATGACCAAAGACTATACTTAAAGGAAAATGATGAAGCTAACTTTCTCGGTGCCTTTAAAATATATACGTATGTGTGTGTAGCTCTGTTTTTGTTTTTTTTTAAAAAGTTGTCATTAAAGATAAAGCTTTCAGAAACTATGACCTGTGACATCTCCCTCTACATTTAACAGCAAAGTAACCTGGCAAAAGAACATTTTGGAGAAATAAATAGCATTTACCTCCTCTGTTATCCTCCCAATCCAGGATTTGGGGACTACTATCAAATTCTATCAGTTTTCTGTCCTTTATGTACGTCTAGAATTATCATGCCTTGGAAGAAGGTTTTCTCATGACATTTTTCTGTTGTGTTTCAGGCAAACAGTGTATGTGCCTTGTGGATCTGGATCGGGCCTGGGCTGCAGAAGAGCGTGGCTATTCTGTCCAATTGATATCTATGGAGCCTGAAAGTTGTTCTCCAAAAAATAACATGATAGTAGGGGTCCCTGTTTAATCCTTAGGATGTTATTCCCATTTGAATTTTTAGTTATCCTAGGAAGCTCCTGTTCGATCTAGGAATCCCCCAGAAACATCTCAAACCCCATTGTCTTTGGCAAAGGAAGCACTGACAGAAACCTGCAAAGCCAGGCTGCCCACAGAGCATCACAAGTCCTGCTTATGGCATGCAATTAGGCAGCTGCTGGTTCTCAAGGTGAAAACCCCCAGCAGCACCAGCCACGTGCCCAGGAATGTTCATTTAGCTATCTTTCAGAGAAAAACAATCCTTTGACTAGAAGGATTATTTCCTTTTCAGCACAGAAGTTTTCCTCCCGGCCTTGCTCATTTGGCATTGCCACCCAGAACTCTTTGCACCTTTTTTAGTAGAGCCTTCCTAAACTCTACATGGAAAGTAAAGCTGAGCCTTTAAGAAAAACTAATTTTTTTTAACAGTTGTACTTCCATTATAAAAAATGTTTGCTTTACATTTTGAATTCGTGGAGTGGTTATTTAGACCTTTCTTATATATCTACCAGATCATAAAGAAAATAGTAGACAAAATATCTCTATCCCCTCCCTTCCTCCCTCTTTCCCTCCCTTCCTTCTACCCCCTCTCTCTAGCGCCCGCTCTCTCTCTCTCTCTCTCTCTCTCTCTCTCTCTCTCTCTCTCTCTCTCTCTCTCTCTCTCTTTCTCCCCCCCTCTCTTTTTAACCAAATTAATGAGTTCACTGGTTTAGTAAACTTCGTAAGGAACATCCCTCTGCCTATGCAGATGGGCACCTATTCTGCATTTACAATGCTCAGGAGCTGCTTCCTGCACTAAGGCTCAGTGACTTGCCCAGAGTTTCATAGTCTCTAATGTGTTGGAGGTAAGCTTTGAACTTGGGACTTTCTGATTCTTGATCTCATTCTTTCTCCAGTCTGCCACACTGCCTCTTTCTTGCCTGCTTTAAAAATACTTTTATGTAATTTTACTCAGATTATTTCACTGAGACAATTTCTTCATTTAAAGGTTTTTGGAAAGAGCAATCTACATGAATGAGTGAATAAATTTTCCAGTGGAGACTTGAAATTAATTAAAGCTTAATTGTAAGATACCAGTCAAGACCCAGATTCACTACTTTAGACAAGAAAGATTTGTGAAGAAAGGAATTATTTAGTTGTAGTACCATCATAATTAACATTTCCTTTATTATCATCTTGCTCAAATATTAATTGCCATTTATTTTTACCTGGGTATATGTGTGTATAACTTAGGAAGATAGTTTTTTTTGTACATTTAGAACATTGTTCTAATTTTCAGCATTCCCATTTTTTTCCATTAACCAAAGCTTAAAGGGCAGAGAACATAGCCCCCACCTCCCTCCTATCATGCTACCAAAGTCTCCAGATCCTAGCTTATACTTATGTGACTTCCACTTTAGATAAGAGTAATTTCATTGTCCTCCCTCTCAATCTTTTGGGGAGCCTGTAGTGAACCTAAAAGATTTTTTGTCTTTTTCTTACACTGAAGGAATACTTTTTAATTATCATGATGCTTATAAGATTACTAATTTAGAACTGAAAGGGACTCTCTAGTGGTCACCTAGTCCAACCCTCTCGTTTTACATATGAGGAAATAAACTCACAAAGATTGAATAAGTGACATGCTTAAGGCCATCCAGTAGTTACTGGCAGAATTCAGATTTTAACTACCCTCAACACCCCAAAGCCTATTTAAATCTCTTTTTAAAATAGGACTACTCACTGCAACAACCTGAGGACTATTTCAATGAGTTCCAGAAGTTTTAAAATAAGATTTAATCAGTTTCTCCTACCCGTACTGATTCATACATGTAGTGACAAAGAGCTCTTCAGATAAGTAACTACCTAATAAATCAGCAGCCTTACTGGGGAGCAGAAGAAAAAAAAACATACACAAAGATTTATGAAGGGATATTCTTTATTCTCATCTGGGGATGAGAAAGATGATGAGGTATTCCAACACTGTCCAGATTGAGGTAATAGTAGGTCAGCTCCCAAAATATCTCCCCAGCTTTCCCCTTTTGTAAAGGAAAATTCCCCTTTCTGCCTTAATTTTCTGGGGTTCTGGCAGTGTGTTACAATGCCTTTTCCCTTTCCTGCAAAGAAAAGACAACCCACCAAGCCTTTGATTGGGCTATTTGCAAAGGAACCAAGGTTTGGAACCAAGATTCTCAATTCCCCAATGTTCTAGAAACTCATTCTCCTTCCCAAGAGACTTTTTTTGGCTTTCCAGTTATAAAATTCTGAGATCCTTGGGGAGCAGTGGAAAAGATAACATACACTACTAGAAAACCATTTTGCCAACAATTTATGTTGCATTCATAACTTCACACCCCACAGTCTCCCTGTGGAGTACGACCTGTGATCTCTTTAGTGTAAACACTCTCCAGTAATGCAGATTATGTCCCCTTCCCACGCTGTCATCCTGAGAGATTCTCGACTAAACCCTTAACACTGCATTGCTGCCCATATAGTCTACCAGCTTTCAGTTATCCCTTTCACCATATGTCTCATCACTTCAAGGAAGCTGTCCTTCCTATCCCTTGTTCATACTTCTTAGCTGGTGCTGTGTTTTCTTCCTACTCACTCCTTCCATCAATCAATGAATAAGCATCATTAAGTCCTAACTATGATCCAGATGTGGGGAATGTAAATAGGGATAGGGGCCGGACCTATGATTCCATTTTTATAAAAAAGGAGACTCCTCCCACCAATGCAGGTCATCTTCTTTTCTGCGAGTTGACCAGGGCACTGAGAGGTTAAGCAATTTGACTAATGTGTGTCACAGACAGAATCTGAACTCAGGATAAACTGACTTTCAGAACAGTTCTCTCTCCACTGTACCAAGATGCCTAAAACAAATGAAACTTGCCCAGAAGCTTACATTCTACAACACAATGTGTTTTGTAATAAATTAATTCATATTCTAATATCTTTTTTAGCTTGCCTCATTGATAATGTCAGGTTAAAAGGCATTTAAATGAACAGAAGAAAACACACTTCTCCAGTTACCTCTCCCTTTGGTTGACCAATTTCAATTCTTCAGGGAAATATCTTATTCTATTACTTAATAATGACCACATAGTGTTACTGGAAAAAGATTAATGCTTAAAGAATAAGCTGTTGTTTTAGGGAATAGGAAAGTTAAGAAATTTTGCCTCTCCTTTCCAGTTTTGAGGAAACTGAGGTTCAGTAAGCCTCTCACTCGTCCATTGTGTAATATAGAGAGTGGGGGTCATATAGTTTTTTCTAGCTTTGGCTGAGTTCTAAATCAGTAAGGGTTCTGGAATCTTGAGAAAAAGACAGTTGATTAGGGTCTCTCATGGAGGGAGGTTGTCTGATCAGCCGAGCTGCCTCATTACCTAGCTGTAGTATTGAAATTTAGCCTAGCTTTGATATATTTACTTAAGAAATTATTATTTTGGATAAACCCTTTATATTTTCCTTCCCTAATATTATTTCCTACCTTCCCTCCCTTACCTTATATGTCTGTGGAGTTAATAAGGAGAGTAATTAGAGAGGAGTTCAAAATCTGTGAGGGGTTAATTATTATTGGACAATATTAAATATAAAAAAACTAGACAGTCATCATTTATTTTGTAAGCTGAGTTAAAGGCTGGTCCTTACTCAGACTCCATCTTTGCCTCCCTTCCCCCACCTGAGGTTCCTGAGACAACTGTTAGGGCTTTCCTTTGATCCACTTTCCTGACAAATCATCCTTTAAAGATAATAAACCCTTTTGTGTTTCAACAGACCTATTAGTATAATTTGTCTGTTAGTTATCAAGAGAAGGAAGAAGAGGGAAAGAACCAACATACTCTGGGCTTGAAGGGAAGCCGGGTATCCATCTTGGAGGAAGGTGTAACTTCAAAACAAGTCCCTTCCTGTGAAATTAACTAAGCCTGTTGTTAATTTCAGTATAATCTATTTCCCTCAGCCTGTGTTTGAGTCTAAGTCCCAGTCTGTAAAGCCTGCTGTTTGTCTGTTTAGTTTAATTTCTCCTCTCCCTGAAGATCTCTGTTTCCCTTCTGTGTTATACTCCTGACTTCAGCCATATTATATCCTGAATCTCCTTAATCCCAGCCTACCTGTAACCTAGATTACTCACTTAGCAAGTCTCTGACAACTTCCTTTCAAATTCCCTTATACCACACACTTTTCCTCAAATTATCCCCATAACAATTGTCACACAGCCGAGTCAGAACCCAATCTCTGTTGTCTTCTCAGTCTTTCCAGTACCCTATGCTTCCTCTCTAATTTACCTCTCTAATAAACCAATTTGTTCCTCTATTGCACTATCTCATATTGGGGTGACAGCATATGTTTGCCCTACTTATGTCACGATTTGGCTAATTTTGAAATCAGATTAGACTTCCAAAGAACATACTAACAGATTGAGAAGAAAGGAGCTCAAGTAGTATATTAGCCTAGAAAAAAAAATTAGCCTGAAAATAAATCACAATATAAATAATTCATCTATACTTAATCAGGCATTTGACTATGCAGCATCATAGACTTAAGAGTTATAAAAGATCTTAGAAGTTTTTTCTTCTACCTCCCTCATTTTACAGATAAGAAAATAATCCCATATGGGTGAAGCATTTATCCAAGATTACATGGGTCACAAATTGGATTGAAATACGAGTCTTTAGAACCCAGCACCCTTTCCAAAGATCACACTGATTATTTATGCTCTCTTCTAATAGTATTGTTTTAATGAATCATCATATCAAGGAAAACAAAAGAGAATCAAATTTCTTTCAATTTTGCTCCTCTTCTATTTTTCTTTTCTATTTTAAAAAACCTTTACCTCCTCTCTTGGAATCAATACTAAGTAGCAGATGCAAAGCAGGTGAGTGTTAAAGGCCAGGCAATTGGGGTTAAGTGACTTGCCCAGGATCACACAGCTAGGAAGTGTCTGGAGCCAGATTTGAACCCAAGTTTTCCCTTCTCCAGCCCTGGCTTTCTAACCACAGAGCCACCTAGCTACCCCTCTCTCATAATTTTTTTCATCTTCTTTTGTCTTTCCACTATACATACTTAATGTATCTTCCTACAATGTCCTCCCCAGTGGTTGGTTTATCAAATATTATCTAAAAGTGGACTTAGGATCAGAAGACTTGGGTTCCCTGTCACTACTTAAATGACCTTGATCAAGTCACTTAACTTCTGTGAGATTCTGTTTCCTTATCTATAAAATGAGAAGCTTGTACTAGAGGGCCCCTGAGGTCTCTTCCCATTTTAAATCTATCATGCTGAAATCCCATAATAATAGCCAGATACATTCCTGCATACACAATGCACTCCCCTTTTATGATGTTCTTAATTTAATATTGCTGAAATACCTAGTGATGACATATTGAGACTGACTCACTGGCTGACTACATAGGGTACATCTGTTGTAGAATTAATTGTAGGTTGTCCTGTCAGGGAAGTATGTGAACCAGGGGAAAAAATAATACTCATGAGTTTATGTGTTTCTGCTCAGTTGTTCTCCCACTCTCAGAAGAGCTCATTCTGTTTAATTTTGGAATCCTCAAACTATAATAGACAGTTTTCAGGTCAAGACTTCACTCGACCCATCACTGGCAAATGAAGATCAATCCTGATTTTAATGACTCCCAAAGAAGGAGATCCCATTCTCTTCCACAATAATTAATTCCTGTATTTAATAGTTCTATCAGGAAATTCTTATATCCAACCCAAAGCCCTCATGTTACAGTACAAATCATTCTCCTTTTGTTCTATCTTTGGGTTGTGCTTACTATTTTTTTCTACAGGCTTACTTTACTTGAAAATAATTACCTCTAAACCATGTCTTCTCCTTGGAGAATAACCTTAACACATTTTTTTCTAAAGAAATCGGGACTTGGAGGCTTAAGGCTTGGGTTCAAGGGTGCCATGTGACTTGGGTCAAGCCATTTAACCTATCAGCCTCAATTTTCCCATCTATGTAAAAGATTATCGTGAGGATCTAGTCCATAATGGTTATGTGATAGCATACATTGGACATTAAGCTACTCTCAGTTACTGCTATTATATCATTTTTTTCTGGCTTTATGGCTCTCCCAGAAACTCTGTCCAAGCTTCCATCTCATTTTCTGTAGCCAGAAATTCTAGAAACAGGACCTTAAATGGCTTCTTATCCATGCTTTCCACAATGACAACATTAGTTTTTTGTTCAACAATATTAACACCTGCTATTTGTTCAAAATTGTGGGGGTTACAAAGTACAAGACCCAGTGTCTCTGCTGGAGTCACCATCTATTTGGGGAAAAACAGCCATTGATGAAACAATGAAGACAGCACAAGGGACATGAGTGATTAGCTGCCAAAATGAATCAGGATAAACAGTCCATGAGGAGTGAGTAAATTCTGGGATGCTTTCTCCCACCCCTTTCTTCCCCTTTTGAATAATTGGAGGAGATAAAACGTAGCATCCCAAAGGGTGTGTGGCAATGAACAAGTGGAAAGAGGAGAAGGGACTATGGGAATAGGAAGTAGGCATAGCAATGGGAGAGAAGAAAATTACTCTGGAGAAATCATTTTTTCCATTCATCTTTCATGAAAAAGATAAAACCAAAGGTCTTGTTCCTACCTTATTTGAGAAATTAATGGATTGCTACAGAGCTGAAAACATCATGAAGAACAGCTAAAACTTGGAGAAAATTAAACCCCATTGCGTCCTTTTCCTTCAACTCCTTCAACCTGCAGGCATTAGCCAGCCAAGATATGACATGTGAGGATTGCCATGAAAAGATGCCTTGTATTCTATGACTCTGGATAGACTCCTACAATGTGAGTGTGTATATACATATAGGTACGTAAAGACCATGGGGCATAAATACAACATTTATATATGTGTGTGTGTATATATATATATATATATATATATATAAATACATTTATATATTTTTATTTTTATAAATTAAAATAAATTTTATTGATATAGTATATAAATGTTTTATTTATATATTATTTATATATTTTTTATTTATTTATCATATTTTGTTCACATATTCCATTTATTATTTATATATTTTTGTTTATGTGTCTTTATTCTTATTTCTATATTTTTATATATTATATAAATGTTTTTATTTATTTATATTTATATTTATATAAATGTTTTTATTTTATTTATGTATTATATAAATTTTATATATTATATTTTTTAATTTTATATCATGTTTTATTATTTTATTTATATTTTTTATTTATCATATTTTTGTTCATATATTTCATTTATTATTTATATATTTTTGTTAGCATGTTTTTATTTTATTTATATATTTTATAGATGTTTTAATTTATTTATATTTAAGTTTTTTATTTATGTTATATATTATATGAATGTTTTTATTTTTATTTATGTATTATAAAAATTTTATATATTATATGTTTTTATCTCATATCACATATTTATTTATTTTGTGTGGTGCATTTATTTATATATTTATTTGTTGTGCTTCGTTCATGTATTTCACTTATTATTTTTATGTTTTTGTTTGTGTGCTTTTATATATGTATATATTTAAATATTATGTGGATTTTTAAATTTATATTTATATTTTATTTATATATTATATACATGTTTTTATTTTTATGTGTATATTATTTTTATTTATGTATTATATGAATTTTGTTATATATTTTTATTTTATATTATATATTTTATTCATTTTTATTTTATTTGTATATTTTAATTTATTTTACTTATATATTATATAAATGTTTTATATTTTATTTATTGTTATAAATATATATTTTTAATAAATCATAAATACAAGTTACATAGAAACATAATTTTGCATGTCACAATTAATTTTATAATGCATACGTATACACACATTTGTGTATATGCACGTGTGGGTTCACAGACGTGGTCAGAGCAACTCACAATACTAGAATTATGAACCCTGATGTCTCCCCCCCCCTCCACTTTTGTCCTTTCCATATTTGCTGATGGGGACAGCATTTATGTTGGACAAGTTAGCTCTGGTGCCAATCTGGGCCACTCTACAGCTGTGTAGAATTTGTCCCTCAGAGGAAACAAGGTCTGGGCTGGAGGTGTCTTCTGCTCCACCCCCTTGGCAGCAGCTCTGGCTCAGAGAGGCATGTAGTCTCTCTGTTGCCACCTGCTCCTTCCTGGCAACAGATGATAGTGCAAAGAGTCATGGCCTCACTTTCACACGAATGGGAGGTCTTTTTACTCCAGTCTAAAAATGCCGCTTTAGAACTATTCTTCTGTTTCTTTCTCTGCCTCATTCAAAAATGGATCATCTTGAGAAACATCCCTCTAAATGATGATGAGGAAGCAAATTCTCATCTCTGTCAGCCCAACCACAATTGGGAAATGTGTATTTATCCAGTAATCATAAAAAATTCTGTGGTTCAGGGTTTCCAGTTATCAAGTCTAAAGCTCTTTAGTTATGTTCATCGAGGCAAGTGGAAAATGACATTGAAGCACCTTCCCATCGAAAGTGTAAGATCTCACATTCGTTTTTGCCTTTGACCCTTTCAAAAACAAGATTTTCAGTCTGAACAGGGAAGCCCTTTACCTTACACTTCAAATGAAGTTAATATAATCGTAGATCTAAGGGCCTTTGGATGAAATGTAATTCTAACCATCCATCTTACAGATAAGGCAAATTAAACCCAGAGAGGTGACTTATCTGAGGCCAAACAAGTAGAAAATGGCAGAGCCCAGGGCCTTTGGCTGCATGTATAACCCCTTTTCCACTACCACACAAATTAGTCTCAGTATTTTAGTGGGTATTGGGGGGTAGTCACCCTGAAGTTTGGGGGAGGGATGAAGGAATCAGTAGAGAGAAAATCCTCTCAAGTGTAGCTGAGCCTTTTATTTCATTAGACTAAAGGAATCTAGAGGACCACTTCACGAGTTTCCATTTGTTGCATTTACATGCCACGGTTCTGTTCCTACCCTCATCTCCTGAACACACACGTGTTACCATATCCATCTTTTTTCTTTTTTCCAATCAGAAGCCTTCCCATCCTAAACTTCTGAACTGATTTAAGTCACCACAAAGCATTTACCCTTATTCAGTTTTATTGTCTTTTCTCATTCTCTAACATTTTATGGTCAATTTAAATTCTAGTATGATCTTTCAAAGTACTTACACTTTTCTGTTACCTGCTAACTTAATGAGCATGTCCCCTTCCATTTTAGAATCCAAGTCATTGATAAAATCCTAGGTGTTTTTCTTTAAAGGTAGACCCAAAACTAACTTCAAAACACCCCGAAGTTCATCTCCTATTTAAAATAAATCCAATGGTAACCACCATCTAGCTACAATCCTCTTGCCATCTGTGCCCTCCAACCTAATATTTGTATGATCTGGATCACATTTTTTCAGTTTATTGATGAATATGTCTTGAACAAAGACAAGTTATATCTATCAATCCTTCGTAATAGACCTGTACCTATCTTTGTAATGGATTAAAGTAGACATTCTAACAGGGCTTGTACTTCATGAAGCCTCCTAGGGGTTGCCAATGCCCTCTACTCTTCACGGTGCTTCCAATTTGATTTTTAAATTGTTTTCCACTAGTTCTTGTAGCATGGAAGTCATACTTATCAGTTTGTAGTTTCTTTGTTTCTCTTCTTTTAACCTTCAAAATGGCTTTATGTTTTTATCAAAAACTGTCTTTAAACAGAAAGAAAATGTTTCCCCCAAAGACCCCCAACCCTACTGGTAATATTTTATCAATACTTAGGTAGCACTTGGGTTGCCTATCTGGTATGCATCATGTTGATATATAACTGTCCCATTTTTAAAATTGTAAATGGTGTCTTTCATAACACCTTTGACTTACAAACACCATTTGAATGCACATCATCATTTTTTTACTCATCATCCATCTTTGGGTTACAATTCTTAAAAATTGTGTTCAACAGTCCATCTTTTTGCTTTTAAAAATAAGAGTTAAATAAAACAAAGTCAAAAGGCTGATAAAATAGAAGGAAACATGAAATATCTCAATGAGAAAGAGACAGACCAAGAAAACCAATCTAGAAGAGATAATCTGAGAATCATTGGTCTTCCTGAAAAAGCAGAAATTAATAGAAACTTGGACTCCATACTAAAAGAAATTATTCAGCAAAATTGCCCTGAAATTCTACAACAAGAGGGCAATATAGACATTGAAAGGATCCATAAATCACCCTCTACACTAGACAATGAGAAGACAACCCCCAGGAATATAATAGCCAAATTCAAGAGCTACCAAGTAAAAGGAAAAAATCTTACAAGAAGCCAGAAAGAGACAATTCAAATATCAAGGAGCACCAATCAGGAGCACACAGGATCTGGCAGCCTCCATGCCAAAAGACTGCAAGGCTTGGAATATGATATTCAGAAAGGCAAGAAAACTGGGCCTTCAACCACGGATCAACTACCCATCAAAACTGACTATATACTTCCAGGGGAAAGTATGGGCATTCAACAAAATTGAAGATTTCCAAGTATTTGCACAGAAAAGACCAGGACTAAATGGAAAGTTTGATATCCAGCCACAAAAATCAAGAGAAACATGAAAAGGTAAATAA
>NC_058135.1:54522911-54552257 GCF_016433145.1 Gracilinanus agilis
TAGGCAATGAGGAGACTAAGCTATCACTCTTTGCAGATGATATGATGGTTTACTTAAAAAATCCTAGAGAATTAACTAAGAAGCTGGTAAAAATAATCAACAACTTTAGTAAAGTTACAGGATACAAAATAAATGCACATAAATCATCAGCATTTCTATATATTTCTAACACATCACAGCAGCAAGAGGTAGAAAGAGAAACACCATTTAAAATCACCCTAGACAATATAAAATACTTAGGAATCTATCTACCAAAACAAACACAGGAATTATATGAAAACAACTACAAAACACTTTCCAAAGAAATAAAATTGGATCGCAACAATTGGAAAGCCATTGATTGCTCATGGGTAGGATGAGCTAACATAATAAAAATGACAATTCTACCCAAATTAATTTACCTATTTAGTGCCATACCTATCAAACTACCAAAAAACTTCTTTACTAAATTAGGAAAAACTATAACGAATTTCATTTGGAATAACAAAAATCAAGAATATCAAGGGAAATAATGAAAAAAAATGTGAAGGAAGGGGGCCTAGCATGACCAGATATTAAACTATACTATAAAGCAGCAGTCATCAAAACAATATGGTATTGGCTAAGAGACAGAAGGGAGGATCAGTGGAATAGACTTGGGGTAAATGACATCAGCAAAACAGTGTATGATAAACCCAAAGAGCCTAACTTTTGGGACATAAATCCACTATTTGACAAAAACTGGTGGGAAATTTGGAAAACAATATGGGAGAGATTAGGTTTAGATCAACATCTCACTCCCTACACCAAGATAAATTCAGAATGGGTGAATGACTTGAATATAAAGAGGGAAACTATAAATAAGTTAAGTGAACACAGAATAGCATACCTGTAAGATCTCTGGGAAAGGAAAGATTTTAAAACCAAGCAAGAGTTAGAGAAAATTAAAAAATGCAAACTAAATGGTTTTGATTATATTAAACTAAAAAGCTTTTGTACAAACAAAAACAATGTAGTCAAAATCAGAAGGGAAACAACAAATTGGGAAAAAATCTTTATAACGAAAAACTCTGACAGGGGTCTAATTACTCAAATATACAAGGAGTTAAATCAATTGTATAAAAAATCAAGCCATTCCCCAATTGATAAATGGGCAAGAGATATGAATAGGCAATTTTCAGGTAAAGAAATCAAAAGTATCAATAAGCACATGAGAAAGTGTTCTAAATTTCTAATGATTAGAGAAATGCAAATCAAAACAACTCTGAGGTATCACCTCACACCTAGCAGATTGGCTAAAATGAAAGAAGGGGAGGGTAATGAATGCTGGAGGGGATGTGGCAAAATTGGGACATTAATGCATTGCTGGTGGAATTGTGAAATGATCCAACCATTCGGGCTGGCAATTTGGAACTATGCTCAAAGGGCTATAAAAAATTCCTGCCCTTTGATCCAGCCATACCATTGTTGGGTTTGTGCCTCAAAGAGATCATAGATAAACAGACTTGTATGAAAATATTTATTGCTGTGCTTTTTGTGGTGGCAAAAAACTGGAAAAGGAGGGTATGTCCTTCAATTGGTGAATGGCTGAACAAATTGTGGTATATGCGGGTGATGGAATACTATTGTGCTAAAAGGAAAAACAAACTGGAGGAGTTCCATGTGAACTGGAAAGACCTCCAGGAATGGATGCAGAGCGAAAGGAGCAGAGCCAGAAGAACATTGTACACAGAGACTGATATACTGTGGTAAAATCGAATGTAATGTACCTCTGTACCAGCAGCAATACAATGACCCAGGACAGCTCTGAGGGATTTGTGGTAAAGACACTACCTACATTCAGAGGAAGAACTGCAGGACAGGAAACATATAAGAAAAACAACTGCTTGAACACATGGGTTGATGCAGACATGATTGGTGGCTGTAGACTTGAAACTACCACACCAATGCAACTATCAACAGTTTGGAAATAGACCCTGAACAAGGACACATGTTACAACCAGTGGAAATGTGCGTCGACTGTGAGTGGGGGGACAGCAGGGGGTGAAGGGGAAAGTAGGGTCATGAATCTTTTAACCATGTTAAAAATGAATATTAATAAATGTTTAAAAAATAAGTTATCGCTGCCTCCTTTGTTTTCATCATTCTCTAATATACTCCCCCACTAAACATATTCTTTGTTGTAACCAAGAAAGCAGTTCATCAATACAAACTGATGACGACAATGTAGGCAACATTCCATGTCAGTTGAGATCCTCTTTACCAAAAGGAGAAGCGCATCAGTTCTTCCCTGAATAAAGATTGATCATAACAACAATTACTTGATATTCAAGCTCATTTAAAAAACATTCAAAAATGTTCTTTCAGTGGTACTCCCTGGTGGCAGACTTTGGAACATATTAAGTTCAAAGTTGCTAGTGACCTGCATGGCAATGGGGAGATGCATTAAAGGTGAAAGTAGCTGATCAGTATCTTTCCAGTGAGGATTTAGACAGGGGTGCCACGAGGGATATCATTCAGAAATGTAACACTGGCAAAAGAGGTGGGTCAGTGATGGATAACCGAGGATACAAAATAGACAGCTCAAAGTGGTACCTACAAAATGTAAAAGGACTTGGGGGAATGGGCTCCAATGCTCTGGGTTAATAGTCCAGAGGTTCTATGGGAAAATGTGGAAATTAATCACCAGGGATAAGAAGGTAATGATGCATTGAGATTTGCACTAGTGGAAGGAATACCTTTGCCAATAAAATCATGGGCCCTTTTAAGTATAGAAATATGAGCTATTGTAATGAGCACCACTGGGAGAATGTTGGAGTTAAAAAGTTATGCTTTGTGGCAGGAAAGCATCTCGGGATTATTGAAATTGCTTCAAATCTTCAATTCTGGGACAGTTTATTGCCTAACTGCAGTGCTCTTAGAGAGCCAAGATATTCTGACTGATAGACTAATTCATTATTTATTTGCCCAGTTGCATGTTATAATCTACACAATATGCATTCTTCATCTACTTGGCTTTTTCTATGTGGAAAAGAACACCAACTGACCATGTAGCTACCTTTTCATGCTGGAGATGCCTTGACTCCTTCCTCCCTCTCCTCCTAATAATGAGTTCCTGCCCAGGATCTCCATCTGGGAAAATGCTTGAGACATTCCTAGCTCCATTTTTGAATCTCCAGAATTTCACACCTTTCCTCTCTCCTTACCCTGCCCCTTCCCACTCTTTTATGTGCTCTCTCTCCAATGAAAATGCAAGCTCCCTGATGGTAGAAACTGGCTTTCTCTTGTATTTGCATTCTCATCACTTTGTATAGTGCTTGGCATATATACAGCAGTAAGCACTTAATAAATGATTTATCATAAGTAATTATGATGGTTTTTGTAGTGTTTTAAGTTTGCAAAGTGCTTTACAAATATCATCTATCTATATCAATGATTATTTTCTTTTGAGTGATTATGTATCTCATTGAGAAGGCAATCTTAAGGCTTGAAGTATTCAGCTTCATTTCTTGCTAATACTTAGCAAATTGTTGAACAAATTTAGCTCCATAGAGTCTTGTGTGATCTTCAAACTTCATTTGTTGAAAGGACCTTAAAGGCTGCATTTTATTCTACTGAGTCAAATACTTTTTTGTAATAAGCAATAGCCAAAGTTAGATCTTATCTTTTCTATACCCTTCAATTAGTTGTCTTGTAATGATGAGGTGGCCTGCTGCATAAAAGCATCTGGGAAAGATTTTTTTTCATGTAGAACATCCTCAATACATGCATAGATCACTCACTTTGTAAAACTTAACATTTATTTTATTTTACTTTTTAAAATTAATAATCATTTCTTTTCTTTCTTTCTCATATTCCCCTCCATTGAAAATGAAAAAAAAACCTCTTGTAACAAATAACTATAATCAAGAAAAACAAATTCCTGCATTGGCCTTTTCCAAAAATGTGTATCTCATTCTGTATCTTGAGTCCATAAACTCTCTGAAAGGAGATGGGTAGCATGTTTCACCATGAGGTCATGATTGGACATTGTATTGAAATGATCACAATTCTTGAGTCTCTCAAGTTTGTTTGTCTTTACAATGTTGCATATAAATTATTCTCTTGGTCCTGCTAACTCTGCTTTGCTTCAGTTCATATCTACAAGCCCTCTCAGGTTTCTCTGAAATGACCCCATCCATAATTTCTTGTGCTAAAATTTTTCATTACATTCATATTCAATAATTTGTTTATCCATTCCAGCTAATGGGCATCCCTTGCGCAAATCTGAAAATAGGTAGGATAATGAAAAGGTCTTCATAATTTATGAAAGAGTGAAATGGGACAGACATACAGACATACAGCAAATAATAGTAAAATATTATGGTAACCTTGTATTTGACAAAAGCATAAATCCAGATTTTTAAGATAAGGAATCACTATTTGGTAAATATTGCTAGGACAACTGGAAAGTAGTTTGGCAGAAGCTAGGTACAGACAAATATCTTACTTATAGACCAATATCATTATCTTACTTATAATACTTATCATTCTCTTGCTTATAGACCAATATCATTCACTTAGAGAAGATCAAAATAGATACAAAATCTGGGCATAGAAAGAGATTAAATTAGAAGAACAGGGACCATATAACCTATCAGATTCATGGATAGGAGAGGAATTTGAGAATTAAGAAAAGATGGAGAGTATTGTGAGAAGTAAAATAGATAATTTAAAGTACATTACAATGGAATATTTTCATGCAGATATAAGAAATGTCATCAAGATTAGAAGGAAAGCAGAAAATTGTGGGGGTGGTGGATTTTATGGACAGCCCCCTAGATAGAAGTCTCATATCTAAAATATATGGAAAACTTTGTCAAATTTATAAGAATAAGAGTCATTCTCCAATTGATAAGAGGGCAAAAGATAGGCACAGACAACTTACATTTGAAGAAATCAAATCCATATATAGGTATATGAAAAATGCTCTATATCACTACTGATTAGAAAAATGCAAACCAAAACAATTCTTCAATATCATCTCACAGGTAGTCATCAGATTGCTAAAATGACAAAAGGAACAAATGGCAAATGTTGGAGTAGCAGTGTAAAAAATGAGGACACAGTTGGTAGAGCTGTGAACTGATCCAACCATTTTGGAGAGCAATTTGGGATTACACCCAGAAAATTATAAAATTATGTGTACCCTTAGATCCAGAAATACCATTGCTGGGTCTGTTCCCTGAGGAGATCAGAGAAGAAGAAAAGAACCTATCTGTTCCAAAATATTTATAGCAGCTTTCTTTGTGGTGGCAAAGAACTGGAAATTGAGAGGGTGCCTATCAATTGGGGGATGACTAAAAAAATTGTGGTATATGATTGTGATAAAATATACTGCACCATAAGAAATGATGAGCAGGCTAATTCTTTAAAACTTGGAAAGAATGACATGGGATTATGAACAATGAAATGAGTATAACCAAGAGAAAATTACATGCAGCTACAGATTTCATACTTAATGAATAACTTGTAAATATTACTTCCAGAGAATGAACTGGAAAATGGAAACATTAAAGACATAATTTATATATACATATCTGTCTGCTGGATGATACCTTCTCTGATTTAGGGATGGGAGAGGAGGGCTAAAACACTTGTAAAAAAATTCCATTAATTTAAAAAAAAGGAAAAAATTTTAGAAAAGACTGTTGAGAGCCAGTAGACCTTGCAACATGAAGCTCCCAACTTTGCCTTTGATAATAATTCATCCTTTTTGAGATTCACTTTTCTCATCTGTAAATTGTGACTCTTATTGGCAGCATCTGCATCATAAAGAATAGAAAAAAGGTATGGTCCTAAGGAATATTATTATCTGTGGCACATATGGTATAACGATGATATTAGAAAATAAGTATTGTTTTATTAGTTTATTTTTACAATGGGCATCATGAAGCCGACTTTGGTAACTTTTATTCACCTCTCAAAGTAGAACCTATAAAACAATCCTTTCTTTTAACTGTGGAATTTTTATGCATTAGAGGCAGCATCATACACTGGAAAGAGCATTGGATTTGAAGTCTGAGCACCTGAGTTTGAATTCCAATCTTGCCATTTATTACCAATGTGACATTGAGCAAATCACTTAATTTTTCTGTGCTTCAGTTCCATCATTTGTCCAATGAAAGGGTTGGCTTACTTGACTTCTAAAGTTCTGTGTCTAAATATATTTCGTGATTCAATTATGAATTCAGTCAATCAATTAACAAGCAGTTATTTAGAATTTACTATTTGCTAGGCACTGTCCTAAGTGCTAAGGTTATAAGGAAAAAGCAATTTCTCTCTCCATCCCCTTCTGTCTTAAGGAGTTTGCATTCTTTAATTTCATTTTTATTATGTTCCTTAACAAGCAACAACAAAAATTTCTACATTAAAGAAGAACAGAATAAGATGATTATATGAAAAGAAGAATCTATACTAGATATGTCTTGTATTTAAGAGTATATCACTAATATATTAGTTTGAAAATTGTCCTACTCAAGTTTCCTTATGAACCTTTTCTTGAAGTCCTTCCTGTAAATTTAAAAAAAACCCACTTATATTTCTCATATTTTGGCAACCCTATCACTGGCTCCCATTTGCCCTTCAAATCCCTCCCCATCATAAAAATATGCAATCACTTCTTCAAATAAGCACTGTTAAGTAAAATAAATCCACACATTTGCCATGACTAATTCTGCACCTTGAGTGCATCACTTCTCTGTTAAGAAGTGGAAGGCACATTTCCTTATCATTTCTCAGGAGCTGGGATTGGTCATTTTGTTGACCAGCATTTGTAAATCTTTCAAACTATGTTTCCTTTAGAATATTGTTGTTACTGTATAAATTGTCCTTGTGGTTCTATTAACTTTGCATTAGTTCATACATGTCTTCTCAAGTTTCTCTGAAATCATCCCTTTCATGATTTCTTAAACTACAGTAATATTCCATTGCATTATTGTACTATAATCTGTCATTGGTTCCTCTACTGATATGCACTGCTTTTTTCCCAGTTCTTTTCTACAACAAAAAGAGCTACGATAATTTTATATCTATATATGTGGACATGTATATATGTATATATATATATATATAATTATATACATACATATGCCTCTGAGTGTGCGTATATAACTTTTTTCTTTTTATTCTCTCTGGGGTATATAGGTCTAGAAGTGATATCACTTAATGATAGGCCCAGTTTTGTGATTTTGGGGACATAATGCCAAATTACCTCCCAGAGACGTTGAATCAATTCACATAGGAGCTCAAATTCTAATGGGGAACATTATGTAACTTGTTCCACTCAGCTAACCATATTGTATGAACTAGCCTCTTTGATTTGCCATTTAGGCAATCAGAAAGACCTGCCAAGCCCCTGATACTTCCTCTTTGCCTCTCTTTGCTGCCCTTGTGACTCCTTCACTCACAGTATCTAGCAAGAGGCCAGACTGACCCTATAGCTCCCAAGAAATGAACCTGGGTCCTTGGACTTTTTTCTTCATTCTTTTCTGTTCTAAATAGCCAGTGCAGAATAAAGGCACCAGGAGTAAAGAGTGATCTTTGAGACCTTTAGCCCAAAGCAAAAGTTCATCCAGCATTCATGCCACACCTGGACATGAACTTGGTGGGGTCCATGCAATGTAGGAACTGAGCTAATTTTTGACATCACTCCCCAGAGTCCAAGATGGTACAATTGAGAATATGTCCTCGAGGTATTGGAAAAAATTTTGTACATTCCTTCTTGTTATCTCTATGGGGCAAATAACTGTTTGTAAAACACATATTCTAATGAGGGAGGTAACATGAATGTAAATAGCTGCATGCAAGGTACATGCTGATCAGGTAGAATGTGGCCTTAGAGGAGAGGCACTGGCATATGGAAGGCCAGGGAAAGAACTCTCTCAAAAGGAGGCTTTGAACCAACACTTGAAAGTAGCTCAGGATGCTAGGAGACAAAGATGAAGAGGCAGCACAGCCCAAGCATGAGGAACCACCATTGCAAGGTCCCATACAGGGAATGGAATGTTGAGTGTGATAAATGACAAATCTTCTAGTAGTTAATCTATAGAATGTGTAAATGGGAGTAATGTACAAGAAGACTGGGAAGGTAAAAAGAGACGGGTTACAAACTTTGAATGCAAAATAGAAGAGCTTGTATTTGACCCTACAGGTAATACAGAATCATTGATGTTGACTGAGTAGGGGACCTACATTATCAAACCTCTGCTGGAAGAAAAATCACTTTGGAAACTTTGTGGAACAAGTAGTGCTATGGAAAGAGAAGCAATTTTTTCCATAAGGAGACTATTAATTGAAACGTGGTTCATTTCCTTCAGTAATATTCCAGTTCTTTGCTTTTGGATTAAGAACTCACATTTAGAACAACATGAAGTTATTTTTCGTAGGAATCCTAAAAACTGTGTGATGCTGAGTACTCTGTACTCTCCTATATAAATTCTACTATGGTAAATCATTATGATATGAAAGTGACCTTAAATTATTGAAGAATATGATAGTGGGATTTGCCAAAAACTGCTGGGAAAATTGGAAAACAATATGGGAAAAATTAGGTTTAGATTAGCATCTTATACCCTATACCACAATAAATTCAAAATGGGTAAATGACTTAAATATAAAGAGTGAAATCATAAATAAATTAAGTGAACATAGAATAGTATACCTGTCAGATCTCTGGGAAAGGAAGGAATTTAAGACCAAGCAAAAGATAGAGAACATTGCAAAATGTAAAATGAATGACTTTGATTATATCAAATTAAAAGGTTTTTATACAAACAAAATCAGTGCAACCAAAATTAGAAGGAAAGCAATAGACTTCCGGGCTAAGATGGCCACAGAGTAGTAGCAAGGGGCTCTTTCTCCTCACCACTGACCAATGTGAAAAGCCTCAAAAAACAAAAAGAAAAGGAGCAGAATCAGACAATTGAAGGGGCTCTACTGCAGGGTGCTGACTCGAAGCTAGGCGATGTTTAGTCATTTCCAAGCTATAAGGGGATAAAATTACTCATACCAAAGTGCAAATTGATAACCCCTCCCCCATCACACCTACCACACTAGAGTGAGAACAAGAACACCAGAGGCAGAACCAACGCAGTCATTAGGCTCTTGGGGGAAGCTGGCTGAGGACAACTACCATGAGAGCTCAGGACCCCAGAAGACTGAGAAATGAGGAGTCTGGGTGCAGAGACAGGGTAGAGCGGGGCTGCCCACAGCAGATACCAGGGAGACTCATAAAAAATAGCCTTAGGGCAAAACCACTGAAGCTTGATACACAGAGAGCTGCCTACCCTCCTCACATAGACTTCTGGATGAGAAGGCAAGAGAAAACTAATTTAACAATGGCTGGCAAGGACCAAGCTACAAACATCAAAAGAAAAATAAAAGAAAAGAAAAGAAAAGAAAAGAAAAGAAAAGAAAAGAAAAGAAAAGAAAAGAAAAGAAAAGAAAAGAAACAGCCTTTGACTCTGGATGAATTTTACCTAGGGAAACAACAAACTACAGAGGAGACAGCAGAGGAGGACAAACAAGCAAATACATCTAAACTTTCAAATAAATGGAAATTGGTCACAAGATCTCCAAGAAATCAGGCTGGAATTTGAGAACCAAGTTTAAAAAGCAGAAGAAACTTGGCAAGAAAAATGGGAAGTAGTTCAAAAAGAAAATAACAGTTTAAAAGACAAAATTTCACATTTGGAAATTGAGGTCCAGAAATCAAATGAAATAATAAGCAAATTGAAAACCAGAAATGACCTGCTGGAAGCCATGAAAAGCAGGATAGACCAGACCAAAAAGGAAAATCAAAAGATTATAGCTGAAAACAAGTCTTTAAAGACTAGAATTGGGCAAGTAGAAGCTAATGATCTTACAAGACAGCTAGAATTAATAAAGCAAAGTCAAAAGACTGACAAAGTAGAAGGAAACATGAAATATCTCACTGAGAAAATGACTGACCAAGAAAACAGGTCTAAAAGAGACAATTTGAGAATAATTAGTCTTCCTGAAAAAGTAGGAAAAAAAAACAGGAATCTTGACATCATAGTACAAGAAATTATCCAAGAAAACTGCCCTCATGTTCTTGAACAAAAAGACAAAATAGACGTTGAAAGAGTCCACTGATCACCCTCTACATTAAATCTTTAAAAGACAACCCCCAGGAATGTAATTGCCAAACTCGAGAATTTCCAAGTTAAGGAGAAAATATTACAAGAAGCCAGAAAGAGACAATTCAGATATCAAGAAACACCAATCAGTATTACACAGGATCTGGTAGCCTTGGAATATGATATTCAGAAAGGCAAGAGAATTGGGTCTACAACCAAGGATCTCCTCCCCATCAAAACTGACTATATACTTCCAAGGGAAAGTATGGGCATTTAACAAAATAGAAGATTTCCAAGTATTTATAAAGAAAAAACCAGAACTGAATGGAAAATTAGATGTCCAAATACAAAACTCAAGAGAACCATGAAAAAGTAAAGAAAGGGGGGGGGACATTTTTAAGGACTTCAGTAAGGTCAAAATGTTTACATTCCTATATGGAAAAGTATTTGTAATGCTCAAAAACTGTATTCACTGTCATAGTAGTTAGAAGAATTATCCATAGGTAGAGGTTGGGGTACTAAGTGATTTAAAATTATATATATAAAGGGGGGAGAGAAGATGTCACCAAGAGAAACTAGAAGGAATAAGAAAAATGGGATAATTTATACCACATAAAGAGGTTTATGGGAGGGGAAGGGGAAGAATACGATCATAAGAAGGGAGTGCTAATAGGTAATACTTAAACTTTACTCTCAGTGGAATCAATTCTGAGAGGGAAGAGCACCTAGATCCATTGGGATATTGAATTCAATCTTATCCTACAGGAAGTTAAGAGGGAAAAACCAAAGGGGGAGAGTGGGACAGGGAGTACCAAAAGGGAGGGAAAGAGAGGAGGGAGTGAATTTAATAGACTATAAGGGAAAATAAGAGGGTAATAAGAAGGGAGGGGTGGGAAGGGAAGTAAAATAAGGTGGGGGTTAGGGGAATGGATTAAAAGCAAAACACTGGTGTAGAAGGAAATACTGAAAGAAGGAAGAGCAAGATGAGGAGAAGAAATCACAATGATGGGGAATACACAGGTGATAATTATAACTCTGAATGTGAATGGGATGAATTCACCCATAAAATGGAAGTAAATAGCAGAATGCATTAGAAACCAAAATCCGACATATGTTGTCTACAAGAAATACACATGAGACAGGTAGACACACACACAGGATAAAAGTAAAAGACTGGAGCAAAATCTATTGGGCATCAACTGAGAAAAAGAAGACAGGAGTCACAATCATATATGACAAAGCTAAAGTAAAAATAGATGTTATAATGGAATTTGCAGGATGTAATATGGGACTGAAGCTAGGGGTAATGATTGTAATAAGGAATAAGGCAAGGCAAGGGACCAAAGGCTGGAGGTAATCAAGGGAATATTGCAGGGAGGTAATATGGGCTTAGGCTATAGGTAGTAGCTGGTTGGAATAGAGGATAGGCACTGTGGATAAGGAAGGTACAATGATGAAGGTTGGTAGTTGAGGTGGTAGAAGAAATAAGGGAATGTCTGAGTTTAGGGAATATAAACACAGAGGTACCAAGAGTTGCAAGGGAGAGGATGAGTTAATCTAAGGCAGGGAACAACAGCAGGGAAACACAGGCTGGGACTCAGGTTAGAGACAAAACACTGAAGGGAAACAGACTGAGCCCTTCAAGTAAAAGGGGCACTTTACAGAGCAAGGTTAGAGCCAGCCAAGAATGGCTTGAAACTGACTTGAGGTTTCTAGTCTAGTCTAGACTAGAGGAAGTATTGAAGTTACACTTCCTTCAAAATGGATATGTCCAGCTTCCCTCAAACTCTAGAGAGAATGTTATTCTCTCCTCCTCCCTCTCTTATTAATCAACTAATGAAGTAGCCAAAGGGTTTTGATTAAAGACAAATGGGGCTTATTGGTTCTTTTTAGGGTTGATTGGCAGGGTAGAGGATACAAGGTAACCCTAACAGCCGCTTAGAGAAAGCTTCAGGTGGGGGAAGGGAGGCAAGAATGTGAGACTAAGTAGGACCAGCCTACTTCAGCCCCAAGAGGGTTTGTAGTCAAAAGGGGTAGGAAAGCTGTATACAATGATTCAATAGGTAAATTTGTAATAAGAGTAAGCCCTATTTGACTAAACTATCAAAGATTTGAACTAACTCTCAGATCTACTCTCCTTTCAAAACTTCTCAGACATTCAGGTAGGGAAAATGAAGGTGGGAATAAGAAAGGCTAGGGAGATTCAAAGGAATTAGCTAAACTAACAATTTTTAAAAGAAAAGCTGCAAAATATAGGCCAGGTTTCAATCTAAAGAAGGAGCTCAGATGGACCCTGATTCTCTCCACAAGTTCCCAGGACCAACCGAACTCTTCCAAAGATTCTAAACTCTCCTTAACTGACAGAAGAACTCTGCAGTAAAGTTTGCATGGCTGTATGCACCCTCTCTGCATCACATAGATCTAGTTAAAAGAGAGACGGAAGGTAATTACATCCTGATAAAAGGAAGCATAGACAATGAGGAAATATCAGTACTCAGCATGTATGCAGCAAATGGTATAGCATCCAGATTTCTAACGGAGGAACTAGTGGTGCTCAGGGACAAAATAGATAGTAAAACTATACTAGTAGGAGACCTTTACTTTCCTCTATCAGATCTAGATAAATCAAACCACAAAATAAATAAAAATGAGGTAAGAGATGTGAATGAAATCTTAGAAAATTTAGAGTTAATAGATATGTGGAGAAAAGTAAATATGGACAAAAAGGAAAACACCTTTTCAGCAGCACATGGTACATTCTCAAAGACTGACCATGTACTAGGGCATAAAAACATAGCAAAAAAGTGCAAAAGAGCAGAAACAATAAATGCAACCTTTTCAGATCATAATGCAATAAAAATAGTAATTAGTAAGGGTACATAGAGGCAAATAAAAAATTAATTGGATCATTGGGGATGTTGACTCAAAACTATCACACCAATGCAACTAACAACAATTTGGAAATAGGTCTTGATCAATGACACATGTTAAAATCAGTGGAAATGTGCATCAGCCACGGGTGGGGGGAGTGCGGGGGTGAAGGGGAAAGTGGGAACATGAATCATGTAAGCATGTTAAAAATGAATATTAATAAATGTTTAAAAAATTAATTAGAAATTAAATAATGATTCTCCAAAATTGGTTAGTAAAAGAACAAATCATAGAAACAATTAATAATTTCATTGAAGAGAATGACAAAATCTATGGGATGCAGCCAAAGCTGTACTCAGGGGGAAATTTATATCCTTGAGTGCAAATATTAACAAATTAGGGAGAGCAAAGGTCAATGAATTGGGCATGCAAATTAAAAAACTAGAAAGCAAACAAATTAAAAATCCCCAGAAGAAAACAAAATTAGAAATTGTAAAAATTAAATAATGATAATAAAATATTATTATTTTAAATAATAAAATAATAAAATTATTTTTGAAATAATTTATTTTAAAGTAATTTAAAATAAAATAATTAAAAACAATTAAAATAATTTAAAAAAAATAAAAAAAAATAATAAAAAAATAAAAAATAAATAATAATAAAGTTGAAAGTAAAAGAACTATTGAATTAATAAATAAGACTAGAAGTTGGTACTTTGAAAAAACAAATAAATTAGATAAAATTATTGGTTAATCTAATAAAAAAAGGAAAGAAGAAAACCAAATTAACAGTATCAAAGATGAAAAGGGAGACCTCACCTCTAATGAAGAGAAAATTAAGGCAATCATTAGAAACTATTTTGCCCAATTATATGGCAATCTAGGTGATATGGATGAGTATTTACAAAAAATAAATTTCCTAGATTAACAGAAGAATAAATAGAATGCTTAAATAATTCCATATCAGAAAATGAAATTGAACTAGCCATGAAAGAACTCCCTAAGAAAAAATCCCGAGGACTGGATGGATTCACAAGTGAATTCTATCAAACCTTCAAAGAACAACTAATTTCAATACTATACAAACTATTTGACTTAATAAGCAAAGAATGAGTTCTACCAAATTCCTTTTATGACACAAATATGGTACTGATTCCAAAGCCAGGCAGGTCAAAAACAGAGAAAGAAACTATAGACCAATCACCTTAATGAACATAGATGCAAAAATCTTAAATAGAATACTAGCAAAAAGACTCCAGCAAGTGATAACAAAGGCTATTATGATCAGGTGGGATTTATACCAGGAATGCAAGGATGGTTTAACATTAGGATAACAATTCACATAATTGACCATATCAACAAGTAAAGCAACAAAAATCACATGATTATCTCAATAGATGCTGAAAAAGCCTTTGACAAAATACAGCACCCATTGCTACTGAAAACACTAGAAAGTATAGGAATAGAAGGACCTTTCCTAAAAATAATAAATTGTATATATTTAAAACCACCAACAAACATCATCTGCAATGGGGATAAATTAGAAGCCTTCCCAATAAGATCAGGAGTGAAAAAAGGAAGCCCATTATCACCTCTATTATTTAACATTGTACTAGAAGCACTTGCAGTAGCAATTAGAGAAGAAAAAGAAATTAAAGGTATTAAAATAGGCAATGAGGGGACCAAGCTATCACTCTTTGCAGATGATATGATGGTCTACTTAAAGAATCCTAGAGTATCAACTAAAAAGCTAGTGAAAATAATCAACTTTAGCAAAGTTGCAGGATACAAAATAAACCCACATAAATCATCAGCATTTCTATATGCTGACATATCCTGGCAGGAAAAGTTAGAAAGAGAAATTCCATTTAAAAATCACCCTAGACAATATAAAACACTTGGGAATCTATCTGCCAAGACAAACATAGGAATTATATGAACACAACTACAAAACACCCTCCACACAATTAAAACTAGATCTAAACAATTGGAAAAACATTAATTGCTCATGGGTAGGATGAGCTAACATAATAAAAATGACAATACTACCCAACTTAATTTACTTATTTATTGCCATACCTGTCAAACTACCAAGAAACTTTTTTACTGAATTAGGAAAAACTATAACAAAGTTCATTTGGAAGAACAAAAGATCAAGAATATCAAGGGAAATAATGAAAAAAATGAAGGAAGGTAGCCTAGCAGTACCAGATGTTAACTGTACTGTAAAGCAGTGGTCATCAAAACAATATTGTACTGGTTAAGCGATAGAAAGAAGGATCAGTGGAATCGACTTGGGATGATAAACCAAAAGATCCCAGGTTTGGGGTCAAAAATCCACTATTTGACAAAAACTGTTGGGAAAATTGGAAAACAATATGGGAGAGATTAGGTTTAGATCAACATCTCACACCCTACACCAAGATAAACTCAGAATGGGTGAATGACTTGAATATAATGAAGTAAACTATAAGTAAATTAGGTGAATACAGAATAGAATACTTGTCAGGTCTTTGAGAAAAGAAAGATTTTAAGACCCAGAAAGAGTTAGAAAATATTAAAAAATGTAAAATAAATAATTTTGATTACATTAAATTAAAAAGGCTTTGTACAAACAAAAACAATGCAACCAAAATTAGAAGGGAAGCAACAAATAGGGAAAAACATCTTTATAATAAAAACCTTTGACAAAGGTCTAATTACTCAAATATAAGGAGCTAAATCAATTGTACAAAAAATCAAACCATTCCCCAATTGATAAATGGGCAAGGGATATGATAAATCTAAATCTCTTATAATTAGAGAAATGCACATCAAAACAATTCTGAGGTACCACCTCACACCTAGCAGTTTGGCTAACATGACAACAAAGGAAAGTGATAAATGTTGGAGGGGATGTGGCAAAATTGGGACATTAATGCATTGCTGTTGGAGCTGTGAATTGATCCAACCATTCTGGAGGGCAATTTGGAACTATACCCAAAGGACATTAAAAGATTGCCTGCCCTTTGATCCAGCCATACCACTGCTGGGTTTGTACTCCAAAGAGATCATAGGGAAAAAGACTTGTACAAAAATGTTTATAGTTGTGCTGTTTGTGGTGGCAAAAAATTGGAAAATGCAGGGATGTCCTTCAATTGGGGAATGGCTGAACAAATTGTGGTATCTGTTGGTGATGTAATACTATTGTGCTGAAAGGAATAATGAACTGGAGGGATTCCATGTGAAGTGGAACAACCTCCAGGAATTGATGCAGAATGAAAGGAGCAGAACCAGGAGAAGACTGTACACAGAGACTGATAAACTGTAGTAGCATCGAATGTAATGGACTTTTCTACTGGCAGCAATGCAATGATCCAGGACAATTCTGAGGGTCTTATGAGAAAGAGCACTATCCACATCCAGAGAAAGAACTATGGGAGCAGAAACATAGAAGAAAAACAACTTGGTCACATGGGTTGATGGGGCTGTGATTGGAGATGTAGACCCTAGTGCAAATATCAATAACATGGAAATAGGTCTTGATCAGTGACACATGCAAAATTCAGTGTAATTGTGTTTCAGCTATGGGAGGGAGAGGGGCAGGGGAGGGAAAGAGCATGAATCTTGTAACCATGGAACAATATTCCAAATAAATTAATTAAATAAAATTTGCCAAAAAAAAGGAAAGTAACAAACTGGGAGAAAAATTTTATAACAAAACTCTCTGACAAAAGTTTAATCTCCCAAATATATAAGGACCTAAATCAATTGTAGAAAAAATCCGGCCATTCCCCAATTGATAAATGGGCAAAGGTTATGAATAGGCATTTTTCAGATAAAGAAATCAAAACTATCAATAAGCACATGAGAAAGTGTTCTATATCTCTCATAATAATAGAAATGCAAATCAAAACAACTCTGAGGTACCACCTCATACCTTGAAGACTGGCTAATATGACAGCAAAGGAAAGTAATAAATGTTGGAGGGAATGTGGCAAAATTGGGACACTAATACACTGCTGGTGGAGTTGTGAATTGATTCACCCATTCTGAAAGGCAATTTGGAACTTTGCACAAGGGCTTTAAAAGACTGCCTGCCCTTTGATCCAGTCATACCACTGCTGGGTTTGTGCCCCAAAGTGATAATAGGGAAAAATACTTGTACGAAAATATTCACAGCTGCCCTCTTTTTAGTGACAAAAAACTGGAAAATGAGGGGGTGTCTATCAATTGGGGAATGGCTGAACAAATTGTGTTATCTGATGGTGATGGAATACTATTGTGCTGAAAGGAATAATGAACTGGAGGAATTCCATGTGAACTGGAAAGACTTCCAGGAATTGATGCAGAGCAAAAGGAGCAGAACCAGGAGAAGATTGTACACAGAGACTGATACATTATGGCACAATTGAATGTAATAGACTTTTCTACTAGCAGCAATGCAATGACCCTGAGCAATCCAGAGGAATTTATGAGAAAGAACACTATCCACATCCAAAGAGAACCATGGGAACAGAAATGCAGACAAAAAATATATGATTGATCACATAGTTCCATATGGATATGATGTTTTGATGTTAAAAGATCACTCTACTGCAAATATGAATAACATGGAAATAAGTTTTGAACATTGATACATGTATAATCCAGTGGAATTGCTTGTCAGCTACAGGAGAGGGGAAGGAAGGGAGGGGGAATCATGAATCATATAACCATGGAAAAATATTTTAAATGAAAAAGAGAATATGGCAGTGGGACACAAGCTCAGGCAGGCTCTAGAATTTTTTTCCCAGCAGAACCCCAACACAAACGTCTTGCTCTGACACTTAATTCTTGTGTGACCTTTGACAAACCCCACTCTGTGATAGAGAGATTTTGGAAAGGAAACAAGATTACTGAGTAGACAAGGCAGAGTGACATGGAATGCAATGGAACCAGGAGAAGCTCTTTTAAACAAACTCTTTTAAAATCTTGGAAGGAAAGAGAATCCTGGGAAACTAACGGTAAGTGGGGGAGTTGGTTCCAGAATCTGGAGGCAAAGACATCTCCAGGATCCAGCTCCAGCCTTCTGTGATAGTTCAATTTGTTCCAGAGAGATATTTTACAAAGATCCGGAAGACCTTCAAGTGCCTGGCTCTACTGCTACTCTGCAAAGATCAAATCTCCAAAGAAGTTGACTGAACTGCTCAGTTTACCTCTGGGGAGGCTTTATCCTCACCAGGGTGATCTTGGTCACTCCTAACAACTGATTTCACCTCTACTCGATCTATTCTCTAGAGCCTTATTCCTGTGTGGGTTTAGTCTAGACTTAGATTAGAATAGAAAAGGAATCATTAGGTAGAGAGTGTAATCAGTATAGCCTCAACTTTGTGGAGGACCAAAGAGACTTTAAAGCAAAGTCAGACTGGTGGGTAATAAGTTAGATTTATTAGGGATAGGGAAACATCCACAAACCACATTCCTAACCCCATCACCAGATACAACTTTTAATAAACCTTGCTATTGTGTGGTGAAAGTGAAGGGATGAAGGTAGGATGGATGGGAGAAAGGAGAGAGGAAGGTAGAGGAAGGGAAAGGAAGGTAGCAGTCCCAGCCCAGGTGGGGGAAATTGATCAGAGCCCCTAATAAATGATTAGAGAGCAACTTTAGAGTTTGAATAATGAGGCTTTATTTAGATTAGGAAAGGGAAGGCCTAGGGAAAACTAGGAGGTAGGAAGAAAGGGGAAAAGGTGCCAAGAGAGAGACCAGGGTTTCAGGGTAGAGAGTGGAGCTTCCAGGGTGGAGAGCTAGCTCTCCTGGGTAGAGAGAGAGCAGAGCTCTGGGTCAAGAGCAAGAAAAGGAGCCAAACTTTCCCTTTTATACTTTCCCTGACACCTTCCCCAAAGGAAGCGGGAGGTGTCAGGAGAAGTTGTCCTGGGAGAGTAGTCCTGGGAGACGTAGTCTTCCAGGGCTTACAATAATTTCAAAAGACACTATTTTTGAAGAAGCAGTCAGATTGGTTACATACCAGCCTGAGGCAGAGGGCAGCCCTCTTTGCTCTCTGCCCAGAAGAGATCATCCTGTCACACTGGTATAGCTAAACCTCAGGCAACCACTTATATAATCTTTACAGGATCTCTCTTCATCGTAAAGGTTTTATCATCATAACACCTCCCCCTCTGGACTTGTTTTTTAAACTATAGAATGAGAGGAATTGGATGAGGTTATTTCAAAATTCCTTTCTGGTTCAAGATCTATAATACATTAATCTATATAATCCCATGCCATTGGAGTACTGAGATGTATGATCCCAATTTATATGCCATGAAAAAGCATGCAGGATGGAAGGGGGACAATGAATAGACTGTTGCAGAGATATTGGCAAATACATAGCACACCAACAAAGAGAGGGGAAATGTCCATGCTCTTTCTGGTGAGCCAGTTTCTCCAGGGAACAAGTAAAGAACATGTATAAATCTCACCAACCCCAGATGAGAAACTGTAAAAACCAGGAATACTATCAGCTCCACTGGCAATGGTTAAAGAACATAGTGTAGCTTACTGCTTCAGCACTGGATAAGTGGACAGCGCTTATCTGACAGCTAAGAAGCATTGCATCATTATTGGTGATATAATGTGTAGGGGCAAAGAATGTGGAAATTTGGGAGTCTGGCAGAGCTGGTCCTGAGGCTTATATACTTAATTAGACCTTTTGGTGGTTTGAATTATTCATAGATCCCAGGGACCTTCTAGGGGATAAACAAGCGTTTTGTATGTTATTGAGTCATTTCATTTGTGTCCAACTCTTCATGACCCCATTTGGGGTTTTCTTGGCAAAGATACTGGAATGGTTTGCCATTTCTTTCTCCAACTCACTTTACAGATGAGAAATATGAGGCAAACAGGACTAAATGACTTGCCCAAGGTCACAAAGCTGGTAAATGTCAGAGGCTGGACTTCTACTCAGGAAGATGAGTCTTTTTGACTCCAGACTTGAGACTTTATCCATTGCACCGTCTGGCTGCTCCGGGACAAGCTTATCTTTCAAAAAAATTAGTTTCTCTCCTGTGAATGTTTCCTTGTCTATTTTTATAAGTATACGAACCTCATGAGATGAGCCTAAGGGACAGACTATGTCACTGTATCTCCCTTCCAAGTATCTATTGCCTTGTTGCATTTTGTACCATCCCTACATTGCAAAGTGTGAGTTTTCTGAGAGGAACCAAGTCCATAACGAGGCCTTTCAGAGACAACTTCAGCTCCATTTACAATATGGTACTGATTCTAAAACTCAAACTCATTGCCTGAAGGTATATTTTGACAGTCCATAGATCATGTTTGCTATCTGGGGGCCACTCTAGCTAAATCCAGAGACACTCACCACTGAGGTTTTTATTTTCATTTCAACAAATATATAATAAACACCTTTTGGGGAGGGGCTAGACCCTAAGGATAAAAAGAAATGAAGCAAACACCTTTGCCTTTAATGGAATGGGCAGTGGTTGTCCACTGCAACCTCTGAAAAATATATGCATGTACTTTAATAATTTTAAATCTATAATTTCATTGTTTTCAGTCCTCATTTCACCACTGAAGATATCAAACCCTCTATAAATTAATACATCATCTTTAATACCATGGCTGAAAAAAGAACAATCTGTGGCCAACTTTGTGATGAATCATTATACATGTATGTAAACTGGCCATAAAATAGACACAGTCCATAGCAAAGGTTATACTTACTTGGAAAAACCCCTAAGAACTTGTGCTCTGCTAAAATAATAGTCTTTGAGGACTCAGAATGATCTCCACACTGTGATAAACTAATAAGAGAAGACTTTAGAGCGTGTGCATTTCTGCTATGTATTTACTTTCACTTATATTTCTAAGGATTCCAATGGCACTAATTGTCATCTACCTGTAAGAACATATTTGAAAACTCCAATATGGTACCTATAGTCTTTTTCTTGCTGTATAATATGAAGACTGGGCTTTAAGTGAGATCTGAAATGGTCCACAGGTGCTAGTCAACTCTCTAAGGCTATAAATTACAGAAGAGCACATAGTCCAACATAGACCAATGAAGAATTGACTAGTTTCAACATCACACTACTAGATCTTTTATCAACTGGTTTGTGGTTTATTCCTTTATTTCTTCCTTCTCGTACTCCAATGGGATCATTAATGAGCAAAGAAATGTCTCAAACCAGATAACTTTTTTGAGGTGGGGCAGAGGACAGATGGGAGAAATGAACAAAAGAGAATGAAATGATCTGTCTGTTCTGTGAATTGAGTGATTAAAATGAACTAGTTATTCTAAGCATCTCTCTTTACATTTATCCTTCTATTTTCCAGTATTTACACTTCCTGGAGTTAAGGGCAGTGAGATGTTGTTTCCAATTTAATGGCATTTAACTAAAGGTGTCTCAAATTTCTAACATTCTTGGTGTGATTCATACTTAGTTTTTTATTATTTAGAGAAAAGGGGAGCAGCAGAATTAATATCAAGCATAGAATGTCTCCTTAGTATTCATAGGTCAAAAGTGATACACTTGAGCAAGTCTCCAAATTTACATTGTAAGCAGGTGACATTTTGGAATTTCTTAACAAGCATATCGAAGTTAATTTTAAAAAAAGGTAGAAATAAATAACTCTTTTCTTGGAATATGCAATTTGGAGATTCCTGACTAAAGTTTCATTTCTGAAGAACATTTTTCTGGTGCTTGTGCAAATGTCTACTGTTAATGTATCAACCACCAAAGTTAATTTGTTAAATAACTTCATCCAATGCTAACATACTGTAACTACATCTGTTCTGAGAGTGTTTTCTTTTTTTCTAACACATGCATTTCGATCTAGGTCACATTTTTGATGTATTAGCACAGCATGCTAAGCTTATTTTAACATCTTCAGCGAAAAAATAAACTTCAACAAGTTTCCAAGTTAAAGTCATGTTCCTTTTCAAATAAAAGTCTAAGGATTCTTAAATGATTTTCCTCTCTCCTATTTCATATTGCCTTTCCACATAGAATACCCTAATCTTTTAGGGCAAACTAAGAAAAATTGGGTCAAAGAAAAGATATAACATTTTTATAAAAGCTATACAATAGACTTAATAGACTATGGATGGTAAGCTCACAAAACATTTTCTAAAATAACATTTGTCCCTGGCTGCTGTTAACCACATTATTGTCTGAATTTTAAAAGGACAGAAGGAACTTCAATGTTGTGTTACTTTTTCTTTAATAATTAATGGAACAAGAGACAGGAGGTCCTAGGTTCAAACCCGGCCTCAGCCACTTCCCAGCTGTGTGACCCTGGGCAAGTCACTTGACCCCCATTGCCCACCCTTACCACTCTTCCACCTATGAGACAATACACCGAAGTACAAGGGTTTAAAAAAAATTAATGGAACACACACACACAAACACATTCTGTCCCTACACACATAGATCTGATCGTGTCACTTCCCTCCTCAAGAAGTTTCCCTTCCTCCCATTGCTTCTGGGATAAAATACAAACTCCTCTGTTTGCTTTTCACAGTCAGGCTCCAGCTTCTCTCTCTCTCCAAGCCAATACCCCACGGCTCCTCAGGATGCCATTTACATTCAGACAAAGTGACCCACTTGCTATTTTCCAAACTCAACATTCTATCTCCTATTTCTATTCCTTACAGAATTCTCCATACCAGGCATATTCTTGCTTCTGCTCCTCAGAACTTCTTATTCCTTTCAAGTCTAATTTTAAGTATCAACTCTTATAAGAGCCCTTTCCTAATTTCCCTAGTTGTTAGTGTCTCTAAAACAACTTTCTAGTTATTCATATTTATTTTATACATATCATGTCCTGTTCCCTGTAGAATGTTGTCTACTTGAAAGCAAGGACTATCTTGTTTTTCTCTTGGTATCTCCAATACCTTAACATTATACCTTTCACATAGAAGATATATATTAAATCTTACAGAATTGAATTGAATGCCCTTATCTATGTGTACACAAACATGATTTTTTTCCCTTTAATTTCAGGTACTTGAGGAAATGTTTTTTTGGTTTATTTTTCTTTGAACCACCCATATTAACTTTTATTGATAAAATTATTCCCATACAATTCCCATTTTCTTTTGTGTTGAAATCATTTGGTTCACATTCACACCCACCATTTTCTTCGCCATTGCCGTGTGCTTTAATATACCTTTTTATTCTTTTGAGACAACTGTATTCTGGAGCTCCTTACCAAATGCTTCCAGACATTTAAATGAACATTTTTTGGAAGGGGGAGACTGGGTCTCCTTAGCTCATCCAGGCTGGAATATAGCAGCCACTCACAGACCCCATCCCACTGCTGACTGACATGAAAGTTTTGACCTGCTGCATTTCCAACCTGAGTCAGTTCGCCCCTCCTTCTGCAACCTGGTGTCCTCCCCATTCCTGAGGGCTCACCATATTGGTGCTAGACTCATTTTCATACACAATGATCAATTTTAATCCTATTGTTGTTCAGAACTCCCAGCTCTAGGGCTCTACCAACTTCACATTCCTCAGTAGCAAAGAATTACAGGTATGGGTCACTTAACTAGGCAATAAATAAAGATTAACAAATAACATTCATAACAACTTGTCACTGATTCTCTGAAACTGTGTTATCTTCCTTTGTCCATTTATTGCTGGCTACTTTTCCTTTTTGTATAGTCATAGTTAGCATTGTTATATACTTCTGGCTCTGGGTAATTAGTTAGTTTTGTTTACTTTAAATTATTTCATAATGGTCTTCTTATATTTCTTTATAGTCTTCTTACTTGTTACCAGCATTTTTGTAATCCATTAATCATATTAATGTTCCACAATTTATCTAAAAATTCCCCTATTGCTGTATATTTTTTGCAATTAAAAGCAGTGCCACTCCCCAATTGACAAATGGTCAAAGGATATAAACAAGCAATTTTAAAATGAAGAAATCAAAATCATCAATAATCATAAGCAAAAAAAATTCTAAGTCCCTCTTGATTCAAGAAATGCAAATTAAAACAACAACAAGGCACCACCTCACACCTATCAGATTATCCAATATGCCAATAAAGGAAAGTAGAAAATGTTGGAGGGGAAGTGGAAAACATTGGGACACTTAATGCATTGTTGGTGACATTGTGAACTGATCCAACCATTCTAGAGGGCAATTTTAAACTATTGTGCATACCCTTTGATTCTGTAATACAACTACTGGTTCTGAATCACATAGAGGTAATAAAAAAGGGGAAAGGATCTACTGGTACAAAAGTATTTAGAGCAGCTCTTTTTGTAGTGGCAAAGAATTGGAAATTGAGGGAATATCCATCAGTTGGGGAATGACTGAACAAATTATGGTGCAAGTTGGTAATAGAATACTATTGCACTATAAGAAATGAGTAGCAGGATGATTTTAGAAAAAGTTGGAAATATCTGCTTGACCTGATGCAAAGTGAAATAAGCAGAACCAGGGGTACATTGTACAGAGTAACAACAATATCTGTGAAAACTTGACTACTCTCAGCAATGTAATGATCTGGGACAATCCTAAAAGACTTGTGACAGGGAATGTTATCCACCTTCAGAGAAATAACTGTTGAAGTCATCTTTCACATCAGCATATTTATGGTTTTATTTGGGGATTTTGTTTACATATGCCTTTTGCTCTTACACCAATATGTAAGTGTGTTTTACATGACAATAAAAAGAAATTTTAAATAAATAAATCATTTAGATTTTTTAGAAAAAATGCCTTTTTTATAGAATGTTAGAAATTTAGAATTTTAGAAAAAATACATTTTTGTAACTCTTTTTGTTTAATTGAAAACATTCTCAGGGCATATTCTTTTTTAAGTTAGTGAGTACTGTCCCCACAACAAAATGTGGTAAGCTCTCTTAGGACAAGAACCTGATTCTTTTATGTGTCCATTTCATGCCTTCTTATATGCCTTACACAGAATAATAATAAAACTGAGAAAGCTAGAAAAAAAACCAGAAGGAGAAATAATCTCCCAACTGCCCATTAGCTTACTGAAATCACATTATAAAGCTTCTCTAAGTTATATTTAGAGTTGATACCATATTTCCATCCAAACTTGCCCTTAAACTGAAGTGTACTCCATGTGAAGTGCTAAGGAAAGGGACATTTTAAGTGAGGATGAGGAATGGTAGGTGCTTTTCAACTTGCCCTTCCGCCCATTGTCCTTCTCTATTTCAAATGTGGTGACAACAAGCAGTTAGGTGGATCATTTGAACCAGTTCTCATCTTGAGCTTAGAAGCTTCCTTCTTCCATTTTCTAATACTTAACCAGGATTTGGGCCAAAACTAAATTGAGTATTCCTGTTTCTCCTAAGTAGAGAGCATGATGCTGTTTCCAAACTAACTTGCAGGTATTTGTGATAGATTCATCTCTAGGCTATGGTGAATCAAGATGATTACCTTGGTTCTTAATTTGTGGACTGTTGTGTCTGACTTCTGGGAAACAACTGACTAAGAGAAAGAATGTGGCTAAAAAGACCTGGAATTCATTCAATCAGCCTTCTCCTCCCTACCTTCCCCAAGGCATATCTGGGGTGACTTCCTCTCCTCCCTCTCCCATATACATCCCTCAAGCATTAAGGAACCCTTTTATAGCTTCTATTCGTCATCAAAGCTACCTTTGGTATTTGGGGCATAATAGAAAGTACCTCAGATGCACATAGCTCTTCCAGTTAAGATGGCTGCAGAGTAAGGAGCAGCTGCTCGATCTCTCCTAACCGAAGCATACAGGACTCCTCAAGGGGACATAAAAACGAATCCAGATGAACGAAGGAACCCCACAACAGGGCGCAGCGTTGAAGGTACGCAGAATCAGGGCATTTCCATGCTATAAAGGGGTGAAACAGCTCTCACTAAAACGTGAGAGGAAGAAGCTCCTCCCCCACCCCCCCACACCACACACCTAGCACAACCCCAAGGCCAACGCACAAGAGTGAAAACAGGACTGGGGCAACCAGCAAATCACTAGCAGCCCCAGGGCTTGTACCTGTGTGCTGCAAGAGGAGGGACCCCAAGTGGCTGGGGGGCACTCACAGAATTTCCCCAAGACTCCACGTGGGTGAAGGCACAGCCTCAGGCCCGGACAAAGATCTCTAACACACAGAAGTTCCCTAGCTCCTGAAGGCATCGCCTCAGGTGCGAATAAAGATCTCCAGCCCATTGACTTTCCCTAGCTTCTACATAGTGCCCTAGGCTTGAATAAAGATCTCCAGCCCAGGCTTGGACCTCCAGTGATGACCAGGTGCGGACCTGAGCGCAGCTGTGGAAGTAGCCCCAAAGACTGCTGAAGGAGCCTCTGGCAGAGGGGCAGACCAGGGTCTACCAGGAGGCCTGACCCCGAGGACAAGGAGACCAGAGCCCCAGGAGCTTAGAAAACACAGGCAGACCCTGAGTGTGAAGACAAAGCTGAAAAGGGGCGGGGCTAACGATGACCAGCCAAGAACTCCAGAGGAAGAAAAAGATTATCAAGAAAAACTCTGGAACACTCGACAACTTTTACACAGAGAAAATCCAGACAACAGAGGAGGACAAACAAGTATCCAAACCTTCCCAACACAAGGAAAACTGGTCACAAGCTATGGAAGAGTTCAAAACTGAGATTTTGAAGAAGATGGAAGAGATCTGGCAAGAAAATAACAGTTTAAAAGGCAGAATTTTGCAATTGGAAAGTGAGGCTCAGAAATCTAATGAACTGATAAGCAAATTGAACACCAGAAATGACCAGATTGAAAAGGAAAACCAGTCCCTAAAGGCTAGAATTAAACAATTAGAATCCAATGATCTCTCAAGACAACAAGAACAAATAAAACAAAGTCAAAAGACTGATAAAATAGAAGGAAACATGAAATATCTCAATGAGAGAGTAACAGACCAAGAAAACCGGTCTAGAAGAGACAATTTGAGAATTATTGGTCTTCCAGAAAAGGCAGAAATTAATAGAAACTTGGACTCCATACTTAAAGAAATTATTCAGCAAAATTGCCCTGAAGTTCTACAACAAGAAGGCAATATAGACATTGAAAGGATCCATAGATCACCCTCCCACTGGACATAGAAAAGCCAACACCAAGGAATATAATAGCAAAATTTAAGAGCTTTCAAGTAAAAGAAAAAATCTTACAAGAAGCCAGAAAGAGACAATTCAAATATCAAGGAGCACCAATCAGGATCACACAGGATCTGGCAGCCTTCACACTAAAAGACCGCAAGGCTTGGAACACAATATTCAGAAAGGCAAGAGAGATGGGTCTTCAGCCATGGATCAACTACCCATTGAAACTGACTATATACTTCCAGGGGAAAGTATGGGCATTCAACAAAATTGAAGAATTCCAAGTTTTTGCACAAAAGAGACCAGGACTAAATGGAAAGTTTGATACCCAAACACAAAAACCAAGAGAAACATGAAAAGGTAAATAAGAAAGAGAGGGAAAAGAAAGAAAACTTATAATTCTTTAAATTTGACTCTTTAAGGGCTTAAATAAGATCTAATTATCTGTATTACTAGGTGGAGAAATGCTATGTATAATTCTCTGTAGTGAACTCTATTCACTAGTATAATATTCACTATTATAGCAACCAGAAGAATAATTCATAGGGAGAGGATAGGATACTAAATGGTCTAAGATGACATAGAGGGTGGGAAAGAGGGGGGAAATAGTAGGGAACACGAAGAAAAATCTGAGTAAATAAGAAAAATAGGATATTCTATTACATGCAAAGAGGGCATGGGAAGGGGAGGGGATAAATCCTATCATAAGAAGTAGAGGAAAAGAGCATTAAGAGGGAATAATCAAACCTTACTCTCAGTATAATCAACTCGGAGACAGAAGAGTAGCATTATTATCCATTCGGATAAAAAAAAACCTCTATCTAACCCTACTGAGAAAGTCAGAAGGGACAAAGCAAAGGGAACAGGGAAGTGGGGAGGTCAAAAAAAGGGAGGGGAGAAGAAGGGGGAGGGAATTCATAAGGCCTTTAAAAATAAAAATTGAGGAATAACAAGGGAGGGGGCAGAAAGGGAAGTCAATCAAGGGAGGGGATAAGGGATACCAGCTCAAAGCAAACCACTGGCTTAAAAGAAAATAGTGTAAGAAGAAGGGGTGGGTCTAGAGGAGGATACAAAAATGTCAGTGAATGCATAACTGATAATTGTAACTCTGAATGTGAATGGGATGAACTCACTCATAAAAAGGAAGCAAATAGTAGAGTGGATCAGAAACCAAAATCCTACCATATGTTGTCTACAAGAAACACATATGAGGAGGGTAGACACACACAAGTTTAAGGTTAAGGGCTTGAGCAAAATCTTTTGGGCTTCAAATGAGAAAAAGAAGGCAGGAGTGGCTATTATGATCTCTGACAAAGCCAAAGTAAAAATAGATATGATTTAAAAAGATAGGGAAGGTCATTACATCCTGATTAAAGGCAGTATAAACAATGAGGAAATAACATTGTTCAATATATATGCACCAAGTGGTATAGTATCCAAATTCTTAAAGGAGAAAATGGCAGAGCTCAAGAAGGAAATAGATAGTAAAACCATAATAGTGGGAGATCTAAATATTCCTCTTTCAGATCTAGATAAATCAAACCAAAAAATAAATAAGGAAGAGGTAAGAGAGGTGAATGAAGTCCTAGAAAAATTAGATTTAATTGATATGTGGAGAAAAATAAATAGGAACAAAAAGGAATACACCTTCTTTTCAGCTGCACATGGTACATTCACAAAGATTGACCATGTAATAGGACATAGAATCATTGGAAACCAATGCAAAAGAGCAGATATAATAAATGTAACTTTCTCAGATCATAATGCAATAAAAATAATAATTAGTAAGGGCACATGGACAGGAAAATCAAAAACTAATTGGAAATTAAACAATATGATTCTCCAAAACCAATTTGTCAAAGAAGAAATCATAGAAACAATCAACAATTTCATTGAAGAGAATGACAATGATGAGACATCCTACCAAACCAAATTGACAGTATCAAAGATGAAAAGGGAGACCTCACCTCTAATGAAGGGGAAATTAAGGCAATCATTAAAAACTATTTTGCCCAATTATATGGCAACAAATATAACAATTTAGGAGATATGGATGAATATCTACAAAAATATAAATTGCCTAGATTAACAGCAGAAGAAATAGAATACCTAAATAATCCCATATCAGAAATAGAAATTGAATAAGCCATCAAAGAACTCCCTAAGAAAAAATCACCAGGACCTGATGGATTCACAAGTGAATTCTATCAGACATTCAAAGAGCAACTAATCCCAATACTATACAAATTATTTGATATGATAAGCAAAGAAGGAGTCCTACCAAATTCCTTTTATGACACAA
>NC_058135.1:54552648-54567719 GCF_016433145.1 Gracilinanus agilis
AATTGAACAAGCCATCAAAGAACTCCCTAAGAAAAAATCACCAGGACCTTATGGAATCACAAGTGAATTCTATCAGACATTCAAAGAGCAACTAATCCCAATACTATACAAACTATTTGATATGATAAGCAAAGAAGGAGTCCTACCAAATTCCTTTTATGACACAAATATGGTACTGATTCCAAAGCCAGGGAGATCAAAAACAGAGAAAGAAAACTACAGACCAATCTCCCTAATGAACATAGATGCAAAAATCTTAAATAGAATACTAGCAAAGAGACTCCAGCAAGTAATTAAGAAGATCATCCACCATGATCAGGTGGGATTTATACCAGGAATGCAAGGATGGTTCAACATTAGGAAAACCATCCACATAATTGACCATATCAAAAAACTAACAAACAAAAATCACATGATTATCTCAATAGATGCTTAAGAAGCCTTTGACAAAATACAGCCTCCGTTCCAATTGAAAACACTAGAAAGTATAGGAATAGAAGGACCTTTCCTAAAAATAATAAACTGTATATACCTAAAACCATCAACAAGTATTATATGCAATGGGGATAAATTAGAATCCTTCCCAATAAGATCAGGAGTGAAACAAGGATGCCCATTATCACCTCTATTATTCAACATAGTACTAGAAACACTAGCAATAGCAATTAGAGAAGAAAAAGAAATTGAAGGTGTTAAAACAGGCAATGAGGAGACTAAGCTATCACTCTTTGCAGATGATAAGATGGTCTACTTAAAAAACCCTAGAGAATCAACTAAGAAGCTGGTAGAAATAATCAACAACTTTAGCAGAGTTGCAGGATACAAAATAAATGCACATAAATCATCACCATTTCTATATATCTCCAACACACTAGAGCAGCAAGAGGTAGAAAGAGAAACACCATTTAAAATTACCCTAGACAATATAAAATACTTAGGAATCTATCTACCAAAACAAACACAGCTATTATACGATAACAACTACAAAACACTTTCCAAAAAAATAAAACTAGATCTCAACAATTGGAAAACCATTAATAGTTCATGGGTAGGATGAGCTAACATAATAAAAATGAACATTCTACCCAAATTAATTTACCTATTTAGTGTCATACCTATCAAATTACCAAAAAACTTCTTTACTGAATTAGGAAAAACTATAACGAAGTTCATTTGGAATAACAAAAGATCAAGAATATCAAGGGAAATAATGAAAAAAAATGTGAAGGAAGGGGGCCTAGCAGTACCAGATATTAAACTATACAGTAAAGCAGCAGTCATCAAAACAACATGGTACTGGCTAAGAGATAGAAGGGAGAATCAGTGGAATAGACTTGGGGTTAATTACATCAGCAAGACAGTGTTTGATAAACCCAAAGAGCCCAACTTTTGGGAATCCACTATTTGACAAAAACTGCTGGGAAATTTGGAAAACAATATGGGAGAGATTAGGTCTAGATCAACATGAATGATTTGAATATAAAGAGGAAAACTATAAATAAGTTAAGTGAACACAAAATAGTATACTTATCAGATCTCTGGGAAAGGAAAGATTTTAAAACCAAGCAAGAGTTAGAGAAAATTACAAAATGTAAATTAAATGGTTTTGATTATATTAGACTAAAAAGCTTTTGTACAAACAAAAACAATGTAGTCAAAGTCAGAAGGGAAACAACAAATTGGGAAAAAATCTTTATAAGAAAAAACTCTGATAGGGGTCTAATTACTCAAATATACAAGGAGTTAAATCAATTATATAAAAAATCAAGCCATTCCCCAATTGAAAAATGGGCAAGAGACATGAATAGGCAATTTTCAGGTAAAGAAATAAAAAATATCAATAAGCACATGAGAAAGTGTTCTAAATCTCTAATAACTAGAGAAATGCAAATCAAAACAACTCTGAGGTATCACCTCACACCTAGCAGAGTGGCTAAAATGAAAGAAGGGGAGAGTAATGAATGCTGGAGGGGATGTGGCAAAATTGGGACATTGATGCATTGCTGGTGGAGCTGTGAACTGATCCAGCCATTCTGGCTGGCAATTTGGAATCACGCTCAAAGGGCTATAAAAGAATGCCTGCCCTTTGATCCAGCCATACCATTGCTGGGTTTGTACCCCAAAGAGATCATAGATAAACAGACTTGTATGAAAATATTCATAGCTGCGCTTTTTGTGGTGGCAAAAAACTGGAAAAGGAGAGTATTTCCTTCAATTGGGGAATGGCTGAACAAACTGTGGTATATGCTGGTGATGGAATACTATTGTGCTAAAAGGAGTAATAAACTGGAGAAGTTCCAGGCGAACTGGAGAGACCTCCGGGAACTGATGCAGAGCGAAAGGAGCAGAGCCAGAAGAACATTGTACACAGAGACTGATATACTGTGGTAAAATTGAATATAATGGACTTCTGTACCAGCAGCACTGCAATGACACAAGACAGCTCTGAGGGATTTATGGTAAAGACGCTACCCACATTCAGAGGAAGGACTGCAGGAGAGGAAACATAGAAGATAAACAACTGCTTGAACGCATGGGTCGGGGCGGACATGATTGAGGGTGTAGACTCGAAACTACCACACCAATGCAACTACCAACAATATGGAAATAGGTCTTGATCAAGGACACATGTTAAAACCAGTGGAAATGTGTGTTGGGCATGGTTGGGGGGAGAGCGGGGGGGGGGGGAAGTAGAGGCATAAAGTATGTGAACAGGTTAAAAATGTATATTAATAAATGTTTAAAAAAAAAAGAAAGTACCTCATATTTGGAATCAGAGAACCTGGGGTCTAATTTCCTGTCTGCTACTACTTATGTGATCTTGAGTAAATCATTATGAGCCCATTTCTGCATCTGTAACATGAAGGCATCAAGCTACTTGCTCTCTGAAGTCTCATTTTGCCTTAAATCCTTTTAGTATGTACTTTGTGTGTGTGTGTTTTATTTTAAACCCTTAACTACTGTGTATTGACTTATAGGTGGAAGAGTGGTAAGGGTAGGCAATGGGGGTCAAGTGACTTGCCCAGGGTCACACAGCTTGGAAGTGTCTGAGGCCGGATTTGAACCTAGGACCTCCCGTCTCTAGGCCTGACTCTCAATCCACTGAGCTACCCAGCTGCCCCCGTAGAATGTACTTTTAATAAGTTGTGATAGGATAATGAGGGTGAGCCTGCTCTCTGGTGACTTTCACACTGACACATGTGCTTAGAGCTTTTGCTATAAGATGTGATGGAGCAAGAATAATCCTGCCCCCTTCCCACAAAAGGGTCCCAGCTATGGGCTCACATATACTGGGTTCATGTCCCTGGTGAGTCCAACCTCAAAGTAAAAGGGATCAGATTTATCTTGCTGATCATGCTCCCCACTCCAGGGTACCAGGCAAAATCCCTTAAATTTCATTCATGTCTTTCTCCTCAAAAGAAATAAATATGGTCCCTTCTAGAAAACTACTCAATGCACAAACCAGGTATAAGATGGCTATCAATTTCCTCCAATACAAAAGAAATGCTCATATAAACAAAAGACTCAGAAACATGCATTGACAGATACTTAAAACATGAAATGATAACCCATCACTGTTATTATGCTTGCCTGGGAAGGAGAACCCCCCCCCCAGGAAAATTATGGAATTAATGAATAACCACTTTGCTTTCACCTCTCACGGATGCTGTCAGAAGCAATTCCTAAGTTCAGCTCTCTCAGCAAAACAGGACATAGTTTGTTTATTAGTTCTTTCATCTGAAGTATCCTTCTGATACTTCATGTTCTCCACCAAGAGGCTGTCTGGGAGATTATCTCCTTCTGGGCAGCCTATATCCAGGAGTTCCCAATCCTTCAAACTCATGAAGTTTTTCACCAAGGCTAAAAACACCCATCTCTGAATTAATTTCCAGTCATATATCCTCAGAGAGAGAAATACAGTGTCCCCAAAGTCTTAAACTATACCTTAAAACTGCACTAAGATGTTTGGGACATTCTGTACAAAGTAAAGGAGATATCCAAGGACTTGAGATCTAGTCTGAGGTCCGTATGGATCCAACATATTTGAACTGCCATATACATATAGAGGGCAGGAAGAAAGGATGTTGGATATAAAGCATTATTGGCACATAGGAACCTACCCAAAGTAGGAAAGAGAGCTATTTGAAGAGATGGATTAAGAGAATTTTCCCCAGTCCTTCGGAAAGACCTTTTGTATGGAGGCAGGACTGTGAAAACCAGAAGAGATTTAAATAAGCAAAAGCATTTTGGTCCCAAAGGCATGAGAGAGCTATAACACTGGGAAGAAGGACTGCCTATAATCCCTTCTGTAAAAGTGGCACCATCTAGTAGGGAGAAGTAGATAAGAAGGAACAACAAAGTCAAACTGAGAACAGTTCTAGAGGCGAAAAAACTAATTGGAGGAGAGTAATGGGGAAAGAACAATGGGACAATGGGGGACACAGCAAGGATATGGAGGTTCCCTCTGGGAGAGAGGGAATACTGTCAATGATGAGGACCAGATGAGGAAGGGGAAAGATGGTCTATTTAAAGAAAAATCTCTTGACTATTTGTTCAGATGTGATTCCTTTCTGGGTCCTTCAATTTTTAAAAACTACATTTTGAGTCTTGTGAACCTGTATGCTTATAAGGGAAACCTCCTTTAGAGGAGTGCCACATGTAAACATCTCTAGCCTTTATTTGAATGTTTGCAGTGATCTGCAGAATCAAAAAGTCCCCAAAGTTTATCCAGGCCTTTGTATAAGGATAGGGCTTCTGATATAAGGGTTTTAGTGATACTTCCAGTGGTCACACCTCAGACTAGGTAAAAGAAAGTCATTTTGACAATTTTGGCCAGGCCAAAAAGAGCAGCCAGGAGATCATTATGGAGCAATTGTCCATTTAAAAGTAGTCCAGATGCAAAGAAAGAGTGCAATAATTTAATTAATATCCACTAAATGCAAACCATTGGGAAAATCAGAATGGAAAACAAAGGCTTTGGATTAAAGAGGGGGCCAGAAGGAAGACACCACCTGGGTGACCTTAGGCAAATCACCTTAATTGGCTTCAGTTTCTTATCTGCAAAATAAGGAGATATTCATCTATAAAATGAAGAAGCCAGGTGGCTCGTGGCTAGAACTCTGTAGCCTGAAGTCAGAAGGATCTGTGTTCAAATTTGACCTCAGACACTTTTACTTGCTGTGTGACTGGGCAAATCACTTCACCTCCATCTGCCTTGGTTTCTTCAATTATAAAATAGGAATAATAATAGCAACTGTCACCCAAGGTTGTTGTGAGGAACAAGTGAGCTATTTGGAAAGCATCTAACATATGCTGGTCTAGGTGCTTAATAAATATGCATTCCTGCTTCCCTGCTTCCAGCTCTACATTAGTGATCCTCTAGTTTTGTTTTGACTAGAGCAGTGATTCCCAAAGTGGGTGCCACTGTCCCCCGGTGGGTGCTGCAGTGATCCAGGGGAGTGGTGATGGCCACCAGTGCATTTATCTTTCCTATTAATTGCTATTAAATTTTTAAAAAATTAATTTCCAGTGGGCTAAGTAATATTTTTTTTTCTGGAAAGGGGGTGGTAGGCCAAAAAAGTTTGGGAACCACTGGACTAGAAGTTTTTGAAGACTGAGGGATATTAGCCTCATAGACAGATCTATTTATTTGTCCCAGAAAAGAGGTGGAATGTTTAGTAGATTAAAAGGCTATACCATGACTAGGACAAGCTTTGTCTTTTTGGAGACCAAAGATCATCCTCTTAGAATACTCTAGTATTTATAGAGGCTTTCAAGACTTTTGGATTGACTGGAGGTCATTAGTGGTTTGCACCCCTGGGTTTTTATACAATTGGACTGTCTGTAGATAACATTATTTTCTTCCCCTTTATAGTTCTTATATGTCAGGGTTCACATTTCCTCTAAAGTGGAAACCTTGAGCTCAGTTCATGTGTCTAAAACTTGGTAGGAATGGCTTTTTTTTAACCCTTGTACTTCGGTGTATTGTCTCATAGGTGGAAGATTGGTAAGGGTGGGCAATGGGGGTCAAGTGACTTGCCCAGGGTCACAAAGCTGGGAAGTGGCTGAGGCCGGGTTTGAACCTAGGACCTCCTGTCTCTAGGCCTGACTCTCACTCCACTGAGCTACCCAGCTGCCCACAGGAATGGCTTTTTGGCAAGAAATGGCAAAGTTGTATGAGATGCCAGCACCATCCAGGGGGCAGAGCATCCAAGCCTCTAGGATTAAAAAGACTTGAGTTCATACAAAACCTCAACTTGATGACCCTCCCTTCATTCCAACTTTCTAAACTTTAGGAGAAGTCTTGGCTCTGATCTTTACCATTTCCCTTACTCATCTCACCCTTTGAACATTAGCACTATGATTATTCCAATAACAGAATTGGCTTTATTCTTGATTATGTCTCCTCTTACCCTCTTTAGAGTTTTACTTCTCCCTTGCCAGGGAAGTGTTACTCAATTTCTCCCCCAGGTTCTAGGATTTTCCTTTTTCCAAATGCCAGCCCTATCTAGTAGAACCCAATTGGTGATTTAACAAATTGGTACCAAATTGAAAAATGTGACTGGATATAATGAATGTGGTGATGACTATGATGTTCTTTTCTTTTTTCTTTTTAATTAATTAATTAATTAAGAATATTTTCCCATGGTTACATGATTTATATTTTTTCCCTCTCCCCAAATCCTCCCCCCCATAGTCAACATACAATTTCACTAGGTTTTACATGTATCATTGATCAAGACCTTTTCCATATAATTGATAGTTGCACTAGGGTGATTATTTAGTGTCTACATCCCCAATAATATCCCCATTGACCCATGTGACCAAGCAGTTGTTTTTCTTCTGTGTTTTTACTCCCACAGTTCTTCCTCTGAATGTGGATAGCTTTCTTTATGATGTTCTTTTAAATGAGCATCAGTGAAAACAAAATGCCTTCCCTCTTGTGATATTCTATTTAATCAGCCAGCCTGAGATCCAAGAATAGCAATGTTCACTGGCACTAAGGACTGGAAAGAGTGGGACAAATCCAAGTCAAGGATAAGAGATGGCCAAAAAATCAGCTGAGGCCAGAGAAAGGCTCATGAGCTGGTGTTCTAGACATCAAATTCCATGATAAGGGAAATGGTTGAGAGCTAAGAAGGATAGCTGAAATCAAGATATACACAGATAATGATAATTGGGAAGATTCAGGAATTCAGGCAAGGTTACAAGGATCAATAAAGTATCAAATCTGGAATCCATGGAGACAGTCTTGGCAATAGAGGTCAGGAGCTAAGACAAGGAGTATGGACAGAAGGAATGGATCAAGAATGACTTGGATTGGGGCAGCTGGGTGGCAGGCCCAGAGATGTGAACTTGGGATCAAATCTGGTCTCTGACAATTCTTAGATGTGAGACTCTGGGTGAAACACTTAGCCTTCATTCCCTAATCCTTACTGTTCTCATGCCTTATATAGTCTTGATTCCAAGATGTAAGATAAATGGTTTTTTAAAAAATTTGTATGCTGCTTTAGGTATTAAAATAAAGACCCACTAGATTCCTATTTCCAACTTTTCTTTTTCTTTTCAAGGCTAAGTCTGTTGACTTCCTCAATTGGGTTTTATATTGTCACCATTCCTTTTTTTCATTCTGAGTGTCTGGTTCCCATGAGTATATAAAATGCTTTAGGAGGACTAACTTTTCACGGTTGTTTATATACTTTTGGAGTCCAACTTTCATCCAACTCTTGCCTGTGGCTTCAAGAATCAGTACCATGTATAGCAGCCACACTCTAGTAAACCATCTCAGTAGACAAAACTAAACTAGGTTGAAGGTAACCAATAGACCACAAACCCATCATTAAGTTAAGGGGGTGTCTAATCCAAGCATGTGAAGACTCCCCAATGGAATGGGCAGATGAGAACAATTGGTTCCACTGCCATGAAGGCAGCTGAAGCAGGCCACTCTGGAGTACATGGAGCTTGGTCAGGCATCAAAGACACCAAGGTCATCCTAATATTTCTCTTGCCACTGGACTTGGATGACCCTGGAAGAGAGAGTGAGGCTGATGACTTTGTGCAACTCTGTCTCATTTAAATCCAATCCAGATGCCATCCCATAATAACATTAGTCCTCTTTGAAAACAAAGGAGGAACCACAACTCTCTCCTAGTTTATTTTTTATTTGCCCTATTATCTTCAAATTAACACTGTTCTGAGGTTAGGGACCAATTTTCATTTTTCTTTATTTCCTTAGTATCTAGCACAGTGCCTTGCACAAACCTCAATGCATCAAGGAGCTGGAATTTTTGTCTTTGAAACATCTTCCCAGCTATTCTCTCCATAAAATGTAACAGGTATTTTCTACAGTCCTCTCTTGGGACCTGATTTCCTCTGCCTACAACAGGGCTTTGGTCAGGTGCCTATCAATACCCTTCTAACTTGCCTTCTCTTGACTGTTACAGGTTCTTTGCCCTTAGGAGCACATATCAGTTATGAATTTTCACTCTTTAGCTCTGCCCTCCACCAGCATAACTAATCCCAGAGACCCATTATGCCATTTCAGACACTCAAGCCTTATCCTCAAGGTCATAATTATTGTAGATAACAAATTAGATTAGCTAGAATCATGATAAAGTCAAAGTACTAGGCACTTGTAGCAGAGGATAGAACACGTAACCTCCCACTTTCTTCCTAGCTCCATCCATCCCAGGAAAACAACCCCCTCTCAGGCTGTGTCCAGTTTCTCTCTCTCTTCAGGCTTCTGGTCACACAGCATGTAAGCAGGAGGCAAGAAGTTTAAACTCACTGCAAAAATGACAAAAGGATCATAGACTGTCATAAAAGTACAGGGAATTTTCTGAGTCAGAATTGCCTAGAAAAACAGGGAAGGAAAATTGCCTCTTCCAAGGACCCATGATTCTGCTATAAATTGATCAGTGTGAATGAATGAATGAGCTCCCTGGAAATGTATACCTGGTGTCATAGCAGCTGGGTGCACAGGAAAAGACAGTGGTAAATCTTCAAAGTTTTGCATTGGCCTGGATGAAGGAAGGCTACAAAAGATGAACCTGTTCTCCAATATCCCCAGTCTCCATTTTTCTATTTCTCTGGGTCTGTTCGTCAAAAAAAGAATATGTGTAGTGCTAGAGATTTGCATCTCTCACATGGCTCTTTTGGAAATGGGAAGCCACTTTCAGAATTCAAGCACTATTTGCCCCCAAAGTCTTCTGAGAGCTCTAGTCCAAATAGAATGTCCTTGTCTACCTGGATATTGATTTGCCCCTAAAACCTTAGACTTAATATTTGTTAGTAAAATCTTAGAGAATTGCCCAAATCAAGTGAGCTATGTGATTTGCTATGGTCACACAGGAAATAAGTAGCAGAGAGAGAGGATTTGCATCTAATTTTCCCTTAACTCAAATTGTAGTTTTTTGTTATCTACTATACCAAACTGGCTCTGACCTTGCCTATTTATCAAGTAAATACTTAATAAATGCTTGTTAAATCTAATTGAATATTAAGGGATTTAAAATCACTTTCAACAAAATTAAAGAAGTTTTAAGACTACATTAATTAGAGAGTGGAGCCAAGGTGGCAGAGTAGAGGCACAGAAAATTCAAACCTCTTTGAGAATTCTCTCTAACCAACCTTAAAATAATGCTTTAAAACAAATATTAGAGTGACAGAACCAACAAAGGAACAAGGTGAGGCAATTTTCCTACAGAAGACAAATTGGAAGGTATTCAGAAATGTTCTATTTCACAGGGGCAAGAGGAGAGTGCAGCCCACAGCAAGGCCATGCAAAGGAGCACCTATGCAGGTCAATACTAAGCCTCCCCACGTTCACCACTGGTCAAGATTTTGTACCCAAGCCAACATCAAGTCCCCAAGACCTTGCCTAAGCCAACAGAAGAGCACTTTCTGAGCTCCAGCTCAAGCTCATAGTGAGGTCCCAAGCTACAGGGCAAAGCAGTCCTCAATGTGCCTCATCACTACACAAGCTAAAGCCCAGAATCCATGAATGATCTCAATGTGAGACTCCAAGCTGGAGCACAAGGTACCTCACAGTGTTCCTGGCCCTGCAAGCCAATATTGACCAAGGGGAGCCTGAATCAGCAGTAGGAGGTGGCTTCCAGAGCGCTCAGTTCATACCACCTTGAAAGAACTGAGCCCTGCAAGCACCCAGAAGTAGATTTGGGGAAGGGAAAACTGAAGTGTAACAGTACCCCCTCTATCCTGAGAATAGAATCTACCTTTAAGATAAAAAGTAAAAGTCAAGAAAAAGGCTTGAAAATTAAAAAAAAAAACATTTTAAAAAACTCACCATGACTATAGGAAATGATTATGAGACAAGGAAAGAGCAACACACAAATTCAGAAGGGGACAAGAATTCAAAGTAGCCACATGAAAAACTTCAAGGAAAAATGGAAATTGGTCTCAAATCCTAGAAGAGCTCAAAAAAGATTTCAAGAATCAAAATAATAGAGGAACAGGGAAAATGGGGAAAAGAAACGAAAGTAATGCATGTAAAATTCAACAACTTGGAAAAAGAGACACAAAAAATTACTGAAGAAAAGAACATCTTAAAAAACAGAATTGGAAGAATGGATAAAGAGACACAAAAATTAAAGAGGAAAATAATTTCTTTAAAAAAAGGAGAATTTGCCAAGTGGAAAAGGAGATTCAAAGGTTCTCTGAAGAAAATAATTTCTTAAAAATCAGAATTGAGTAAATGGAAGCTAATGACTTCATCAGACATCAAGAAATAATAAAACAAGATCAAAAGAATGAAAAATAGAAGAAAATACAAAATATCTCATTGGAAAAACAACTGACTGGAAAAACAGATCCAGAAAAAAGAGTTAAAAAATTATTGGACCACCTGAAAGCCATGATAAAAAAAAAAGCCTAGACAAGAATTTATCCAAGAAAACTGCCCTGATATTCTTAAACAAGAGGGTAAAATAGAAATTTAAAGAATCCACTGATCACCTCTCAGAAAAAAATTTCCAAATAAAATCTCTTGCGAATATTATAGCAAAATTACCAAATTCCAAGGTTAAGGAAAAAATACTGATAGCAGCTAGAAATAAACAATTCAAATATTGGTTAAGCTTACACAGAACTTAGCAGCTTCCACATTAAAGGGTTTGGAATATGACATTCTGGAAAGCAAAGGAGCTAAGTTTACAACCAAGAATCAGCTGCCCAGCAAAACAGAATATTCCTTCAGGGGGAAAACGATTATTTAATGAAACAGAAGATTTCCAAGAATTCCTGATGATAAGACCAAACCTGGATAGAAAATTTGATGTTCAAATACAAACTCAAGAGAAGCAGAAAAAAGGGAAACAAGGAAGAAAATATGTAAGGCATTCAATAAGGTCAAACTGTTTATATCCCTATAGGGGAAGATACTTGCAATTCTTAAAAAATTTTTCCTTATCATTATTAGGGTGGTTAGAAGGAATATACATAAATAGAGGCTGTGGGAGAAATTGACTAAGATGATATGGTATCCAAAAAAAGGGGAGGGGGTGGTGAAAAAGAGTATTTCATTGAAAAAAGAGGGAAAGGAGAGGTATAAGGGGATAAATTCTTTCACCTAAATTGCTGTGTAAAATCTATTATAGTGGAGGGGAAGATAAGAGTGGTGAGAGGCCATGCTGAAACCTTACTGTCATAAGAATTGGCTCAGAGAGGGAATAACAACCAAACTATTGGAATCTGAATGCAGATTAAAGCATACTATTTTTTCAACTTTATTTTATTTGTATTTATTTGGGTGATGTGATTTTATATGAGTATTCTCTCATAACAATGACCAATATGGAAATGTTTTGCATGATCATACACATACGACTTTGATCAAATTATTTACCATCTTGGGGAGGGGAAGGAAAGGGAAGGAGGAAGACAATTTCTAGCTTATAATTTTAGAAAATGTATGCTGAAAATTGTTATTATATGTAATTAGGAAAAAAAATTATTTTATTTTATCATTTGTTTATTTTTTTAGGCAATGGGGGTTAAGTGACTTGCCCAGGGTGATACAGCTAGGAAGTGTCTGAGGCCAGATTTGAACCCAGGACCTCCCATCCCTAGGCCTAGCTCTCAATCCACTGAGCCACCCAGCTGCCCCCAGGAAAAGAATTTTAAAAGACTACATTAACCATATTGAAACATAAATTAAATGTATTAGTTACATTAAATTACCCAGTTAACTCCCTCACTCCATTAGGGAAAGCATCATTTGACAAAAAGATACATGTATAGATAAAACTATATCCAGTTTATTTCTATTTAACAGTTATCTGGAGGTGGACATACACAAGTCTTCTTCAAAGAATACTTTTGTTGCTGTATGTAATGTTCTCTTGGTTCTGATCATTTCACTCTTCATAATTTCATGTAGATCTTTCTATGTTTTTCCAAAATTAGCCTGTTGGTAAGTGGCATAGTAGTATTCCATCACAATCATTTACTACAACTTATTCAGCCATTCCTCAGCTGATGGGCATCCCTTCAATTTCCAGTTCTTTACCACCAGAAATAGAGCTGCTAGAAATATTCTAAAACTAGTTTCTTTTCCTTTTTAAACTTTTTCTTGTTTATTTTTCTGTTTTCTTTTGCAACGTGACTAATATGGAAATATATCATATGTGACTTCATATGTATAATCAATATTAAATTGCTTGCCTTCCCAAAGAGGGGAGAGGGAATTAGGAACTCAAAAATTTTTTTAAATTATTGTTAAAAGTTGCTGACTTGTAATTGGGCACTATTTAATTAAATAATTAAAGATATATATAACTATTTTGTTGAGCAGCTAGAGATGGGTGATCCTGGGTTCAAATCTGGCCTCAGACACTTTCTAGCAGTTTAACTCTGGGCAAGTCACTTAAATCCCCATCACCTTGCTAGCCCTTGTTCCTTTTCTGCCTTGGAACCAATATATAGTATTGTTTCTAAAATGGAAGGTAAGAATTTTTAAATATACATAGATATTTTTAAAGACCATATACCTCACTTTTCCATTTAGAAGAAGTTTTTGGGTCTTAAAATCCTAAGAAAAATATAAAATAGTATTATATATATATATATAATATTTATAATATATTGTTTATAATATATATTTATAATTTATAAATATTTAAATTTTATAATATATAAAAATTAAGAAATAAGAAAAATATAAAATATAAAATCCTTGAATCTGAAGCTGTCTTTGTTGGCCAGGATCAGAATGTATGTACCATGGGATAGCAAGTATGGAAACTTAATAGGTTTCCAGAGGAATTGTATCCTATATATGTTCACAGCCCAAACATCCAAAGCTATAATCTTCTGCAAAATACAAATAATGTCTATAGGATGGAGAAGCCCCCTACCCTGCCTATGTTGCCCTTAGATAACTCATGGATTGTCTGCTGTAATTGAGCAGGTAGGGTCACCACTTAATGAGGTCTTGCTTGTGTAGTGGTTAGAACTACGATCAGAACCACGTGTGCTGACACATCTCAGTCCCACAAATTGGATCCTGAACTATATATTGGGATAATGGATGCTAACTGGGCTGAGGCATGGTATGGTATGCTGGAGAAAGTTCTGGCTTTGGAGTCAGAGCTGCGAATTTGAATCTTGTTTCTGACACTTGCCAGCTATGCCACCAGGGATAATTTACTTAACCTCTCAAGGTTGGTTTTTTCCTTTTATAAGGTAGGGATAGCTATAATATGTGGCTCATAGGATTATTATAAGAATCAAATGAGATAATGCTTTGTAAACCTTAAAGCACTATATCAATCTCAAATATCATTATTAGATCCATGGCCCAATTTATTAGTTGGGGAAATAATTTCCCTAAGTTTTGGGATGAACCCATGAATGTCCCATCACACATTCTTTTTGGTGGCTCAAATGGGTTGTTTATTGGACAGAGAAGACACACGCAGGAATATGTGGCTGCTTTCTAAAATTTAAATTTATTTATTTGTTACATTAAAATTCTCAGGTATCTCCTTCCCTTTTTCCCTTCCCCCATTAGAGAAGGCATCATTTGACCAAAAAAAAGATAGATGTAATTATAAAACTAATTCTTGTTTATTTCTGTTTATCAGCTCTTTTCTGGAGGAGGACACACATAAGAAATTCTTCAAATGATATTTCTGTTGCTGATTATATTGCTCTCTTGGTTCTGCTCATTTTACTCTTCATAATTTCATGTAGGTCTTTCCATGGCTTACCATTAAGTTAGTCACCCTGGGTCCGAGGACTCCCAAACTGTGGGATGACACTGAGATATCTATGTGTACCTTCAAAAATTGGGAGTGCCTGTGGGTTTCTTGAGAGGAACAACTCCTGGCTGAAGTCCCCCAGCATAAACACAAATGCAAGCTTTTTCTACAAGTAAAATGTAACACCACAAATATGCCAGCCCAGAAGAACTGCTCATTTCCTCATAATACAGATAAACACGAAGGCTCAACCATTCCCCATAGTGAAATCCTCTTGTATCACCTGAGATGTGGCAAAACAGAAAGAAGTCACAACACAAGCCATGCTACCAAAGATAGTTTGTTTTGAACCATTTTTCTAGCCCTCCTGGTGATGCTGGGTTGTTTGGACTGCCATGCCCTTCCTTGTGTCTCAAAGGGACTTTCAGCCAGACAGTCTCCAAAAGAAATGCCTCATTGCTTTGAGAAGGAAGGTCATCCTAGGTTGTTTCCTCATGACCTTAAAGAGATTGAACTTGAGACATTGCTGTCTGCACCAACATGTTCTGCGGAAGCCTAGCAACTAAGAACAACATTAGGACCATTGCTTCCCCCATGATTAAGGAAGTAAAGGAATAAATATTTATTATGATTTTGTTATTAGTGTCCTCAATTGTATAAACTATTCATTTTTATTTAGTCGATATCTTTTTTGATCTAACAGCAACCAAAGCTTGGAAATGCTATATTGGAAGTTATTCATTTAAAGCTTATTTGGACCACCATGGAAGCCACCATCCCCAGTCACCTCTGAGAGTCTTTAAAAACACCTGTTATATTTTTCAAAGGAAAAACATTTTGGAGATTTATTAG